>NC_069500.1:896518959-896831042 GCF_027579735.1 Bombina bombina
GATATTCAATTTTACGCAGACCTTTCCCAAAGGACTCTAAGCGTAAAGAGTTAAAACCCCTCACCTCACTTTTAAGAAAGATGAATGTATCCTACAGATGGGGATTCCCCTTTCACTTAATAATCGTTTGGAAGGGAAAACGTCTTATTTGATCCTCTCCCGAAGACATGCTTAATATCTGCAAGGACCTCAACATTCCCTCGCCTACAGAGGAGGATTCTCCTGCCTCCAACATGGACCATCCTGCAGGGCACAGTGTTATCCCTCTTACACAAAGGAGAGACTGGCAACAAGTGCAACAGAGAAAGACACAACACTGAGCTCAGGCCTCACAATCTCAAATGGTCGAGAAGGGGTGAATCCTTGTCTAGAGATATCCTTTTTCTAAGCCATCACTAATAGGTCCTCTTTTATGAGGTTTACTGTGTATGACATATTTCTTGTTCTTTGTGACTCTTAAATAATAATTTTATAGAGTAGTTCTCTTAATAGTTCCAAATGCTCTTTCACTCTAGTCTAGTAAAATATGGACCAAGGGGTACAGCAAATAGGAAGTATAATCTATTAACTACCCGTAGTTCTATTCTGTTTTGTTATACATGTATTCCCAACCAGTTGGAAGAAGGTATTCTCCCTTGTTATGATTTGTTGTCCTTGATCTTTTTTTATTCAGGGTATGGAGAATGTATTTCATGTTTTTCAGTTGTTTTCTATTTTTGTGCTTTGTGTACTCAATTGTTGCTTATAGAAACCTTAGGAAATTGTTAAAAGGTTGTCATACAGATGCACATCCAGACTATTCCCATGAGTAAAGTTACCCAACAGGATCTCATTATCTTAACACAAAATACTAAGAGGTTAAATTGTCCTAATAAATGTAATATGGCCCTTTTAGATCTACAAAAACAGAGGTTGTCATATACTTATGCTACAAGAGATGCATTTTAAAGCTAACCACATCCCAAAATATTTTTCGTCACACTACCCTCAACATTTTCATTGCACTAACCCATCTAAGAAAATAAATGGAGTTAGTATCTTAATTAATAAATTGGTTTCTTTTACTAAAACACATATGGATCTTGATAAAGAAGGTAGGTTCTTATGCATTGCGGGTCTTCTTTTTGGTAAACCTATCACGTTAGTTAACTTGTATGCCCCTAATAAATTTCAAGATATATTTATTAACTCAGTCATGAATTACATTATCTCTCATGCGAAAGGCCCCTTAATAGTTGCGGGAGATCTTAATATCCCTTTGAACCCCCTGGTAGATTGCACTGATCCTGATACCAGAATTAAAACTACTCCTCAGCTTCAAAGCATCTGGCAGAACTTTAAATTACTCGGTCTGCACGATGCTTGGAGATATGCAAACCCACAAAAAAAAGATTTCACTTTCTTTTACCATCCAAACAGAAGCTACTCCAGACTGGATTATGTTTTAGTTGACCATTTAATTCTCTCTTATGTAAAATCAAATATATATCACACTGCATGTTCTGATCACTCCCTGGTATTATGCGGTCTAAGTTGGCCGCCAAAACCCCTTAAAGCCTTCCACTGGAGACTTGATGAGTCTTTCGTCAAAAAGTTTGCTAAGCATATCAAATCATATTTCACTAAAAACAATACCCCGGATGTAAGTGTGTATACCCTTTGGGAAGCACATAAAAGTACTTTAAGAGGTGAATTTATTAAAACCAAGGCCCAAATAACCAAAAATAGAAGGGAGGAACATATTTCCATTGCTAAGGAGTTAGCAGAGCTAGATTGTCTACATAAAAATTCACTGGAGGATTCCAGTATTTTTGAAAAACTTAACACCAAAAGTGACCAGTTAAACAAATTACTACTTATAAACTCTCAAAAAATGATGCTATCTTTAAAACAGACTTTTTATAGGGAAGGCAATAAATCCAGGAAATTGTTAGCTAAGGCTTTAAAGAAACAACAGAAAACAGATATCCACTCCATTAAGAATGTACAAGGTAAACATTTAGAGGATACCCGATCTATTGCAGATGAATTTAAACAATACTTAGGCAATATAAACATTCCCTAATTAACGGTTGATCAAAGGGAAGCTTTAGATCAGCCAATTAATTATCAGGAGGTTTTAGAAGCAATAAAAAATCTGAAACATAACAAAGCACCGGGTCCAGATGGTTTCTCTGGCCTATACTATAACACCTTCTCTAAATATCTTATCTCATACTTGACCTCTTTATTTAACTCTATATCTGATGACCTTCCTTTTCCAGAAACAATGCTTCAAGCTAAAATTTCTGTATTAGAAAAACCTGGAAACCCCCCAAATTCACCTGCCAACTTTAGACCAATTTCTTTGCTTAATACTGACCTGAAACTCTAGACCAACATTTTAGCATCCCGACTAAATCAAATGCTCCCCCAAATAATTCATAAGGATCAAGTGGGTTTTGTTCCTTTGAGAGAGGCAAAGGACAACACAGTTAAACTACTTAATCTCATTGACCATATATCCAAAACTAAGACCCCGACTATTTTTTTCCCCACTGACGCTGAGAAGGCATTTGACCGACTAGACTGGACTGGACTTACCTTTGTGCAACATTACGATGGTTCAACTTCCCCTCATCGTACATACAAAAACATTCTTGCCTTATATTACAACCCGACGGCCATAGTTAGGGTCAATAGAATACTATCTGAAGTGTTTGAAATTCAAAATTGCTCTCGCTAGGGGTGCCATCTCCCACCATTATTATTTATCCTTTCACTTGAACTCCTTGCAATTAAGGTATTAAAATTGGACAACGACTGCATTAAAATTGCTATTTACGTGGATGATTTGTTACTGACCATGACAGACCCGCTCAACTCGCTTAAACAGGTGCTAGCAGAATTTTCTCACTTCGGTAATGTGTCTAACTTTTTGGTTAATATATTCAAATCAGAATGCTTCCAAGTTAATGTGACACAGCAAACCTTGCCCCATCAAATTACAAACAAAATATTTAAGGTATTTCCCTAAATCCAGATAGACTGGACTTACGTAAATCCAATTACGGTAATCTCATAACAGAATTTCAATCTTTGACTTCCTGCTGGCTATTAAAAAATATATCTTTGTCAGGTAGGATACAAGCAGCGAAAATGTTATTGCTTCCTAAAGTGCTTTATATACTTCAGACTGTTCCCATTCAAAATGTTTCTAAGGAGATAAATACCCTCCAAAAGATATTGAACAATTATATTTGGTGACGCAGACCTCCACGTATTAATAAAAGCACAATCTACAAACTTCCAAAAATGGTGGTTTGGGTATCCCTCACCTTCGCACATATAAGCTAGCTATTTTCCTTCAAAGAATCCTGTAGTGGTGTAGATATGATGAAGAAAACTCCAAAGGGTGGGTACAGATAGAATCTTCAATAGCAAACTTTCAACACTTAGATAATCTATGCTGGAACACACAGGCACACAAAAGTCCAATCATTTCCCAATCCTCAATAAATAATGAAACCTGGAAGGATTGGCTATTTACACTCAAATCTTTCAAAAATATTTCCTCAAAATACTCCCCCCTCACCACCATATTGCATAATCCAGAATTTACTCCAGGCCTCACACTCTCGAAAGATGCAGCCACCACTTTCCAGCCCTGATTCCCATTCATTCAATATTAGAAAATAGTAACCTGAAAACTAAACAACAATTACAGTAGATACTTTAGCATTCCCTTTTTTCTCATCCTGGTTTAGGTTTTATCAGGCCAGACACTTCATACTTTCACATAGATGCAAAAATGATTTCTTATGACCCCTTACACAGTTTGAACAAATGTGTATTTCCGATTGGAAAGTCCACAAATCAATCTGTACTCTATATAAACTAGTTTTAGAAAATAGATTTCCACTTCTCCCTTCATACACAAAAGGTTGCGATAGAGAAATCG
The DNA here is from genome assembly GCF_027579735.1 of Bombina bombina. Lineage (NCBI taxonomy): Eukaryota > Metazoa > Chordata > Amphibia > Anura > Bombinatoridae > Bombina > Bombina bombina. Next base: position 896,522,900 of record NC_069500.1, read on the forward strand.
GTACAACCATGACACCACAAGAGTGGAACATTAGATTCAAGAGACTTAAGCAGTCAGCACATTCCTCACATGCCAAATAAACAAATATCAAAATTATGATGCAATGGTATCCGACTCCTGCTAAAATTAAATACATCTATAAAAAGAGCCCAGGACTATGTTGGAGAGGGTGCTCACAAGAAGGTCATATGAGGCATATTTGATGAGAGTATGAACCCATTAAGGTATTCTGGTCGCCGCGTCTCCTTCCCTGCTCGTTGTCAGGGGCTGTGTTGGCTCCGGATGCGTGCGGCACTGATGTCAACGCCGCACGCTCCTCTGTCTGATTCCGGTCCGGATTCCTCTGGCGTGAATCCTGCGCCTATGTAAGTTGCACAGAAACGATCTATCACTGCCCAAGTATAGGTGTTACTTTGTTTGCTCCTGGGTGTGATAGATTGTTACTGCTATTTACCTTATTGTTGCTGAACCCTGCCTGTCTGACTACTCTGCCTGTTAACCCCTAAATTGCTGTATTAATATACTGCTGCTGAACTCTGCGTATCTGACTTCTCTGCTTGATTAACCCCTATTTTTCTGGATTGCCTCTCTGTTGCCAAACCTTGCGTGCCTGACCATTCTAGTAGTTTACCCTTGGACTGCTTTACCATTGCCAATACCTGCCTGCCTCACCATTGTAGTTGTTTACCCTTGCACTGCTTCACCGTTGCTGCTGAAGACTATCCTGCCTGTGGTAAGTGCTGCTTACCTCATCTTGCGAACTTTCTCTGCTCTGGGATATTCCCTATCATTCTGTCTCGACACCGGGATAAGAAGACTACTGGCCGAGTTCGGTCTGATAGTGGAGTATCCCTCGAGCATAACAAGCACTGCACACCCAACTGCTCCCAAAAGCGGAATTGATCCTATTGCACCATCCAATCCAAATAGCATGTAAAATTTGGAAACATCTTTTTCAAATTATGATTAATGCAGCTAAACAGCCAATTCCAAGGTACTGGAAATCCTCAATGATTCCCACAACCTCTGAGTGGGAAAAAATAGTTAGTAGAAGTTAAACTTTATAAAGATTTTATTATCTACAGAGGGAACAATTAGACTTTCAAGATATCCTATCACTATGGGAGTCTTTTATATATAGTGACAACTAATCCAAACAGGTTTGGGACAGCTTGGTTCCCCCTACTTAACAGATGGCTAGATTAAGAGTTGTGCGTTATGAGTGAAAAAGCAGCGTTATGGCTCTTTTTCACTACCGCTAGTATTACAGGTGTTGTAGGTATAGCTGTATCGCACACCATTTTGGCCGTAATGCAACTTAACTACCGCACCTTTCAAAAAGTCCTTTTCAATGGGACTTCCATAGTGCCGGTATTACGAGTTTGCCTGTCCGGCCAAAAAGTGAGCGGTACAGCCCATAACTACAAGATCTGTACCGCCACCTGAAAGTCAGTAGTTATGAGTTTTACGCTACAAAGCTGTACCATAACATAATTAAAATAATTCAAAATAAAAATTACAATTAATACCTAAATTATTCCTATTTATAAATAAATACATACTTACCTGTAAAATAAAACCTAAGCTAGCTACAATATAAGTAATAGTTACATTGTAGCCATCTTAGGTTTATTTTTATTTCACAGGTAAGTTTGTATTTATTTTAACTAGGTTGATTAGTTAGTAAATAGTTCTTAACTATTTACTAACTACCTAGTAAAAATAATTTACCTGTAAAATAAAACCTAACCTGTCTTACAGTTAAACCTAACATTACACTAAAATTAAATAAATTACGTAAAAAAAATACATTTATCTAAATTACAAAAAATAATAAACACTAAATTACACAAAATAAAAAAGAAATTATCAAAAATAAAAACAAATTACTCCTAATCTAATAGCCCTATCAAAATAAAAAAGTCCCCCCCAAAATAAAAAAAAACCCTAGCGTACACTAAACTGCCAATAGCCCTTAAAAGGGCCTTTTGAGGGGCATTGCCCCAAATAAATCAGCTCTTTTACCTGTATAAAAAAATACAAAAAAAAAACCCCAACAGTAAAACCCACCACCCACACAACCAACCCCCCAAATAAAATCTTATCTAAATAAACCTAAGCTCCCCTGAAAAGGGCATTTGGATGGGCATTGCCCTTAAAAGGGCATTTAGCTCTTTTACATTGCCCAAAACCATAAGCTAATAATAAAACCCACCCAATAAACCCTTAAAAAAAACTAACACTAACCCCCCAAAGAGCCACTTACAGTTTTTGAAGATCGGACATCCATCCTCATCCAGCTGGGAGAAGTCTTCATCTTCATCTTTTATGACGTCCCATAAAGGGAACCTTCAGTGTACGGCTGGGACCGTATGAAGAGGATGCTCCACGCCGGATGTCTTGAAGATGGACCTACTCTGCGCCGGAAGGATGAAGATGCAGTCTGGATGAAGACTTCTGCCCGCCTGGAGGACAACTTCTTGCGGCTTGGATAAAGACTTCTCCCGGCTTCGTTGAAGACTTCTTGCCGCTTGGATGAAGACTTCTCCCGGCTGGATGAGGATGGATGTCCGGTCTTCAAAAACTTTAAGTGGATCTTTGGGGGTTAGTTTTAGGTTTTTGTAAGGGTTTATTTGGTGGGTTTTATATTTAGCATAGGGTTTTGGGCAATGTAAAAGAGCTAAATGCCCTTTTAAGGGTAATGCCCATACAAATGCCCTTTTCAGGGCAGAGGAGAGCGTATGTTTATTTAGATAGGATTTTATTTGGGGGGTTGTTTGTATTTTTTATACAGGTAAAAAAGCTGATTTCTTTGGGGCAATGCCCCGCAAAATGCCCTTTTAATGGCTATTGGCAGTTTAGTGTAGGCTAGGGTTTTTTTTATTTTGGGGGAACTTTTTTATTTTGTTAGGGCTATTAGATTAGGAGTAATTTATTTTTATTTTTGATAATTTCTTTTTAATTTGTGTAATTTAGTGTTTATTATTTTTTGTAAGTTAGATAAATGTATTGTTTTAATTTAATTTATTTAATTTTAGTGTAATGTTAGGTGTTAGTGTGAGGCAGGTTAGGTTTTATTTTACAGGTAAATTTGAATTTATTTTAACTAGGTAGCTAGTAAATAGTTAATAACTATTTACTAACTAGTCTACCTAGTTAAAATAAATACAAACTTACCTGTGAAATAAAAATAAAACCTAAGAGAGCTACAATGTAACTATTAGTTATATTGTAGCTAGCTTAGGGTTTATTTTACAGGTAAGTAACCGCTAGATTTAGAGTTCTGCGGCCAAAGGGGTGCGTTAGCTATGAATGCTTTTTTTCCCCCGCACCTTTTAAATACCGCTGGTATTTAGAGTTCACAGAAGGGCTGCGTTAGGCTCCAAAAAGGGAGCGTAGAGCATAATTTTCCGCCACTGCAACTCTAAATACCAGCAGTGCTTACGGACGCGGCCAGCTTCAAAAACGTGCTCGTGCACGATTCCCCCATAGGAAACAATGGGGCAGTTTGAGCTGAAAAAAAACCTAACACCTGAAAAAAAGCAGCGTTCAGCTCCTAACGCAGCCCCATTGTTTCCTATGGTGAAACACTTCCTAAGTCTGCACCTAACACCCTAACATGTACCCCGAGTCTAAACACCCCTAACCTTACACTTATTAACCCCTAATCTGCCGCCCCCACTATCGCTGACCCCTGCATATTATTATTAACCCCTAATCTGCCGCTCCGTACACCGCCGCAACCTACATTATAGCTATGTACCCCTAATCTGCTGCCCCTAACACCGCCGACCCCTATATTATATTTATTAACCCCTAATCTGCCGCCCTTAACGTCGCTGCCACCTACCTACAATTATTAACCCCTAATCTGCCGACCGCACCTCACCGCTACTATAATAAAGTTATTAACCCCTAATCCGCCTCACTCCCGCCTCAATAACCCTATAATAAATAGTATTAACCCCTAACATCACCGACACCTAACTTCAAGTATTAACCCCTAATCTGCCGACCGGACCTCACCGCTACTCTAATAAATTTATTAACCCCTAAAGCTAAGTCTAACCTTAACACTAACACCCCCCTAAGTTAAATATAATTTTTATCTAACAAAATAAATTATTTCTTATTAAATAAATTATTCCTATTTAAAGCTAAATACTTACCTGTAAAATAAACCCTAATATAGCTACAATATAAATTACAATTATATTGTAGCTATTTTAGGATTAATATATATTTTACAGGTAACTTTGTATTTATTTTAACCAGGTACAATAGCTATTAAATAGTTAATAACTATTTAATAGCTACCTAGTTAAAATAATTACAAAATTACCTGTAAAATAAATCCTAACCTAAGTTACAATTAAACCTAACACTACACTATCAATAAATTAATTACATATAAATACCTACAAATAAATACAATTAAATAAACTAACTAAAGTACAAAAAATAAAAAAAGATCTAAGTTACAAAAAATAAATAAATAATTTATAAACATTAGAAAAATATTCCAACAATTTTAAGCTAATTACACCTACTCTAAGCCCCCTAATAAAATAACAAAGTCCCCCAAAATAAAAAAATGCCCTACCCTATTCTAAAATACAAATAGAAAAGCTCTTTTACCTTACCTTTACCTTACCAGCCCTTAAAAGGGCCTTTTGCGGGGCATGCCCCAAATAATTCTGCTCTTTTGCCTGTAAAAAAAACATACAATACCCCCCCAACATTACAACCCACCACCCACATACCCCTAATCTAACCCAAACCCCCCCTTAAATAAACCTAACACTAGGCCCCTGAAGATCTCCCTACCTTATCTTCACCATGCCAGGTATCCCCGATCCGTCCAGAAGAGGCTCCGAAATCTTCATCCAAGCCCAAGCGGGGGCTGAAGAGGTCCATCATCGGGCTGAAGAGGTCCATCATCGGGCTGAAGAGGTCCATCGGAACAGCCAATAGAATGCGAGCTCAATCTTATTGGCTGATTCCATCAGACAATCAGAATTTTCCTACCTTAATTCCGATTGGCTGATAGAATCCTTTCAGCCAATTGGAATTCGAGGGACGCCATCTTGGATGACGTCATTTTAAGGAACCGTCATTCGTCGGGAAGTCGTCGGCGAGGATGGATGTTCCGCGTCGGCGGGATGAAGATGGATCCGGAAGAAAGAAGATTGAAGATGCTGCTTGATAGAAGACTTCAGCCGGATGATGGATCTCTTCAGCCCCGCTTGGTTCAAGACTTCAGCCCGATGATGGACCTCTTCAGCCGGATGATGGACCTCTTCAGCCGGATGATGGACCTCTTCAGCCTGATGATGGACCTCTTCAGCCCGATGATGGACCTCTTCAGCCCCTGCTTGGGCTTGGATGAAGACTTCGGAGCCTCCTCTGGACGGATCGGTGATACCCGGCGTGGTGAAGATAAGGTAGGGAGATCTTCAGGGGCTTAGTGTTTATTTAAGGGGGGTTTGGGTTAGATTAGGGGTATGTGGGTGGTGGGTTGTAATGTTGGGGGGGTATTGTATTTTTTTTTTTTACAGGCAAAAGAGCAGAATTCTTTGGGGCATGCACCGCAAAGGGCAAAGGGCCCTTTTAAGGGCTGGTAAGGTAAAATAGCTTTTCTATTTTTATTTTAGAATAGGGTAGGGCATTTTTTTATTTTGGAGGGCTCTGTTATTTTATTAAGGGGCTTAGAGTAGGTGTAATTAACTTAAAATTGTTGTAATATTTTTCTAATGTTTGTAAATTATTTTTTTATTTTTTGTAACTTAGTTCTTTTTTTATTTTTTGTACTTTAGTTAGTTTATTTAATTGTATTTATTTGTAGGTATTTGTATATAATTTATTTATTGATAGTGTAGTGTTAGGTTTAATTGTAGATAATTGTAGGTATTTTATTTAATTAATTTATTGATAGTGTAGTGTTAGGTTTAATTGTAACTTAGGTTAGGATTTATTTTACAGGTAATTTTGTAATTATTTTAACTAGGTAGCTATTAAATAGTTATTAACTATTTAATAGTTACTGTACCTGGTTAAAATATATACAAAGTTGCCTGTAAAATAAATATAAATCCTAAAATAGCTACAATGAAATTATAATTTATATTGTAGCTATATTAGGGTTTATTTTACAGGTAAGTATTTAGCTTTAAATAGGAATAATTTATTTAATAAAAATTATATTTAACTTAGGGAGGTGTTAGTGTTAGGGTTAGACTTAGCTTTAGGGGTTAATAAATTTAATAGAGTAGTGGTGAGGTCCAGTCGGCAGATTAGGGGTTAATACTTGAAGTTAGGTGTCGGTGATGTTAGGGAGGGCAGATTAGGGGTTAATAATTGTAGGTAGGTGGCGGCGACATTGGGGGCGGCAGATTAGGGGTTAATAAATATTATGTAGGGGTTGGCGGTGTTAGGGGCAGCAGATTAGGGGTACATAGGGATAACGTAGGTTGCGGCAGTGTGTGGTCGTCAGATTAGGGGTTAAAAAAAATTAATAGAGTGGCGGCGATGTGGGGGGGCCTCGGTTTAGGGGTACATAGGTAGTTTATGGGTGTTAGTGTACTTTAGAGCACAGTAGTTAAGAGCTTTATGAACGGCGTTAGCCCAGAAAGCTCTTAACTCCTGGCATTTCTCTGCCGCTGGAGTCTTGTCGTTAGATTTCTAACGCTCACTTCAGCCAAGACTCTAAATATCAACGTTAGAAAGATCCCATTGAAAAGATAGGATACGCAATTGACGTAAGGGGATCTGCGGTATGGAAAAGTCGCGGCTGGAAAGTGAGCGTTAGACCCTTTCCTGACTGACTCTAAATACCAGCGGGCAGCCAAAACCAGCGTTAGGAGCCCCTAACGCTGGTTTTGACGGCTAACGCAGAACTCTAAATCTAGGCGTTAGTATTTATTTTTAAATAGGAAATATTTAGTTATTAATAGTAAGTTTTATTTAGAATTATTTTAATTATATTAAAGTTAGGGGTGTTACGGTTAGGGTTAGGTTTAGGGGTTAATATATTTATTTATTTAGTGGGAGGCCAGATGTTTAGGGGTTAATAGCTTTAGTATAGTGGCGGCGGCGACGTTGGGGGCGGCAGATTAGGGCTTAATAAGTGTAGGTAGGTGTCGGTGACATTGGGGATGGCAGATTAGGGGTTAATAAATTTATGTAGGTGGCGGCTATGTCGGGGCAGCAGATTAGGGGTGTTTAGACTCTGGGTTTATGTTAGGGTGCTAGGTGTAAACATACATTTTCTTTCCCCATAGACATCAATGGGGCTGCGTTACGGAGCTTTACGTTCCATCATTGCAGGTGTAAGGCTTTTTTTTTAGCCGGCTCTCCCCATTGATGCCATGGGGAAATTGTGCACGAGCACGTTAAAAACAGCTCAAAGCAGCGCTGGTATTTGTGTGCGGTATGGAGCTCAACGCAGCCATATCACCCGCAAACGCTGGGTTTTTGCAAACCTGTAATAGCAGCGCTATTAAAGGTGAGCGGTGACAATAACTTGCAAGTTATTACCGAGACACTCATAATGCAAAACTCGTAATCTGGCCGAGAGTTATTTATTATATTTTCTAGATTTCGTTAGAGATATTAACTATACTGTGATTGCACATGGTCATTTTTATTTATGTTATGTTTTATAGTTTGTTGTTTATGTTATAATTGTCAAATCATGATACGGTATGCAATGAAGTATAACTGTATTTATACACCTTCCCCGGGGGTGGTGCTCTTGTTTTACTGAATACACGTAGTCTTATATAAGTATGTACTGGTAATAGATACATTTTAAATTCCACATTATGAACTATCTCACTTTAAAGATTACCAAGATCTAAACGATTGTGTGAAGAAAGTGTTTCAGGTAGACTGTATTCACAAGGATTAAGAAACTTTGACCGCTGTTTGGAAAGATAGTGTGATTGTTATCAAACTATCTAAGTAATGTACCGTATTTCTATGCTTTTTTGTTCAACAAAATCAATAAAAAGGAATATAATTTTTTTTTTAAAAAAAAGAAACTTTCTTTGAAAGAGAACTAGTTTTTCTCAAGGACAAATTTTATGGCTTCAGACAGCAATCCCTTGTGGTCATTACTAAGATTTGTACTTATATTTAGCCATTTCCTCATAGAAGCAAGCCCTTGTTTGTGCAGGATGGTTGTATACAATGTGCTTACGTCAAGCGCTGCCCATCTGTACACCGGAATTACAAGTCCTAAAGAAAGGCCTCTCATTTGCCCCAACTAAAAGTCCAAACCCTTTTGAGTTATTCATTGATGTGAATAAATTTATTAGGAAATTAACTCTTAAGTGGCATTTTTAAAAACTGTCACCTAGATTACGAATTTTGCCTTAGAAGCTGTGCGGTGCTAATGAGCAGTTTTTGCTAACCGCTAATTTACAGACAGCGCTAGTATTACAGGATTTTACAAACCCGGCGTTAGCCGCAAAAAAGTGATCGAAGAGCAAAATTTTGCTCCACATCTCACCTCAATACCAGCGCTGCTTGCGTTAGCGGTAAGCAGGTAAAACATGCTCCTGCACAATTTCGCTATAGGAATCAATGGGGAGAGCCGGCTTAAAAAAACCTAACACCTGCAAAAAAGCAGCTTAAAGCCTCATAACGCAGCCCCATTGATTTCTATGGGGAAATAAAATGTATGTTTACACCTAACACCCTAACATGAACCCCAAGTCTAAACACCCCTAATCTTACACTTATTAAACCCTAATCTGCCGATACCTACATTATATTATTAACCCCTAATCTGCCGCTCCGGACACCGCCACCACCTACATTATAGTTATAAACCCCTAATCTGCTGCTCCCAACATCGCCGACACCTACATTATATTTATTAACCCCTAATCTGCCACCCCCAATGTCGCTGCCACTATAATAAAGTTATTAACCCCTAAATCTAAGTCTAAAGTAAACCCTAACACCCCCTAACTTAAATATAATTTAAATAAATCTAAATAAAATTACTACAATTAACTAAATAATTCCTATTTAAAACTAAATACTTAGCTAAAAAATAAACCCTAAACTAGCTACAATATAACTAATAGTTACATTGTATCTAGCTTAGGGTTTATTTTATTTTACAGGCAAGTTTGTATTTATTTTAACTAGGTAGAATAGTTATTAAATAGTTATTAACTATTTAATAACTACCTAGTTAAAATAAAGACAAATTTACCTGTAAAATAAAACCTAACCTAAGTTACAATTACTCGTAACACTACACTACAATTAAATTAATTACCTAAAATAAATTCAATTAATTACAATTAAGATTTTTAAACTAATTACACCCCCAAAATAAAAAAATCCCTACCCCACACTAAATTACATATAGCCCTTAAAAGTGTCTGTTGTGGGGCATTGCCCCAAAGTAATCAGCTCTTTTACCTGTAAAAAAAAAGTACAAATACCCCCCAACATTAAAACCCACCACCCACACAACCAACCCTACTCTAAAACCCACCCAATCCCCCCTTAAAAAAGCCTAACACTAACCCCTTGAAGATCACCCTACCTTGAGAAGTCTTCACCCAACCTGGCAGAAGTCCTCAATGAATCCGGCAGAAGTGGTCCTCCAGACGAGCAGAAGTCTTCATCCAACTGGGCAGAAGTGGTCCTCCAGACGGGCAGAAGTCTTCATCCAGACGGCATCTTCTATCTTCATCCATCCGGCACAGAGCGGGGTTTCTACCTTAATTCCAATTGGCTGATAGAATTCTATCAGCCAATTAGAATTGAAGGGACGCTATCTTGGATGACGTAATTTAAAGGAACCTTCATTCAGTCGTCGGCCGTGGAAAGAAGAGGATGCTCCACGTCGGATGTCTTGAAGGTGGACCCGCTTCGCGCCGGATGGATGAAGATAGAAGATGCCGTCTGGATGAAGACTTCTGCCCATCTGGAGGACCATTTCTGCCGGATTCGTTGAGGACTTCTGCCCGGTTGGTTGAAGACTTCTCATAGTAGGGTGATCTTCAAGGGGTTAGTGTTAGGTTTTTTTAAGGGGGGATTGGGTGAGTTTTAGAGTAGGGTTGGTTGTGTGGGTGGTGGGTTTTAATGTTGGGGGGGTGTTTGTACTTTTTTTTTACAGGTAAAAGAGCTGATTACTTTGGGGTAATGCCCCGCAAAAGGCCCTTTTAAGGGCTATTTGTAATTTAGTGTAGGGTAGGGCTTTTTATTTTGTTAGGGGGATTAGAGTAGGTGTAATTAGTTTAAAAATCTTGCAATTATTTTATTATTTTCTGTAATTTAGTGGGGGGGGGTTTTCGTACTTTAGATTTTATTTAATTGTAATTAATTGTATTTAATTTAGGTAATTAATTAATTAAGTTAGGTATTATTGTAACTTAGGTTAGGTTTTATTTTACAGGTACTTATGTATTTATTTTAGCTAGGTAGTTATTAAATAGTTAATAACTATTTAATAACTATTGTACCTAGTTAAAATAAATACAAAGTTGCCTGTAAAATAAAAATAATCTCTAAATTAGCTACAATGTAACTATTAGTTATATTGTAGCTATTTTAGGGTTTATTTTATAGGTAAGTATTTCGTTTTAAATAGGAATTATTTAGTTAATTGTAGTAATTTTATTTAGATTTATTGTAACTATATTTAAGTTAGAGGGGGTTAGGGTTAGACTTAGGTTTAGGGGTTAATACATTTAATATAGTGTCGGCGACATTGGGGGCGGCAGATTAGGGGTTAATAAATGTAGGTAGGTTGAGGCAATGTTAGGGCAGGCAGATTAGGGGTTAATAATATTTAACTAGTGTTTGCGAGGCAGGAGTGCGGCGGTTTAGGGGTTAATATATTTATTATAGTGGTGGTGATCTCCTGTTCGGCAGATTAGGGGTTAAAATATTTATTTTATTGTTTGCGATGTGGGGGGGCCTCGGTTTAGGGGTTAATAGGTAGTTTATGGGTGTTAGTGTACTTTTTAGAACTTTAGTTAAGAGTTTTATGCTACAGAGTTGTAGTGTAAAACTCTTAACTACTGACTTTAAAATGCGGTATCAGTCTTGACAGGAGAGGCTGTACCGCTCACTTTTGGTCAGACTCGTAAAACCGGCGCTATGCAAGTCCCATTGAAAATATAGGATACGCAATTGACGTAAGTGGATTTGCGGTATTTCCGAGTCTGGCCAAAAAAGTGAGCGGTGAGCCTGTCATTTCAAGACTCGTAATACCAGTGGGCGTTAAAAAGCAGCGTTGGGACCTCTCAACGCTGCTTTTTAACCCTAACGCAAGACTCGTAATCTAGCCGAATAGAATGTCGAAATTCAAGCTATAACAAACATAGAAATCAAGAAACTCAATGATGATGATTTAGAAGCTTTATTGATATTACAAGAGCTGGACACTTTAAATCCTGACACTGATGAAGATATGAATCAGGAATACTCAGGATTAAAATTATGATAGACACATCATTTTTTATGCAAAAAATACTAATTTAAGACCAAATTCTACTTTTTTTCCTTCCCACTCTAAGGGTAACCATATCCCAGTATTCTATAATTTAGTTCATGAAGAAATTGAAAATTTCTATAAAAATTATAAAATCAAGAAGGATAATTTAACAAGAAAAGAAAAAGGGATTCTAAAAACCTTAAAAGAGGACCGTCTAACAGTAATTAGAGAAGCAGACAAAGGCAATGGTATTGTGGTCCAAAATAGAAGAGACTATCTAGAGGAGGCCTACAATTTACTGAATGACCAGACACACCACATACAAAAAACTTAAGTGAGATCCCACAAAAAGCTTTACCAAAGTGTACCTGAGTCTACTAGATGATGCAAAACATGATCATATATTGAATGAAAATGAATTCAAATATCTAAGCAATGAACATTTTTACCACCTTCCGAAGGTGCACAAATGCACACAAAAACCACCTGGAAGACCCATAGTGTCTGGGATCAACTCCTTGACATCAAAACTCTCTGAGTATGTGGATATCTATCTGCAACCTCTGGTCCATAAACTAAAATCACATCTTAGGGACTCTACCAACACAATTAATAATGTGTCCAAAATAGAGTGGCAAGACACATACAGATGGGCAACGATTGACGTAAGCACATTGTATACGAAAATCCCACACAAACAAGGACTTGCTTCTATGAGGAAATGGTTAAATATAAGTACAAATCTTAGTAATGGCCACAAGGGATTCCTGTCTGAAGCCATTAAATTTGTCTTTGACAAAATTCACCCCCAGATATGCCAACTTATACATGGGCACCTGGAAAGATGAACACATCTGGCAAAATAACATACACTCAGATCAAATAATTTTCTGGGGGCGTTTCATCGATGATATTCTAATGATTTGGTCTGGCTCTGAGGAAACTGGAAAAAAATTTATAACAAATTTAAATTTCTATAGTTATAACTTGAAGTTCACGAGTAAAACTAATCCCACTTAAATAGATATTTTGGATCTTGTCTTTGTTGTAAAAAAAATTGATGATTTGGATGAGTTTTATCTATTGCAAAAATTACAAAGAATCTTGTGAATATTTAATTTTTTTTTACACGTCTTAAGAAAAATCTATAAAAGAATGCAAAGGCACCAACATAGCATAATTCTGCAAAGGTATACTGATCAAAAGGTACTAGATCAAATACACTAATGTGTAATAAAGCACTGTAACGTAGTGCAAACTAGGCAGACCAGATCCTCTTAGTTGTATGATCTCCTCTTGTGTGTATGACAAAAAACTTCTGAGAGTGTGCTTCACTCAGGTGTATGCTCTATAACAAAGAACAATCTCCACATAGCATAATACTGTTTGAAAATGATATATCTCTAAAAGTGGATAGTATACACTCACTTGTGGTCTAGCACTGTAATGTAGTGCAGACTAGGCAAGCTGGAACCTCTAACTTGTCCAGTAAACTTTCCTCCAGGGGCAGAAAGTGCCAGGTGTATTAGATATCCTTCAGATCACTGTGCAGAATTAAGGGTGTAAATACCATCCACCATATGGAAATTGTTTGCAGGTTGGTAGGTTGAAAAAATAGCAAGTAAATATAAAGCTTAAATACAAGTGTTTATTAAACACATCAGAAAATACAGCAACGCGTTTCTCAGTAATGTTACTGTTTCCTTAGGCTGTTTTCTTATTGTTGGGATTGCTGTTTTGTACACATAGTGCTTGTAAATAGGAATACATATATTATAGGGGTGTTTGTTGAAATATTAAAACACTCACACAGTATTGTGTCTGTATATACAAGACCAGGATCTACAAACAGTCTATTTATATTACATTGTATTGGATTGTGCACAGCGCTTTACCTGAAATCCTTTCCTCTCCATATCTTCCAGCCTAGTATAGTGAAGCTGGGTACCACACTATACAAAGCACTGGGATTAAGCTGCAGCTGCATGAGACTTTAATTTAATTGGTTATTAGCTTCTTACAACTCTTCTCACAGCGCCTCATCACCTCTTGTTCTGTATATATAAATATATATATATATATACATATATAAATATATATATATATATATATATATTTATATAGATTATTAGATGTATATTTTACAAAAAATAATTTTATATATATACATATATATATATATATATATTAATGATTATGATTCGCACTCCTCCAATTTTTTGTCACTGACTCATTAAATTGATCTGATTTTAAAAGTTGATATCAGATCAAAATGTGCTCAGGGGGATGCAAGATAGATATAAAAATAAGAAAAAAGAAAATAGTGAGGAGCTATTCCACACTACACAGTTCCCTTTGTCCGGCACCAAAGTATAGTGTTAGTATCCAAATACTAATGGTATTTATAAGAGCTGTTCCGATCAGCCAATAGAATGTGAGCTCCATCTGATTAGCTGATCGGATCAGCCAATTGGATTGAACTTGATTCTGATTGGCTGATTCCATCAGCCAATCAGAATTTTCCTACCTTAATTCCGATTGGCTGATAGAATCCTATCAGCCAATCGGAATTCGAGGGACACCATATTGGATGACGTCCCTTAAAGGAACCGTCATTCGTCGGGAAGTCGTCGGAAGAAGAAGATGGGTCCGCGGTGGAGGTCTTCAAGATGAAGCCGGTCGTCATCGGATGAAGATAGAAGATGCCGCTTGGATCAAGATGGTTGCCGGTACGGATCGCCTCTTCTTCCCGGATAGGATGAAGACTTTGGAGCCTCTTCTGGACCTCTTCAGCCACCGGATGATGGATGTCTAGCCTCCGCTTGGGCTTGGATGAAGATTTCGGAGCCTGGAACGATCGGTGATACCTGGCATGGTGAAGACAAGGTAGGAAGATCTTCAGGGGCTTAGTGTTAGGTTTACTTAAGGGGGGTTTGGGTTAGATTAGGGGTATGTGGGTGGTGGGTTTTAATGTTGGGGGGGTGTTGTATGGTTTTTTTTACAGGCAAAAGAGCTGAATTCTTTGGGGCATGCCAGACAAAAGGTCCTTTTAAGGGCTGGTAAGGTAAAAGAGCTTTGAACTTTTGTAATTTAGAATAGGGTAGGGCATTTTTTATTTTGGGGGTCTTTGTTATTTTATTAGGGGGCTTAGAAAAGGTGTAATTAGTTTAAAATTGTTGTAATTTTTTTCTAATGTTTGTAAATATTTTTTTATGTTTTGTAACTTAGTTCTTTTTTATTTTTTGTACTTTAGTTAGTTTATTTCATTGTATTTATTTGTAGATATTGTATTTAATTAATTTATTGATAGTGTAGTGTTAGGTTTAATTGTAGATAATTGTAGGTATTTTATTTAATTAATTTATTGATAGTGTAGTGTTAGGTTTAATTGTAACTTAGGTTAGGATTTATTTTACAGGTAATTTTGTAATTATTTTAACTATTTTAGCTATTAAATAGTTCTTAACTATTTAATAGCTATTGTACCTGATTAAAATAAATACAAAGTTGCCTGTAAAATAAATATTAATCCTAAAATAGCTACAATATAATTATTATTTATATTGTAGCTATATTAGGGTTTATTTTACAGGTAAGTATTTAGCTTTAAATAGGAATAATTTATATAATAAGAGTTAATTTATTTCGTTAGATTTAAATTATATATTTATTTCGTTAGATTTAAATTATATTTAACTTAGGGGGGTGTTAGGGTTAGACTTAGCTTTAGGGGTTAAAAAATGTATGAGAATAGCGGTGAGCTCCGGTCGGCAGATTAGGGGTTAATGTTTGAAGTTAGGTGTCAGCGATGTTAGGGAGGGCAGATTAGGGGTTAATACTATTTATTATAGGGTTATTGAGGCGGGAGTGAGGCGGATTGGGGTTAATAACTTTATTATAGTAGCGGTGAGATCCGCTCGACAGATTAGGGGTTAATAAGTGTAGGTAGGTGGCGGCGACGTTGGGGGGGGGGCAGATTAGGGGTTAATAAATATAATATAGGGGTCGGCGGTGTTAGGGGCAGCAGATTAGGGGTACATAGGGATAATTTAGCTGGCGGCGCTTTGCGGTCGGCAGATTAGGGGTTAATTATTGTAGGTAGCTGGTGCGACGTTGTGGGGGGCAGGTTAGGGGTTAATAAATATAATATAGGGGTCGGCAGTGTTAGGGGCAGCAGATTAGGGGTACATAAGTATAACGTAGGTGGCGGTTGGCAGATTAGGGGTTAAAAAATGTAATCGAGTGGCGGCGATGTGGGGGGACCTCGGTTTAGGGGTACATAGGTAGTTTATGGGTGTTAGTGTACTTTAGAGCACAGTAGTTAAGAGCTTTATGAACCGGCGTTAGCCCAGAAAGCTCTTAACTATTGACTTTTTCTGCTGCTGGAGTTTTGTCGTTAGATTTCTAACGCTCACTTCAGCCAAGACTCTAAATACCGGCGTTAGAAAGATCCCATTGAAAAGATAGGATACGCAAATGGCGTAGGGGGATCTGCGGTATGGAAAAGTCGCGGCTGGAAAGTGAGCGTTAGACCCTTTCCTGACTGACTCCAAATACCAGAGGGCGGTAAAAACCAGCGTTAGGAGCCTCTAACGCTGGTTTTCACGGTTACCGCCCAACTCTAAATCTAGGCGTTAGTTTGCTATATAGTGTTAAGGAATATATACATTTATATTACAATTTCAATTCATTCACAATGTTATTACAAATTGTTATTAATAAATTGACAACCTTTTCTGATTTTGGCAATACTAATTCATTAGATATAATTTAATTTTCTTTATGTACTATGGATAGTAAATATATCCACTCTATGTGCTCTTATCAGTTGCAATTATAAGGTCTTAAAATTAGACATGTGCGGTTCGTTTCGGATTTATTCAGAAATTCGGAAAATTCGGTAAATTCGGAGATTCGGATCGATTCGAATTTCCGAATTAAAATACTTCCGAATCTACCGAATGAATCCGAAATAGCTGCCGTATCTCCGAATAAATCCGAATTAGCTCGGTAAAATTCGGCATTTCCCCATGGGAAAAAATGGGGCAGTTTCGCTGAAAAAAAAACCTAACACCGCAGCCCCATTGTTTCCTATGGGGAAAAACTAAGTGTGCACCTAACACCCTAACATATACTACAAGTCTCTAAACACCCCTAATCTAACACTTATTAACCCCTAATCTGCCGCCCCCGCTATCGCTGACACCTGCATTATTTTATTAACCCCTAATCTGCCGACCGGATATCGCCGCCACTATAATAAATGTATTAACCCCTAAACAGCCGCACTCCCGCCTCGCAAACACTATAATAAATTTCATTAACCCCTAATCTGCCCCCCCCCCCAACGTCGCCGCAATCTAACTACAAGTATTAACCCCTAATCTGCCGACCGGACACCGCCGCCACCTACATTATAGTTATTAACCCCTAATCTGCTGTCCCTAACATCGCTGACCCCTACATTATAGTTATTAACCCCTAATCTGCCCCCCCCAACGTCGCAGCAATCCTAACTACAAGTATTAACCCCTAATCTGCCGACCGGACACCGCCGCCACCTACATTATAGCTATTAACCCCTAATCTGCTGTCCCTAACATCGCCGACCCCTACATTATAGTTATTAACCCCTAATCTGCCCCCCCCCAACGTCGCCGCAACCTAACTACAAGTATTAACCCCTAATCTGCCGACCGGACATCGCCGCCACTATAATAAATGTATTAACCCCTAAACCGCCGCACTCCCGCCTCGCAAGCACTATAATACATTTTATTAACCCCTAATCTGCCCTCCCTAACATCGCCGCCACCTACCTACAATTATTAACCCCTAATCTCCCGCCCCCAACGTCGCCGCTACTATAATAAGGTTATTAACCCCTAAACCTAAGTCTAACCCTAACCCTAACACCCCCTAACTTAAATATAATTTAAATAAAACGAAATAAATTTACTATAATTAAATAAATGAATCCTTTTTAAAACTAAATACTTACCTGTAAAATAAACCCTAATATAGCTACAATATAACTAATAGTTACATTGTAGCTAGCTTAGGGTTTATTTTTATTTTACAGGCAACTTTGTATTTATTTTAACTAGGTACAATAGTTATTAAATAGTTAATAACTATTTAATAACTACCTAGCTAAAATAAATACAAATTTACCTGTAAAATAAATCCTAACCTAAGTTACAATTACACCTAACACTACACTATCATTAAATTAATTAAATAAATTAATCCTATTTAAAACTAAATACTTACCTGTAAAATAAACCCTAATATAGCTGCAATATAACTAATAGTTACATTGTAGCTATTTTAGGATTTATATTTATTTTACAGGTAACTTTGTATTTATTTTAACTAGGTACAATAGCTATTAAATAGTTATTGACTATTTAATAGCTACCTAGTTAAAATAATTACAATATTATCTATAAAATAAATCCTAACCTAAGTTACAATTAAACCTAACACTACACTATCATTAAATAAATTAACTACAAGTACCTACAATTATCTACAATTAAATAAACTAAACTAAAGGACAAAAAAACCCCACTAAATTACCAAAAAAAAACAAACACTAAATTACAAAAAATAAAAAAATATTACAAGAATTTTAAACTAATTACACCTAATCTAAGCCCCCTAATAAAATAACAAAGCCCCCCAAAATAAAAAAATGCCCTACCCTATACTAAATTACAAAAGTTAACAGCTCTATTTAATAGCTACCTAGTTAAAATAATTACAAAAGTACCTGTAAAATAAATCCTAACCTAAGTTACAATTAAACCTAACACTACACTATCATTAAATAAATTAAATAAATTAACTACAAGTACCTACAATTAAATACAATGAAATAAACTAAACTAAAGTACAAAAAAACAAACACTAAATTACAAAAAATAGAAAAATATTACAAGAATTTTAAACTAAGTACACCTAATCTAAGCCCCCTAATAAAATAACAAAGCCCCCCAAAATAAAAAAATGCCCTACCCTATACTAAATTACAAAAGTTAACAGCTCTATTACCTTACCAGCCCTTAAAAGGGCTTTTTGCGGGGCATGCCCCAAAGAAAACAGCTCTTTTGCCTGTAAAAAAAAAAACACAATACCCCCCCACATTACAACCCACCACCCACATACCCCTACTCTAACCCAAACCCCCCTTAAATAAACCTAACACTACCCCCCTGAAGATCTCCCTACCTTGAGTCGTGTTCACCCAGCCGGGCCGAAGTCTTCATCCGATGGGGCAGAAGAGGACATCCAGACCGGCAGAAGTCTTAATCCAAGCGGGGCAAGAAGAGGTCTTCCATCCATCAGAAGTCTTGATCCATCTTCTATGTTCATCCATCCGGAGCGGAGCGGCAGCATCCTGAATACATCCGACGCGGATCATCCTCTTCTTTCTTGATCCGACGACTAAATGACTGTACCTTTAAGTGACGTCATCCAAGATGGCGTCCCTTGAATTCCGATTGGTTGATAGGATTCTATCAGCCAATTGAAATTAAGGTAGGAAAAAATCTGATTGGCTGATGGAATCAGCCAATCAGATTCAAGTTCAATCCGATTGGCTGATCCAATCAGCTAATCAGATTGACCTTGCATTCTATTGGCTGATCGGAACAGCCAATAGAATGCAAGGTCAATCTGATTGGCTGATTGGATCAGCCAATCGGATTGAACTTGAATCTGATTGGCTGATTGAATCAGCCAATCAGATTTTCCTACCTTAATCATCTTGGATGACGTCACTTAAAGGTACAGTCATTTAGTCGTCGGATCAAGAAAGAAGAGGATGCTCCGCGTCGGATGTATTCAGGATGCTGCCGCTCCGCTCCGGATGGATGAACATAGAAGATGCCGCCTGGATCAAGACTTCTGATGGATGGAAGACCTCTTCTTGCCCCGCTTGGATGAAGACTTCTGCCGGTCTGGAAGTCCTCTTCTGCCCCATCGGATGAAGACTTCGGCCTGGCTGGGTGAACACGACTCAAGGTAGGGAGATCTTCAGGGGGTAGTGTTAGGTTTATTTAAGGGGGGGTTGGGTTAGAGTAGGGGTATGTGGGTGGTGGGTTGTAATGTGGGGGGGCTATTGTGTTTTTTTTTTTCAGGCAAAAGAGCTGTTTTCTTTGGGGCATGCCCCGCAAAAAGCCCTTTTAAGGGCTGGTAAGGTAATAGAGCTGTTAACTTTTGTAATTTAGTATAGGGTAGGGCATTTTTTTATTTTGGGGGGCTTTGTTATTTTATTAGGGGGCTTAGATTAGGTGTACTTAGTTTAAAATTCTTGTAATATTTTTTTATTTTTTGTAATTTAGTGTTTGTTTTTTTTGTACTTTAGTTTAGTTTATTTCATTGTATTTAATTGTAGGTACTTGTAGTTAATTTATTTAATTTATTTAATGATAGTGTAGAGTTAGGTTTGATTGTAACTTAGGTTAGGATTTATTTTACAGGTCATTTTGTAATAATTTTAACTAGGTAGCTATTAAACAGTAAATATCTATTTAATAGCTATTTTACCTAGTTAAAATAAATACAAAGTTGCCTGTAAAATAAATATAAATCCTAAAATAGCTACAATGTAACTATTAGTTATATTGTAGCTATATTAGGGTTTATTTTACAGGTAAGTATTTGGTTTTAAATAGGATTCATTTATTTAATTAATTTAATGATAGTGTAGTGTTAGGTTTAATTGTAACTTAGGTTAGGATTTATTTTACAGGTAATTTTGTAATTATTTTAACTAGGTAGCTATTAAATAGTCAATAACTATTTAATAGCTATTGTACCTAGTTAAAATAAATACAAAGTTGCCTGTAAAATAAATATAAATCCTAATATAGCTACAATGTAACTATTAGTTATATTGTAGCTATATTAGGGTTTATTTTACAGGTAAGTATTTAGTTTTAAATAGGATTAATTTATTTAATTAATTTAATGATAATGTAGTGTTAGGTGTAATTTTAACTTAGGTTAGGATTTATTTTACAGGTAAATTTGTATTTATTTTAGCTAGGTAGTTATTAAATAGTTATTAACTATTTAATAACTATTGTACCTAGTTAAAATAAATACAAAGTTGCCTGTAAAATAAAAATAAACCCTAAGATAGCTACAATGTAACTATTAGTTATATTGTAGCTATCATAGGGTTTATTTTATAGGTAAGTATTTAGTTTTAAATAGGATTAATTTATTTAATTATAGTAAATTTATTTCATTTTATTTAAATTATATTTAAGTTAGGGGGTGTTAGGGTTAGACTTAGGTTTAGGGGTTAATAACCCTATTATAGTAGCGGCGACGTTGGGGGCGGGAGATTAGGGGTTAATAATTGTAGGTAGGTGGCGGCGATGTTAGGGAGGGCAGATTAGGGGTTAATAAAGTTTATTATAGTGTTTGCGAGGCGGGAGTGCGGCGGTTTAGGGGTTAATACATTTATTATAGTGGCGGCGATGTCCGGTTGGCAGATTAGGGGTTAATACTTTTAGTTAGGTTGCGGCGACGTTTGGGGGGGCAGATTAGGGGTTAATAACTATAATTTAGGGGTTGGCGATGTTAGGGACAGCAGATTAGGGGTTAATAGCTATAATGTAGGTGGCGGCGATGTCCGGTCGGCAGATTAGGGGTTAATACTTGTAGTTAGATTGCGGCGACATTGGGGGGGCAGATTAGGGGTTAATAACTATAATGTAGGGGTCGGCGACGTTAGGGACAGCAGATTAGGGGTTAATAGCTATAATGTAGGTGGCGGCGATGTCCAGTCTGCAGATTAGGGGTTAATACTTGTAGTTAGATTGCGGCGACATTGGGGGGGCAGATTAGGGGTTAATAACTATAATGTAGGGGTCGGCGATGTTAGGGAAAGCAGATTAGGGGTTAATAGCTATAATGTAGGTGGCGGCGATGTCCGGTCGGCAGATTAGGGGTTAATACTTGTAGTTAGGTTGCGGCGACAATGGGGGGGGCAGATTAGGGGTTAATAACTATAATGTAGGGGTTGGCGATGTTAGGGACAGCAGATTAGGGGTTAATAGCTATAATGTAGGTGGCGGCGATGTCCGGTCGGCAGATTAGAGGTTAATACTTGTAGTTAGGATTACGGCGACGTTGGGGGGGGGGGCAGATTAGGGGTTAATAACTATAATGTAGGGGTCGGCGATGTTAGGGACAGCAGATTAGGGGTTAATAGCTATAATGTAGGTTGCGGCGGTGTCCGGTGAGCAGATTAAGGGTTAAATAATTTTATTATAGGTTTTGCGATGTGGGGGGCCTCGGTTTAGTGGTTCATAGGTAGTTTATGGGTGTTAGTGTACTAAATGGGTGTTAGTGTACTAAAACATACCGAATTTCGGAACCAAATCGAACCGAATAGAACCGAATTCAGCCGAATTTATTCGAATCTGAATAAATCCGAAACGAATTTATTCAAATCCGAATAAATCCGAAATGAATTTATTCAAATTTTGCCGAATTCGATTCGATCCGATCCGAAATTCGAAAAGTCCGAATCGATCCGAACCGAAAACGAACCGAATTTTTTAGCCATGCACATGTCTACTTAAAATTTCAGAATCTTATTGAGATTAATTTATCTCTTTTATTATGTTACATTTTCTAACTGTTTCGTTTATTGTAGAAAAAATAATTCATTAGATATAATTTAATTTGCTTTTTGTACTATAGATAGTAAATATGTGTTTTCACTCTATGTGCTCTTGTCAGTTGCAATTATAAGATCTTAGAATTTCTTTACTGACTTTGAAATCTTGCTGAGGTTAATTTATCTCTTTTATCATGCTGCATTTTCTAAATGGTTAATTTATTGTAGAAAAGGTGCATAGTTTCTTCATTAAGACCATATGGTTTTAATGCTTTCAAATCATAGATCCATCTCCATTCTACATTCTTCTACATTCTTTTTGTAACAGTATGTTATCTACTGATATTACCATGGTCTCTAACTGCTGAACTTTTTAGCTATAAGGAAATAGCGGTTTGTGCACTAAATAAGTGGGCCCACGTTCGTTAACTTGTATATAATTAAATTGTCTAGAGCCAGCTAATAAATCATATGATTATGTAACGATAATATTTTTTGTATGTTATTCTTCATTTTTTATGATGAACGATGCTAAACATATTTATTTATTGTATTTATTGTTTGCTTAGTGATCAAGGAATTGAGCTCTTATAAATACCATTAGTATTTGGATACTAATATTATACTCTGGTGCCGGACAAAGGGAACTGTGTAGTGTGGAATAGCTCCTCACTATTTAGTTTTTTTCTTATTTTATATATATATATATATATATATATATATATATATATATATATATATATATATATATATACACAGTATATATATACACACTCTCTGGCCACTTTATTATGCACACCTTGCTATTACCGAGTTGGACCCCCTCTTGCCTTCAGAACTGCCTTAATTCTTTATGGCATAGAGTCAACATGGTGTTGGAAACATTCCTCATACATTTTATTCCACATTGACATGATAGCATCACCCAGTTGCTGCAGATTTGTCGGCTGCACATCCATGATGCAAATATCCCATTTCACCACATCCTTAATGGATTGAGATCTGGTCACTGTGGATGCCATTGGAGTACAGTGATCTCATTGTAATGTTCAAGAAACTAGTTTGAGACATGGTGCATTATCCTGCAGGAAGTAGCCATCAGAAGATGGGAACACTGCAGTGATAAAGGGATGGACTCGGCCAGAAACAATACTCAGGTAGGCCCTGGTGTTTAAACAAAGCTCAGTTGGTACTAAGGGTCCAAAAGTGTGCCAAGAAAATATCCCCCACACCCTTACACCACCACCACCAGCCTGAACCATTGATATAAGGCAGGATGGATCAATGCTTTCATGTTGTTTACGCCAAATTCTGACCCTACCATCTGAATGTCACAGCTGAAATCGAGACTCATCAGACCAGGCAACATTTTTCCAGTCTTCTATTGTATAATTTTGGTGAGTCTGTGCGAATTGTAGCCTCAGTTTCCTGTTCTTAGCTGATAGGAGTGGCACCCGGTGTGGTCTTTTGCTGCTGTAGCCCATCTGCATCAAGATTCAAAGTGTTGTGCATTCAGAGATGGTATTCGGCATACCTTGGTTGTAACGAGTGGTTATTTGAGATACTGTTACCTTTTTATCATCTCAAACCAGTCTGCCCATTCTCCTCTGACCTCTGACATCAACTGCCGCTCACTGGATATCTTCTATTTTTCTGACCATTCTCTTTAAACTCTAGAGATAGTTGTGCATGAAAATCCTAGTAGATCAGTAGTTTTTAAATACTCAGACCAGCCCGTCTGGCACCAACAACCATGCCACATTCAAAGACACTTAAATCCCATTTCTTCCCCATTCTGATGCTCGGTTTGAACTTCAGTAATTTGTCTTCACCACGTCTAGATGCCTAAATGCATTAAGTTGCTGCCATGTGATTGGCTGATTAGCAATTTATGTTACCTAAACAATTGAACAGGTGTGCCTAATAAAGTGGCTGGTGACTGTGTGTATATACTGTATATATATATATATATATATCCATTCCAGCTCTCCTTGTTAGTAGAAGAAATGCTGCACTCACCGGCCTTGTTGTGAAAAGTTTCTTTATTTTAAACAAATGACAAAATCGATCACATGAAAACCCCAGACGTTTCGGTGCGCCTCTGGCACCTTTCTCAATGGGCTTGCTTTCCAATCCTCAGGCAAAACAATCGATTGTTTTGCCTGAGGATTGGAAAGCAAGCCCATTGAGAAAGGTGCCAGAGGTGCACCGAAACGTCTGGGGTTTTCATGTGATCGATTTTGTCATTTGTTTAAAATAAAGAAACTTTTCACAACAAGACCGGTGAGTGCAGCATTTCTTCTACTAACAAGGAGAGCTGGAATGGATATGTATTGTTTATGCAGCACCACGGCAATTGGACTGGGTTTTATGGAGTGCACCTTATTTTGAATTTGCATATATATATATATATATTTAAAAGTAAAAATAATATTTTCTTCTATGTGACAAACATGGGAATGTTAAGTTTTTCTAAAATCTTTCCCCTAGATTACGAGTTTTGCCTTAGAGGATGTGCGGTGCTAACGAGCAGTTTATGCTCACCGCTCACTTACAGACAGCGCTGGTATTACTGGTTTTTACAAACCAGACAAGAAGTGAGCGTTGAGCAAAATTTTGCTCCTTACCGTACTCCAATATCAGCGCTGCTTACGTTTTACGTTAGCAGTGAGCTGGTATAACGTGCTTGTGCACGATTTCCCCATAGGAATCAACGGGGAGAGTCGGCTGAAAAAAAGTCTAACACCTGCAAAAAAGCAGCGTTAAACTCCTTAACGCAGCCCCATTGATTCCTATGGGGAAATAAAAGTTATGTCTACACCTAACACCCTAACATGAACCCGAGTCTAAACACTCCTAATCTTACACTTATGAACCCCTAATCTGCCGCCCCTGACATTGCCGACACCTACATTATATTATTAACCCCTAATCTGCCGCTCCGGACACCGCCACCACCTACATTATACTTATGAACCCCTAATCTGCTGCCCTCAACATCGCCGACACCTACATTATATTTATTAACCCCTACTCTGCCGCCTCCAATGTCGCCACCACCTACCTACACTT
The DNA here is from genome assembly GCF_027579735.1 of Bombina bombina. Taxonomy (NCBI): domain Eukaryota; kingdom Metazoa; phylum Chordata; class Amphibia; order Anura; family Bombinatoridae; genus Bombina; species Bombina bombina. The sequence goes on from NC_069500.1 coordinate 896,548,078, forward strand.
ATTAACCCCTAATCTGCCACCCCCAACATCGCCACCACTATAATAAACATATTAACCCCTAAACCGCAGCACTCCCACCTCGCAAACATTAGTTAAATATTATTAACCCCTAATCTGCCGGCCCTAACATCGCTGCCACCTACCTACATTTATTAACCCCTAATCTGCCGCCCCCAACGTCACCGCCACTATAATAAATGTATTAACCCCTAAACCTAAGTCTAACCCTAACCCTAACACCCCCTAACTTAAATATAATTACAATAAATTTAAATAAAAATTTATATTATTACCTAAATAATTCCTATTTAAAACTAAATACTTCCCTGTAAAATAAACCCTAAGAAAGCTACAATATAACTAATAGTTACATTGTAGCTAGCTTAGGGTTTATTTTTATTTTACAGGCAAGTTTGTATTTATTTTAACTAGGTAGAATAGTTACTAAATAGTTATTAACTATTTAATAACTACCTAGCTAAAATAAATACAAAAATACCTGTAAAATAAAACCTAACCTAAGTTACAATAACACCTAACCTAACCCTACAATTAAATAAATTAACTAAATTAAAAACAATTAAATAAATTAAATTAAATTAGCTAAAGTACAACCCCCTGACTAAATTACAGAAAATAATAAACAAATTACAAGATATTTAAACTAATTACACCTAATCTAATAGCCCTATCAAAATACCCCCCAAAAAAGAAATAAAAAAACCCTAGCCTAAACTAAACTATCAATAGCCCTTAAAAGGGCCTTTTGAGGGGCACTGCCCCAAAGTAATCAGCTCTTTTACCTGTAAAAAAAAAAATACAAACAATCCCACCAACATTAAAACCCACCACCCACACAACCAACCCCCCAAATAAAATACGATCTAAAAAAAACCTAAGCTCCCCATTGCCCTGAAAAGGGCATTTGGATGGGCATTGCCCTTAAAATGGCAGTTAGCTCTTTTGCGACCCAAACCCTAATCTAAAAAATAAAACACACCCAATACACCCTTAAAAAAACCTAACACTAACCCCCTGAAGATCGACTTACTGTTCTGAAGACCGGACATCCATCCTCAAGGAAGCGGCAGAAGTCTTCATCCAACCGGGCCAAAGTCCTCAACAAAGCCAGGAGAAGTCTTCATCCAAGCGAGGTGAAGTGGTCCTCCAGAGGGGCAGAAGTATTCATCCAGATGGCATCTTCTATCTTAATCCATCCGTCGCGGAGCGGGTCAATCTTCAAGACATCTGATGCGGAGCATCCTCTTCAAACGAAGTCTTCTTACTGAATGATGATGGTCCCTTTAAGTGATGTCATCCAAGATGGCGTCCCTTAGATTCCGATTGGCTGATAGAATTCTATCAGCCAATCGGAATTAAGGTAGAAAAAATCCAACCAGCCAATAGAATGCAAGCTCAATCCTATTGGCTGATTGGGTTAATAACTATTTTATAACTATTCTACCTAGTTAAAATGTTAGGGTTAGACTTAAGTTTAGGGGTTAATATATTTAGTATAGTGGCGGCGACGTTGGGGGCGGCAGATTAGGGGTTAATAAATGTAGGTAGGTGGCAGCGATGTTAGGGATGGCAGATTAAGGGTTAATAATATTTAACTAATGTTTGCGAGGCGGGAGTGCGGCGGTTTAGGGGTTAATATGTTTATTATAGTGGCGGCGACATTTGGGGCGGCAGATTAGGGGTTGATAAATATAATGCAGCTGTCGGCGATGTCGGGGGCGGCAGATTAGGGGTTAATAAGTGTACGATTAGGGGTGTTTAGACTCAAGGTTCATGTTAGGGTATTAGGTGTAAACATAACTTTTATTTCCCCATAGGAATCAATGGGGCTGCGTTACTGAGTTTTACGCTGCTTTTTGGCAGGTGTTAGACTTTTTCAGCCGGCTCTCCCCGTTGATTCCTATGGGGAAATCGTGCACGAGCACGTATGACCGGCTCACCGCTGACTTAAGCAGCGCTGGTATTGGAGTGAGATATGGAGCAAAATTTTGCTCTACGCTCACTTTTTGTCTTTTAACGCCGGGTTTGTAAAAACCCGTAATACCAGCGCTGTATGTAAGTGAGCGGTGAGAGAAAACTGCTCGTTAGCACCTCATAGACTCTAACGCAAAACTCGTTTATTTTTAAAGTACCACTTAAGTTATTCTCCAAAATCTCCATATTCTAGTAATTAAAGGGACAGTAAAGTCAAAATTAAACTTTGATTCAGATAGCTCATTTAATTTTATAACATTTTTCAATTTACATGTACTATCAAATTTACTTTGTTCTTTTGTATCCTAGGTTATTAAGTAAAATTAGTTGGATTTATGAACATTAATGCACTACTGGGAGCGATCTGAGCACATTGGATGAGCCAATGACAGGAGGCATATATGTGCAGCCACCAATCCCCAGCTAGCTGAGTAGTGCATTGCTGTTTAGGAGATTATCCTACATATGCTCCTCAATAAAGGATACCTAGAGAACAAACCAAATTTGATTATAGAAGTAAATTAGAAAGTTGTTTAAAACCACATGCTCTATCTGAATCATAAAAGTTTATTTCTGAATTTATTGTCAATTAATACTTTTAGTAATTTAATATGCTCACAGCTGGTGGCACTGGGTAATTCATGGAATGCCCTATGCTCTGATTTTATCAAAACTATTCCTCCAAATGTAAACCTTGTAGGCATAGCAAATGTTTATTAAGTCTAGGCAGCTGAATTTTTAGGAATTGTGAAAGATAATTGCTTCTTCTTTTGTAACAATGTTCTAAATGTACCCACAAATACAGTATTCCAAAATACTGTAATATTTAAGAATAAAGAAAAAATTTGATAAAGCACTGGTAAGGATATATGATCTTCAGGAATCCAATAGTTAATATATCTTTACCAGTGCTTTATTACATTTTTTCTTTGTTGGTTATACATTTATTTGTGATATTACAAGTTAACACTTTATTTTTTAATATTTAAGAATAATTTTAGCACTAGATTTTGTACTACTCAAATTATTAACCTTAATCTTTATTCCTCAGAATTAAGACTTTTAGTAATGTAATATGCTCACAACTGATGACATTGGATCATTCCTGAGATGCTTCATGCACTGTCTTATCAAAACCATTTCTCTATAAAAGACAGCAATAAGTATTATTAAATTATCTGCTGCCATTTGTTGTTAGTCCTTTAAAATGTTTAAATTAAAAGAAACATGTAGATACTTTTGTATTAGTCATTATCTACATAACCTAATTCCTTAAGTAGGCTTTTTTAAAATAAAATTGTGGAGCATATTTAAGTTGTGATAATATTACATGACAATACATTTTTTTAAGTGATATTTAATTTATTTTCTTTATTCTATAATAATATGAACCATGAAAATGATACACTTTGTTTGTATTCATACATAGATGATATTATTATTATTATTATTTGATGATATTATTATTGTTACAAAAAGGAATGAAAAATCTGGAACAGCAGTTAATATTTCTTTCTTTATTCAGCTTATTAAAGCTTACATAAAACAGGAACATAAATTGCCATAGGTTTAGCATACCCCTAGCACAATACAAAGCTTACGCGTTTCGGCATTTCAGCCGTACTCACAGCTCTCTGAGAGTGGCCTTATGAACAACCAAGGAAGTTTTTCTAGCTTTTGTTTTGTCTCAGTTGAGTGCATCTCTCTTTTTTCTTTTTTTATTATTGTTAATGATGTTATTGTTAATGCAGAGTTTGTTAAAAAAAGAAGAAAAGTGCTAAAGAAAATTAAAATTAATTCTAATGTAGGTGAAAGTATTTTGGGCTAAATTATAAATAAAGTACAATTGATAGTGCCGTGTACATTATCTTTTGAGTGAACTTGCTGAAAGAATGATACATAATATGCTATTGCAAGTGAATGGTTAAAAGGGACATGGAAGCCAAACAAATGTCTTTTTCTTGATTCTTCACAATTTTAAATAAGATTCCAATTTACTTCTTTAAATGGTATTCTTTGTTTAAGAGTTACCTAGGTAGGTGTCTGGAACACTATATGACAAGAAATAATGCTGCGATCTAGTGTACTTGCAAATGTGTAACACTCTTTCAAACCTGCTGCAATATAGTGCTCCAGACACAGGCACACTCCTGAGCTTATGTCCCTGCTTTTCAACAAAGGATACCAAAAAAGAAAGAAAATTTGATAACAGAAGTAAAATAGGACTTTGTTTAAAATCACATGCTCTATCTGAATCATAAAATAAAAATGTTTGATGTCTCTTTAAATATTTTTGGATGGCTAACCTGCTTGTTAGAAGTTCTGTTTGATGGAAATCTATTCCTAAATGTACCTCCTTGTTTCTCTGTTTTTCTTTTGTTTGTTTTATGATTTTTCTCTATATTCTTGCAGAGGCTTTCCCTTCTTATCGTAAAGTATAATAAACAGCTTTGAGACCAACTTCCGTTTTTGAAAATCTGGTTACACAGGAACTAGATGAATATTGTAAAAACTATGAAATAAAACATGATAATTTAAGTAAGAAAGAAAAAATGGAGCTGGATCTATTAAAAAATGAAGTAAATATAGTAATTAGGGAAGCGGACAAGGGAGGTGGAGTAGTAATTCAAAATAGAAGTGACCACATTAAAGAGGTTAAAAGACTCTTGGATGATAGTACAATTTATAGGAAATGATCCAAAAACCCTATTAATTTATTTCAACAACAATATGTTGATATGCTAGATATAGCTAAATATGAGGGTATCCTTAATGAAAATAAATTTCTGTTCTTAAAAAACAGCAGTCTTCTACCACGTCCCGAAGGTGCACAAGGACACCTCCAATCCCCCAGGTAGACCCATAATTTTGGGGATTGACTCCTTGACTTCACCTCTATCAGAATATGTGGATCATTTCCTGCAGCCCATTGTGCCTCTGAAGATATCCTATATTAAGGACACTCCAGACACTATAGCAAAAATTACAAGCTTAAGATAGGATGATAGATACATTTGGGTTATGGTGGATGTTATGGCATTATATACCAACATCCCCCATGCCCTAGGTGTAGAGGCTACTAATTTTTGGTAAAATCTGCAACCGATCTTGCAAAAAGTAAACAAAAATTCCTCCTAGTCTATTAGTTTTAATTTGGAAAAAACGTTTTCCTCTTTGAGAATGACTTCTATCTACAGGTTAGTGGAATGGCTATAAGCACTAAATTTGGCCCTAGCTACATTTACCTGTATATGGGATATTGGGAGGAAAAGAGCATTTGGAAAAATAATCCATAGATAGAAAATATTATAATCTGGGCCAGGTATATTGACGACATTATCCTAATCTGGAAATAAAACTTGGCTAGCAAGGGGGAACAGCAGGCTTCTATAAATGTAATAGACTGAATTGTATTTCTTGTGCTCACATGTATGATGAGAACAAACCTACCAAGCTAGTCTGTTCTACTACAAATGAAAAAAAATGAGAGCTGAACAGCCTTGTGAATTGTAAAACTACCTTTGTGGTGTACCTCTTACAATGTAGCTGTAATTTGCAGTATATTCGGAGGACTACTAGGCCATACAAGAAATGGCTACATGAGCATATTATAAACATTAAAGCAGGCCCCAACCAGGACTCAAAATGCCTAAAAGGAACTATATTAGAGCATGTCCACACAGGGAAAAGAGGTGGTAATAGAGAAATCTTGCTCATTCAAAGGGAAACCTATTGGATACATGCTTTTAATAGTAGAAAACCTTTTAGTTTAAATAAAGACATCGACATTATAGCCTTTTTGTAGGAGAGGAACATGGGTTGTGTCACACAATATTAAGATCACGTATAGACTAGGGCTTCTAGATAATTATAATATGTGTGTATATACAGTATATACAACTTTCCTCTAATTTATAACTGAAGTATGAATATGTTTTTTTCTATTTATTAATAATATCTGATATGAACAACATTCCTTCCTTTCTCCTTCCCCTCTCTTCTAATCTTTTTTTCTACTCCTTGCTTTGGGGAATAAGAGGAAATATGACCAGCCTAATAATTGTATGTTTTTTATTTTTAACAAATTCACTTTTTAAAAATATCAGTGTTTATTACAATAGTTCTGACTGCTATATATGTGACTGTGTATACAAATATGATATGAATATCTATTTGTATATAGGTTTTTAATCATCATTTTAATATTTTAAAAAGTCTATTAATATTTTTTCAGGCTTTTAGATGTTGAGAAATAAGCCCTCAGCATATAGATGTGGTCGCCCCTGTCTTTCCGTCAGCGTTATGTGGTATCAGTGGCAAGTGTGTTAATCACAGACTTATTCTGGCGTCAACAATAGGCTGCATAGCACACCTCTTGACGTCCATGGCAACTTGTAGCCTAACACGTCCCTAATATCCATGCCGGCCACGTAATCCACGTCACACTTTTGGAATCCTTGGGACCACTCCCACAATCAGACCAGTATTGGTGCCTCCAGTGGTATTTAAAGGTTGTATATCGCTGTGATTATACCTCCGAGGAAGAAGGGATTTTATGCAATAGTACTCTTCAAAATGTGTAAGGTTATAGAGACTGTGTACCTCTCTCTGCTTAGAGTTATTTTGCTTCTTGGGATGTGATTTATGGGACATTTATTGCTGTTTGAAGATTTGTTTTAAACCTTTGATCATATCGCCGTATATATAGCTCATAATATTGAGGGTAATAAATGTGAGTGAGATCACCTCAAGTGTTTGTTATTATTATCTGTATTCTTGATAAAATAGTGTTACTCTATGAGCCATGTTTGGTTCTTTGTTTTATGTCTTTGCTGAGAGATTCGTCAAAATCACTGACATGCTGAGTGGAGCCATTATTGATTGGTGAAAGTTTCTCCTAACAAAATCGAATGAGCCACAAAGATACAGACATCCAGTTCCATACTCTGGGAGGTGCCAAGTTTTTTGATTCAATAATTTTTATTGGTATTTCGGTTTCAAAACATTACATCCAAGAATGATTAAATTCAACATTTGAAACATGTTTTAAATACAATAACAGTTGTCATCAATCAAATCACATCTGTGAACGTCTTCCATACAAAATGAGGAAAGCTTCAAGAAAAACAAAGTAGACAACAAAGGTACTACTAACCATTAATTATTAAAAAGCTGTCCAATACTTATGCTTCATTCCTGGGGGGGAGAGGAGGGGGGAGGGGGAAGGAGAAAAGATAAAAGGATAAAAGGAAGAAGAGGGGAATGTTATGTAAGAGAGAGGCATTGTAAGGTCTAGAGTTCGGATGTTCTTTAGAAATATTACTAACTTGTGTATTTCTATGTTCCGCTGACTTCTTTCAGATTATGAAGGCCCTGTTCCCAGATAAAAAACATATCAGCAAAATACTCTCGTTTTCCCATATAGTAAAAATGTTGTTTTTCTAATTCCAGAATGTGTCCTATTTCCACCACCCACTGTGTGTGCGTCGGGGTATTTTGGGACTTCCACAAGCTAGGTATCAGCCTCTTTGCACATACCAACATCAGTTGAAGAAGTCTTGTGCGGTACATGCAATGTAAATGTGGGAGAACATTGAGTAATACGAGTTTTGGGTTTAGGGTGATATCAAGGCCCAAAATTTTATTAATACAGTTTTCTATCTCATGCCAAAATTCAGACAAAAGAGGACAGTCCCACCAGATATGAGTCATAGTACCCTGCCCGCCACATCGTCTCCAACATGCTGATGAAGTAGTAGGGTAGATATATCTAAGTCGTTGGGGAGTGAGATACCATTGGGTGAGTATTTTATAGTTCAGCTCGGATATGAATAACGAAGTGGAGGCGGAGTGTGACATTTTAAAACTATTTCTCCAGTCCTCATCTGTAAAATTTTCTAGTAATTCAGATTCCCATTTCCCGACGAAAGAAGGGCGCTGATCTGGAAAAGAGCTTCGTAATAGTTTATAGGCTATTGATAAGTGTGCTCTTTTGATTTCAGAGTTTACACATAGTTTCTCAAATGCGGTCAGTGGTCTAAGTACGTTAGATTTATAAGTGTAGTCAGAAAGCGCATGTCTTATCTGCAGGTAAGAATACCAGCTATGGAAGGGCGAACCCAATTCCTCTTGTAACTTTAGTCTATCTTTGATTCCTCCTGAGTCTACTATGAGGTAAACTGGTAGGTTATTTAAGTGCCCTTCCCTGTGCGTGTGGGAAAAGGATGGATTTTTCAGGAAAATTGGATTGTTCAACAATGGGGTAAGAGGCGAGACTGGGGTGGAAATTCCTACAGTATGTGTTGTCACGTGGTCCCATACGTCTAAGGTAGCTTTAATATAGTTGTTTCGGTATGCTAGTAGTGGTCTGTGGGCTTTGGGCAACCATGCAATATCTCTCATAGATTGAGCTTCTAGAAGAAAACTTTCGATTTGCACCCAAAGGGCAGAATCAGCAGAGTGGGACCAAGAGATCACTCTGGTCAAGTGTGCCGCTCTATAGTAATTTAGGAGGTTAGGGGCGTTAAGACCACCATCTGCCTTGTGCATGTATAGTGTCTGTTGGGAAACTCTGGGCTTTTTATAGGACCAGATGAATGAATTAAACATATTCTGTTGGGTTCTTAGGTATGAGGCCGGCAGGGCCATCGGCAACGTCTGGAAGAGGAATAGATATTTTGGTATTATCATCATTTTTATAGTATTAATTCTTCCCATCCATGATAGGTGACCCTGCCTGTGCCACCCCTCTAGTAGTGTTTTTACTGAGTTTTGGAGGTTAAGATAATTATTTTGAAATAAGTCTTGGTGATTGGATGGGATTATTATCCCCAGATATTTAAGTTTGTCGACAATCCGGAAAGAAGTATGTTGACTCACAAAGTCTCTATCACTATGCGGTGAGTTTAGTAATATAATTCCTGACTTCTCCATATTAATGGAGAAGTTAGATACCCGCCCGTATTCGTTCAGGGTTTGTAATAAGGCAGGTAAAGTGGTAGAAGGGGCACAGAGGGTAAAGATCACATCGTCAGCAAATAGTAAGCACTTCTGGTGGATCTGGTTGAAATGCAGGCCTAGTATGTCCTCATTATCCCTTATTTTGATAGCCAGAATTTCTATGGTTATAGCAAACAATAGTGGAGACAAAGGGCACCCCTGGCGGGTTCCATTAGTGATTGGGAAAGGTTGAGATAAAGTTCCATTAACTCTTACTCTAGCTTGAGGATTAGAATATAACGCTTGGATTCTTTCGACAAAGGCCTCAGAGAATCTGAACTTCGACAGGGCCCCCCACATAAATTGCCAGCTGACCCTGTCAAAGGCCTTCCTCAGCATCCGTTGATAGAAGCATTAGAGGCGTTTTGTTATTGTGTGCAGTCAATAGAGAGTGCAGAACTCTAGTTGTATTATCCTTGGCTTCCCTGCCCTTAACAAAACCTACTTGATCCGGGTGTATAAGCTTGGGTAGAATTACATTAAGGCGATTCGCCAATATTTTAGCATAAATCTTTATATCAGTGTTCAGGAGTGATATGGGTCTATAGTTACCCGCCAGGGTTCCCACCTTGTCTGCTTTCGGGATTACTGTGATTGTGGCCTCTAGTAGAGAATTGGAGAAAGACTCTCCCCTGTCTATTGATGTAAATAATGCATATAGGCGAGGGCATAACTGTGGTTGAAATAATTGATAAAATTTGGCCGATAGGCCATCCGGCCCAGGAGATTTCCCATTAGGAAGTACTTTAATAGTATTCATAATTTCTTGGATTGTTATAGGGGCATCTAGTATGTGATTATCATCTTCTGATATTTTAGGGGTCCCCAGAGTGTGAAGGTAGCGTGCAATATTATTATTAGATTCTTGGGAGATGTTGGGGTTAAGGTTGTATAGTTTAGAATAGTAGGATACAAATGCATCCGCTATTTCTTCATGCCTGCTGACCATTTTGCCAGATGGGTGAGAAATAGTTCTGATAAACGATTTATATTGTTGTCTTTTAAGTGACCTCGCCAATAGATGGCCAGCTTTGTTGCTTTCTGCAAAAAATTTGGCCTTGGTAGTTAAAGCCCTCAGGTGTGCTTTTTGGGTTAGGAATTTATTAAGACTTTCTCTCGCTGAGGCAAGGTCTGCAAGTTTTTGGGTCGAGGTCGGGTCATTCTTATGTAACCTATCTGCTTTGGTCAGGGTATCAGTTAGGGACGTCACCTGGGCCTTCCTCATTTTCCGTAACTTAGCCGTGTGCTTTATAAGGAGCCCCCTGATATAGCATTTATATGTTTCCCAATTGTTCCCTGCAGATGTGTCTTCAGGTTTATTATTTAGAAAAAAATCATCAGTCGCCTTGGTCAGTTCATCCAGTGTGTCTTGGTTCGTCAGAATGGTTTCATCCAATCTCCAGTTTAGCGTGTTTATTGGTTTAGAAAACCACTGGAAAGTAGATAAGACCATGCTATGATCCGACCACGAGGTATGTGATATTTTAGATTGGACTAGGTTGGTTAAGAGCGTCTGGCTACAAAGTATATAGTCTAGTCTGGAGTAGGAATGTTGTGGATGGGAAAAGAATGTGTAGTCCTTCTGTGTAGGATGTGCTATTCTCCAGGTGTCAAACAGAGAGATAGAGTGAAGAGCTGCACTATTAGCTTTCAGAATCCTGTTGCTGAGATATGACTTCCCTGTGGAGTTATCCATGGAAGGATGCATGGTAAAATTAAGGTCCCCACCTAGAATAATTGGACCTTTTGAAATATCTAAAATGGAATTAATGATTGATTTATAAAACCTGGGGGTAGGTCTATTTGGGGCATAAACATTGACCAAAGTAACTAGGGTGCCATAGCACCGTCCTACCAAAATTAGCAGTCTTCCCTCCTTGTCTGAGTGTTTCTGAATTAGTTCGAAGGGGACATTACGTTTAATTGAGATACATACACCATTTTTCCTACTTAACCCTGAACTAAAGAAGTGTTTATCAAAGTAGCGCTCAGCTAGATGAGGTTCATTTCGTCTCTTGAAATGGGTTTCTTGAAGCATAATTACGTCAATGTTCTTTTTGTGGAAATCAAAGTAAGCTATGGATCGCTTTTCAGCGGATAGAAACCCTTTCACATTTTGGCTTGCTATAGTAATAGTGTTCATGTCTATAATGTAAGGTCTGCCGGTCAAAAGTTATGGTCTTAAAGGTCTCCCCCTTTAATCGTTCTCTGGAGAAAGGTAAAAGGAAAAAGGAAAAGCGGAAGGGGGGAAGGAAGGAAGTATAGAAGGATCAGAGAAGTGTAACTAAACTATACGTTGTGGACAAAGCTAGATATGTTGTAGTAACTTTTAAGTTCACAGGCAGTAGTATGGAAGTATATATGAATACAATAATATATAAACTCGAAAAACTTTCAATAGGTGAGGCAGGTTGACAAGCCTAGAAGCTACTTACATTGCACATCTTATATTCAGCACAGCTTGAAAATAACATACAAAAAGAAATTTAACTGAGGAGTAATTTTAATGCTTATTAAAGCCGTTTCTAGCTAACTAAGAGGTGCATCCATGTTTCAGTGCTGGGAAACTTAAGAGTTTGCATTTCTGTTTGAGGTTTAACTAATCAGTACCCCCGCTACATCCCTCTGGGCTCTAGAATTAGTTGTAGAAGGTGTACCGACTCAGATCAATCGCACCCCCAGACACCCACGGCGGGCCCCCTCCACCATGAACCGCAGCAAGGTTAGATTGTGATGTTATCGGGTGGAGTGGAGCAGGTCCGCCATCAAGTGCCCAAAGGCACGAGGGAGATGACACAAAGCAACACAAAACAGCCAACTACGGTGTTGACTCACTAAACAAAGTTATTCTAAGAGAATCATTAAGTAATTAGTTTGAACTTTAGACAAGTTGGATTATTCAAGCATCGAAAAGGTAGTTATTACATTCCTGGAATTCTATGTTAAAAGGTAGTAGTGAACTAAATTTGCAACAATTTTAAAACTACAAGAACATCAAATTAAACAACTAATACAAGGTTACAACTGATTTGTATACAGTTCAGCAGGGCATCTCCTAAGAAATACTTGCCACTTTTTACGGAATGTCAATATTCCTCTGCTTAATGGTAACTGTAAGCAGAGTCCAGTCTCTAACAATTATGAACCAGAATTGTTAGATAAACAGGTCGAATCCTGCAGAATGGTATAAAACAGAGGTACTTAGCTTGGTCAGCCCGGTTGTGAAAGGTCAGATTCTGCAGGGCTGGTCTGCTTTCTTTTGTGTTAGCTTGTTGGTCTTGCTGGCCCAAGTTTCCTCTGTGATTTGGGGGCCATTTTCCCCATCAAGGGATTTTGAGGTGGTAGTTCCAAATTTCCAATTGGGGCAGGGATTCCCAACACATGACAGAATTTGTCAATGTCAGATAGATGTCGACATTCAAATCTCTTCCCATTTTTCGTGGAGATCACTGAGGTGGGGAAACCCCATCTATAAGGGATCTTTAGTTGCCTAAGATGAAGTGTCAGGGCCGCAAATTCTCTCCTTTTTTGCAGCGTCCTAATAGATAAATCTTGGTAAATCTGTATGCGGTGTCCTTGATATGACACTGTTTGCTGTTTTCTGGACAAGTTGTATATATCTTCACGATGTTGGTAATTCTGGAATCTTACAATAATGTCTCTGGGTGGAGAGTCCTCATCGGGTTTGGGGCGTAGGGCCCTATGTGCCCTGTCTAGAGTAACATTTGTCAGTTCCATATCTTCTGCCCCAGCCATTTCTGAGAAAAGACCCTGCAAGTATTCACGTATTTCATTAGTTTGTACCGTTTCAGGGATGCCCCGGAAGCGCAGGTTTTGGCGCCTGGTGCGATTTTCGAGGTCATCCAATTTATCCTCTAAATCTGTGAAGCTTTGTTGTTGGTGCGAGACTTTAGAAGTTAGATCAGCCATTTTCTGTGAGAATATGTATTCATGTTCCTCAAGTGAATCGACTCTGCGGCTCAGGTCTGAAATGTCCTTTTTCAGGTCTGCGCATTCCTCCTTTATGCATATCTTGACTTGATCTATTAAAGCTTTAATAGCCTTATAGGTAACAGGTGGATCAGTAGCTGTTTCCGGGGCTTCAGGTGTCGACCCTCTGGAGGTATCAGTGCTATCTTCTCTGTCTTCTGAGGCAGTGGGGTGTGGGGGGGTAGTGCCATTCTTTTGTTTATTTTTATCTACTTGTTTAAAGAAAGTACTGACAGCCTCTTGCGGCCTTTGGAGTGTTTTCTGTGGTTTGTCTGCTTTCACCATCTTTCTTTGCAACATTTTTTCAAATATGGGTATTGTCCTAGTTACAGTAGAATAGGTGCACAGCCGTTAAATAAGCCTCACTCCCCGGGGGATTTACTCTCACAGAGTGATCACGGAAAAAGGGAGGTGGGTATAACCCGCTGACAATGAGGACAGTGGGAAAGGAAGGGGACTGAGGCTAGGCACAAGGGCACAGCTTCACCATGCACCCTCCTATGGCTCTTTCCTTCTTTTATTTATACTTTTTTGGTCAAATTGTGATAGACCTCTGCTCACTGCTTTATAGGCGAGACGGGAATGTCCAGAGCAGCTACTAAGAAGCTAGTAAACAGTACAGACCCCGTGTGGTAGGATTTGAGCTCAAGCTTTGGGGAAGCAATTCGGGCCCTGGTAGGTCTGCTGGTGATTCTATTGTGCACAGTCCTTAGAGCAGTAGCAAAATTACATAGTGTGAACCTTGAACAGTGGGAAGGCGCGAAATTTGTCTAATCTAATCTGGCTGTGTTAGTATGTGCAGGGCATTGCGCCGTATATAGGGCTTATGAGCCTCTGCTTAAGAGGGTTGCATAGCAGGTCCTTTTTGCAGTAAAAGCTGACTGTCAGTGTCATGACAGGGCCGTTTTCACTGGGGTTTTATAAATCTTGCCACTTAATTACTGTATCTTGAGTCCCCTCAGACCTTTCGTTGTGTATACTGATATGTAGAAATGGAACAACCTTCAGTTCTGTGCCCTGACTGTATACTGCTTTGTTTTCCCCAGCTAACTGGCAGTTGCTCTATTAGAAAAAAGGGCCTCCTTTACTTTTCAAACTAGTGTTACTGCCGTGTCATCTTCAGTAATCCTTCGTTACTCACTAGCCGTGTCTCTCCTTTCATATAACTTATTAGGGTAACTAGCGTGTTCAAGTTAGGTATTCATTGAGTTCTTGTCATTGCGCTTACCGAAAGCTGAGTTGGGCCTGAGTAAGTTTTCGTGTCCGTTATCACCTGCTCTTGGATTAAGTGCACATCTGAGTGGGGCTAGCAACAGAACTGACAGTCCTCTGAGATTGGATGCTTTTTTTAAAGCACCTCTATGTCTCTCTAATTTTGTAGATTTATATATGATTGTATATACTCGCTCTGTGATTGCTTGTTATACCACTTGTTACTCTATTTTTTGTATAGACAGTATTCTTGCATAGCGCCATCCCACCTCTTGTTGTATATATATATATATATATATATATATATATATACACACACACCATCGCATTTTCGCATGCCCCTTAGAAGTAAATGGAGAAAAAGAAAATGTTGGAAAAAAACGAACACCCATCGTGCAAACAACATGTGAAAAGATTAACAGTATATACATAATTAAAATCTTAATTAAATATATTGCATAATTATGTTTTATCATGTTTTCAAGTACTTAACGGCAAAGGGCTCTAATGCCCTTATATACTGTATACTGTATGTTTATATGTGTATACATATATTTATTAATGTTTTTATGTGTATATATATCTAGGCCTATACGGGATATGTGATTTTAGATAATAATAAGTTGCAGTATCTTTCAAATTATTCTCTTTAGACAAACAATTCAACAAAAAAATATCACATTTTGGGGTTGATCAAAATCTATCAGCTGCTTTTTTTTTTGCTTTTTCTCCACAACCATGATCATGTTTTTGGCTCCTTGATTAAAACCCTGTTTTTACACGGGTGATCATAATCCATTTTCCTGACAACCTGGCAAGTATTCCATGACAATTTGGAATCATTCTATTAATTGATTCATTAAAGCTCTATTCATCATCAAAGTTGATATCTTGTACAGATAAGGGGATCTTCAGAAAAAGTGAGACCAGAACCCCAACATCTAGAGATTGAGTGTTTCAGTTAATTTCAGTCCTAAATCACACAAATCGTCTGGAGTTGCCATTTCCCTTGTTCAGAGGAGAATTTCCTTGTATTTTGGAGCAGGACTGACCTTGTTAGGCAGAATCAGACTGATATACTTTTTTACCTGTGAAAAGCACAACTGGGCTAAATGAAGCTACTACTAGGTGGTAAACAGGCCACAGAACAAGCCATTGAGCAGTTGTTAGTTCCTGGCAGACTGCTTCTTTTTCTGTATGTCTATGTCACATTCACACTGTCATGATTGTCACTATCAGAAATGGTGTGTTCTTAACCAGACCTTTAATTGGTATTGTGGATTCGTAACCAAAAGTTAAAACATATATATTTCAATGCATCCTGATCACTGCTAAAGAATCTGAATTCGATTTGTATATAGACATGATGGGTATACTGGGCATAAGACTTGTAAATTCAAATTCAGCAGCATTTGTTTTCTTTAAATTTGCTGTAAAGGTCTAAAAACGTATCTCTAGAGTGCTAGAGAGTCACACTAATATCAATCCTTCTTTATTGAGCCCCAGGCCATGCTAATAGGAGGTTTAGCGTGGCCTAGGGCCTGAGTTGGAAGAAGGTCTTTTAGTGCATGCCCTTGGATTCTCCACACCTGTAGCAAAGGAACATTTACATTTATTTCATTAAAATGAATGTAATTGTTCCCCTGAATATTCACTATTTGTTTAGTTTAAATGGATAACGAATAGGGCAGTAGACAAATATTCAGAAAAACTAATTTTTCCAAATAGTCTTCTGAAAGATTTGCATGATCCAAATTTTTGCTGCTGCACCAGTCGATTTTTACATTTAAAAGAACTGTTAAGGGTTTGGCATAATAAACATCTGAAACTGAGAAGAAAACTATAAGTTACTTTTACAAGTACTTCTGTTATCTTCTAAAATTGAATTTTAACAGTTCTGAAACGGTAAATAGTGAAACCACTCAATTGCAATATTGTTGTTGCAAAAATTATGTTCAAACAAGGTTGCACCTTCAGCTTGATTTGTAGTGATCAAGATGGATTAGGATTGCAATAGGTTAATCTCACTCATGGAAATGAATATTTACCTTGCACACTGAGCAAATAGATTAATTCAAAAGAACTTTGCTGTAACCTTAAGAGGTGTGAAACGGCCATTTTTGGATTGTGATCACTTGAAATACTCGCTGACCAATTTGGAAAAAAAATGAAAACTCATTATTCAGCGCAGATAACCAATAGATTTGATCGGTATAAGTAAATTGTAAATAAGATAGCACATTTTAGTTTCCAGTATAAGACCCCATAGATAAGCATGCTAAAATTGTGCAGACCATATTTCCTATATATCAAAAATGAGGACAAAACAGTCAACCATAAACTCTGTGGGATATGACAGTTATCTACAGAGATGTAGGGCTAAAGGGTTCTATATTACTCATGGTGTCTTTCTATCAGTATGCAATAAGCCTCCATCTAGTGAAGTTAACATGCGAGCGGGAGCCAAACATTGGTTAATAAATATTAACCCAATATAAATTTAAAAAACATTGTCAACTGGTCTTTTAGGATATTTTAATGTAGGCAATGATGCATGACTATTTAAAAATTATTTCTATAGAAATAGGAGTTTAGAATTTACAGTGCATTTGTTATAAACAAAAGTTTCCTGTTTCTTAATAATGTCACATAGTACATTTTTCAGTTTGACATTGATTACCTCTATTCAGTATAAAGATTTATTTTTAAATGATCATCTATATAGATGTGTTGGTGCTTAAATCAGGCACAAAAAATACATTGAATCTTCTCATTTTAAAATTTCTACTTTTAGCTAACTTACCCAAAGATGCATTTTGTTTTTAACAGACTTCTTCAGAGAATAATTATGTAATTATTTCGATTTGTGCTTTCTGTATTTTTACTCTAGGTTACATTTTAAATGTCCTTCAATATATATAGTGCTCAGAATGTTCCTGGCAAATCTCTTCCATGAATTGTTTGTGGGTTGTTTAACTATGGGTGACCTGCATAGGGATTAAACTGGTCATCCCTAGAAGGTGTCTGTGAGAAATGGACCATTTCATAGTCTGGGATATTATGAGGGTAAAACATCAGGTATGAATGCATTAAACAGATGGATGAAGAGATAGATAAATAGATAGATAGATAGATAGATAAACAGACAGTTTGAACAAATTAACTGCTAGTACATACATGAGCATGGTTGGAGCCACTTTAAGCTAAGGAGAAGACTGAAAATGAAGTTTCAGGGGCGCGCTTAGCTAAAGGTATTGGGGGCAGCCAGAACCCTAAGCTGCACTTAAGGACATTGGGTTAGCACGATGGTGAGCAAAGCCATGCTTGTTCTCATCCAGGGATCGGTTATGAAGGGGAGAGATAAGCCTAGCGCTTTGGACCTGTGTAACCTGCACTAGGGATATCGCTATTTATTATATGGATGACAGAAATCTCCCTGCAGGTGTTTTGACACCAAGGCCAAAAGTGAAAGTGTTAAAGAAACAGTCTACACCAGAATCTTTATTGTTTAAAAATATAGATAATCCCTTTATTACCCATTCCCCAGTTTTCCATAACAAACACAGTTATATTAATATACATTTTACCTCAGTGATTACCTTGCACCTAAGCCTCTACAGACTGCCCCCTTATTTCAGTTCTTTTGACAGACTTGTATTTTAGCCAGTTAGTGCTGACTCCTAGGTACCCTCCACGGGTATGAGCACAATGTTATCTATATGGCACACATGAACTAACACCCTCTAGTTGTGAAAAAAATATCAAAATGCATTCAGATAGGAGGCATCCTTCAAGAAATTAGCATATGAGCTTCCTAGGTTTAGCTTTCAACTAAGAATACTAAGGCCTAGATTTAGAGTTGGGCGGTAGCCGTCAAAACCAGCGTTAGAGGCTCCTAACGCTGGTTTTTACCGCCCTCTGGTATTTGGAGTCAGTCATTAAAGGGTCTAACGCTCACTTTTCAGCCGCGACTTTTCCATACCGCAGATCCCCTTACGTCAATTGCGTATCCTATCTTTTCAATGGGATCTTTCTAACTCCGGTATTTAGAGTCGTGGCTGAAGTGAGCGTTAGAAATCTAACGACAAAACTCCAGCCGCAGAAAAAAGTCAGTAGCTTTCTGTGCTAACGCTGGTTTATAAAGCTCTTAACTACTGTGCTCTAAAGTACACTAACACCCATAAACTACCTATGTACCCCTAAACCGAGGTCCCCCCACATCGCCGCCACTCGATGAAATTTTTTAACCCCTAATCTGCCGACCGCCACCTACGTTATACTTATGTACCCCTAATCTGCTGCCCCTAACACCGCCGACCCCTATATTATATTTATTAACCCCTAACCTGCCCCCCACAACGTCGCCGCCAACTACCTACAATAATTAACCCCTAATCTGCCGACCGCAAAGCGCCGCTACTTACGTTATCCTTATGTACCCCTAATCTGCTGCCCCTAACACCGCCGACCCCTATATTATATTTATTAACCCCTAACCTGCCCCCCACAACGTCGCCGCCAGCTACCTACAATAATTAACCCCTAATCTGCCGACCGCCACCTACGTTATCCTTATGTACCCCTAATCTGCTGCCCCTAACACCGCCGACCCCTATATTATATTTATTAGCCCCTAATCTGCCCCCCTCAACATCGCCTCCACCTGCCTACACTTATTAACCCCTAATCTGCCGAGCGGATCTCACCGCTACTATAATAAAGTTATTAACCCCTAATCCGCCTCACTCCCGCCTCAATAACCCTATAATAAATAGTATTAACCCCTAATCTGCCCTCCCTAACATCGCCGACACCTAACTTCAATTATTAACCCCTAATCTGCCGACCGAATCTCGCCGCTACTGTAATAAATGGATTAACCCCTAAAGCTAAGTCTAACCCTAACCCTAACACCCCCCTAAATTAAATATAATTTAAATCTAACGAAATAAGTTAACTCTTATTAAATAAATTATTCCTATATAAAGCTAAATACTTACCTGTAAAATAAACCCTAATATAGCTACAATATAAATTAAAATTATATTATAGCTATTTTAGGATTAATATTTATTTTACAGGTAACTTTGTATTTATTTTAACCAGGTACAATAGCTATTAAATAGTTAAGAACTATTTAATAGCTAAAATAGTTAAAATAATTACAAAATTACCTGTAAAATAAATCCTAACCTAAGTTACAATTAAACTTAACACTACACTATCAATAAATTAATTAAATAAAATACCTACAATTACCTACAATTAAACCTAACACTACACTATCAATAAATTAATTAAATACAATATCTACAAATAAATACAATGAAATAAACTAACTAAAGTACAAAAAATAAAAAAGAACTAAGTTACAAAAAATAAAAAAATATTTACAAACATCAGAAAAATATTACAACAATTTTAAACTAATTACACCTACTCTAAGCCCCCTAATAAAATAACAAAGACCCCCAAAATAAAAAAATGCCCTACCCTATTCTAAATTACAAAAGTTCAAAGCTCTTTTACCTTACCAGCCCTGAACAGGGCACTTTGCGGGGCATGCCCCAAAGAATTCAGCTCTTTTGCCTGTAAAAAAAACACATACAATACCCCCCCCAACATTACAACCCACCACCCACATACCCCTAATCTAACCCAAACCCCCCTTAAATAAACCTAACACTAAGCCCCTGAAGATCTTCCTACCTTATCTTCACCATACCAGGTTCACCGATCGATCCAGAAGAGCTCCACCGATGTCTTGATCCAAGCCCAAGCGGGGGGCTGAAGATGTCCATGATCTGGCTGAAGTCTTCATCCAAGCGGGAGCTGAAGAGGTCCATGATCCGGCTGAAGTCTTCATCCAAGCGGGAGCTGAAGAGGTCCATGATCCGGCTGAAGTCTTCTATCAATGGCATCTTCAATCTTCTTTCTTCCGAATCCATGTTCATCCCGCCGACGCGGAACATCCATCTTCACCGACGACTTCCCGACGAATGACGGTTCCTTTAAGGGACGTCATCCAAGATGATTGAATCAGCCAATCGGATTGAACTTGATTCTGATTGGCTGATTCCATCAGCCAATCAGAATTTTCCTACCTTAATTCCGATTGGCTGATAGAATCCTATCAGCCAATCGGAATTCGAGGGACGCCATCTTGGATGACGTCCCTTAAAGGAACCGTCATTCGTCGGGAAGTCGTCGGTGAAGATGGATGTTCCGTGTCGGCGGGATGAACATGGATCCGGAAGAAAGAAGATTGAAGATGCCATTGATAGAAGACTTCAGCCGGATCATGGACCTCTTCAGCTCCCGCTTGGATGAAGACTTCAGCCGGATCATGGACATCTTCAGCCCCCCGCTTGGGCTTGGATCAAGACATCGGAGGAGCTCTTCTGGATCGATCGGTGAACCTGGTATGGTGAAGATAAGGTAGGAAGATCTTCAGGGGCTTAGTGTTAGGTTTATTTAAGGGGGGTTTGGGTTAGATTAGGGGTATGTGGGTGGTGGGTTGTAATGTTGGGGGGGTATTGTATGTGTTTTTTTTACAGGCAAAATTCTTTGGAGCATGCCCCGCAAAGGGCCCTGTTCAGGGCTGCTAAGGTAAAAGAGCTTTGAACTTTTGTAATTTAGAATAGGGTAGGGCATTTTTTTATTTTGGGGGTCTTTGTTATTTTATTAGGGGGCTTAGAGTAGGTGTAATTAGTTTAAAATTGTTGTAATATTTTTCTGATGTTTGTAAATATTTTTTTATTTTTTGTAACTTAGTTCTTTTTTATTTAAGGGGGGTTTGGGTTAGATTAGGGGTATGTGGGTGGTGGGTTGTAATGTTGGGGGGGTATTGTATGTGTTTTTTTGTATTTAATTAATGTATTGATAGTGTAGTGTTAGGTTTAATTGTAGGTAATTGTAGGTATTTTATTTAATTAATTTATTGATAGTGTAGTGTTAGGTTTAATTGTAACTTAGGTTAGGATTTATTTTACAGGTAATTTTGTAATTATTTTAACTATTTTAGCTATTAAATAGTTCTTAACTATTTAATAGCTATTGTACCTGGTTAAAATAAATACAAAGTTACCTGTAAAAAAATATAAATCCTAAAATAGCTATAATATAATTATAATTTATATTGTAGCTATATTAGGATTTATTTTACAGGTAAGTATTTAGCTTTAAATAGGAATAATTGATTTAATAAGAGTTAATTTATTTCGTTAGATTTAAATTATATTTAACTTAGGGGGGTGTTAGTGTTAGGGTTAGACTTAGCTTTAGGGGTTAATACATTTATTAGAATAGCGGTGAGCTCCAGTCGGCAGATTAGGGGTTAATGTTTGAAGTTTGGTGTCGGCGATGTTAGGGAGGGCAGATTAGGGGTTAATACTATTTATTATAGGGTTATTGAGGCGGGAGTGAGGCGGATTAGAGGTTAATAACTTTATTATAATAGCGGTGCGGTCCGCTCGGCAGATTAGGGGTTAATAAGTGTAGGCAGGTGGAGGCGACGTTGTGGGGGGCAGATTAGGGGTTAATAAATATAATATAGGGGTCGGCGGTGTTAGGGGCAGCAGATTAGGGGTACATAGGGATAATGTAAGTAGCGGCGGTTTACGGAGCGGCAGATTAGGGGTTAAAAAAAATATGCAGGTGTCAGCGATAGCGGGGGCCGCAGAATAGGGGTTAATAAGTGTAAGGTTAGGGGTGTTTAGACTTGGGGTACATGTTAGAGTGTTAGGTGCAGACGTAGGAAGTGTTTCCCCATAGCAAACAATGGGGCTGCGTTAGGAGCTGAACGCGGCTTTTTTGCAGGTGTTAGGTTTTTTTTTCAGCTCAAACAGCCCCATTGTTTTCTATGGGGGAATCGTGCACGAGCAAGTTTATGAAGCTGGCCGCGTCCGTAAGCACCGCTGGTATATAGAGTTGAAGTTGCGCTAAATATGCTCTATGCTCCTTTTTTGGAGCCTAACGCAGCCATTCTGTGAACTCTAAATACCAGCGGTATTTAAAAGGTGCGGCCAGAAAAAAGCCAGCGTAGCTAACGCACCCCTTTGGCCGCAGAACTCTAAATCTAGGCGTAAGAGAACAAAGCAAAATTGATGATAAAAGTACATTGGAAAGTTGTTTACATGCCCTTTCTGAATCATGAAAGTTTATCTTTTTACTAGACTGTCCCTTTAAAAGGCATCTACTGACATCAATCAAGTGCTTGGATATTCTGTTAGAAGCTCTGGAAATCTTTTTACTGATCTTTGTATCTTGTTTTGACCCCTTCTTATGTCCTGGCTTTTTGTTCCAACCATCTTCCATGTTTGGTGGACAGACTTGCTGGCTGCTGACCCCTGAATTTAGATTCTGGACTACAGCACACCCTGCCCTCACCACCAAACTAACCTAATGCCTTTTAGTTCACCCCCCAAGCTCCAACAGCTTTCATCACCCATGACTTAGTGGCTTACCATGCCCCTGAATCTTCCCTGACAGTCCTGTCCTTAGCTTAAGGCTTGCTAATGACCACTATTTACTAATCAACAGGAGAATAAAGTTCCCAGCCAGGAAACCAATCTGTTCACATTTAAGATTGCACAAGCAATAACTTGTACTGATCTCATAGAGATTGACAAGACATGCTCTCTAATGATTGGTTGTGTCAGAGCTGGGCTTGTGCATCACCTCGGATTTGTCAATCTGGAGGTTAGGAAGCAGCAATCTTATGATCAGTGGGTTTTTTTTTCTACTCTCGACTTTCTGGATTTCATGAGTGAGTCACCACTGCAAGGGCCCCCAATACTGCATCTGCAGCTTGATAAATATAACCATATGTATATTAGCTTTTAAATATGCTATCTGCCTGCTTTTTAAACTGTATTTATTTGCTAATATTATTACATGTTTCCTATTTAAACAGAGATCTGTGGTGAAAAATAATGGTCAAAGCAGCTAGAATTAGTTTCATGGGACTATTATTTTTATTTGTTTATGGTATTTAATCTTTTTGTTATATTGTTTATAGTATTTGATTAGAATAGACAAAGAAACACACAGAATTATATATGCCCAAAGCATATATTTTGGTAAAAAAAATAATATATTTTAAAAGTAATTTTAAATTATATACAGATAAAATATGAGGACCTGAAAAAAAAATGTCATTGTTTTCCAAAGCTCATTTGCACTCAGTTACATGTTGTGACCTCAATCAGATTTCTTCCTCTGTGGTCTTATGACCTTGTGTATCTAGTCATTACAGAGGTTGAGAAAATGACTGGAGACCTCTGTATCTTCATTGATTTGTCTTACTCATCCTTAAAGATGACATATAAGGATAATTTGTATTCTTCTTACACTAGTCAGCTCCACCAGAAGGAGAATTTATTTACCACAGTATTAACTTAAGGAAGAAACCATATTAGTATTATTTTTGCTTTTGTAAACATTGCAAACATTATATCAATAGCTGAAAAAAAAATACAATGCATAATTAACTTGACAACATTTTCTTCAATAACTATCACTTAAAAATTATATAATTTTGGAGGTGAACATATGCTATAATTAACATTTGCTCTGACCCTAATATTTTTATTTTTTTTATCAATAATAACTGAATAACTGAAAAATAATCTAAACACACAATGCTCTAGATTTCGAGGCAAGCACAAATGATAACGCATGGCATGTTTATTGTGTGCTCGGCTTTGTGCAAACAATTAATCTATTAGGTATTACAAGTTGTCAGTAAATGTGTTTTTAATGGATCTTATACTTCTAATGGGAAATTAGCACTTTGGCTTTTAGCTTTTTTGAGAATTTTGCAATTAGCATCTACGCTTGCTATTTTGTATTCAAATATACCTTAATATGCTATGTAAATAAATCAATATAGGTGAAATAAGGCTTAATAAATGTAAAACAAATGGTTAATAAAGAAAAATATTTTGGGAAAGGATTAATTTGATAAGGTATATGACAAAAGGGTTGAAGTGGGTACAGGTCAAGCGTGTATGTGTGTGTGTGATAAAGGGACAGCCTACACCAGAATTTTTTATTGTTTAAAAAGATAGATAATTCCTTTATTACCCATTCCCCAGTTTTGCACAGAAAACATGGTTATATTAATACACTTTTTGTGATTACCTTGTATCTAAGCCTCTGCAGACTGCCCCTTATTTCAGTTCTTTTAGCAGACTTGCATTTTAGCCAATCAGCGCCCTCTCATAAGTAACTCCACAGCTATTATATAGTTATCTATGCCCTCTAGCTGTGAAAAACTGTCAATTGCATTCAGATAAAAGGCGACTGTCAAGGGCTTAGAAATTAGCACATGAGCCTACCTAGGTTTAGCTTTCAAATAAGAATACCAAGAGAACAAAGCAGATTTGATGATAAAAGTAAATTGAACAGTTGTTTAAAATGGCACGCCCTATCTGAATCATGAAAGATTAATTTTGATTAGCCTTTCCCTTTAAAGAGACAGTCAACACCAAAATTGTTATCGTTTAAAAAGATAAATAATGCCTTTACTACCCATTCCTTAGCTTTGCACAATAAACATTGTTATATAAATAAAGTTTATAACATTTAAATCTCTAAATTTATGCCTGTTTGTAAGCCACTACAGACAGCCTCTTATTACATGCTTTTTATTAGCTTTTCACAACAGGAG
Organism: Bombina bombina; assembly: GCF_027579735.1. Taxonomy (NCBI): domain Eukaryota; kingdom Metazoa; phylum Chordata; class Amphibia; order Anura; family Bombinatoridae; genus Bombina; species Bombina bombina. Next base: position 896,572,946 of record NC_069500.1, read on the forward strand.
ACTGCTAGTTCATGTAGGCCATCTAGATAACATTGTGCTCACTCCCATGGGTTGTGGATGAAACTGCACTAATTGGCTAAAATGCAAGTCAATAGATAATAAATAAATAAATAAATAAATAGCCATGTAATCAGGGGGCTGTCAATAAAAGGCTTAGATACAAGGTAATCACAGAGGTTAAAGATGTATTAATATAACCGTGTTGCCTGTGCAAAACTGGGGAATGGATAATAAAGGCATTATCTATTTAAACAATAAAAATGTTGGCGTTGGCTGTCTCTTTAAGTACCATATGTAAAATAAACACTGAAAAGTGATGGTCATTCAGGGTTCAGACAAAATGTTAATTTATCTAAATTTTGCTGACTCATTGAGTTGTTTTATATACGTATACCCGAAGGCATTATTGGACAACAAAATTAATAATTGCTTGACAAATCGATTAATTTATTTGTTCTTGCCATTTGGCACCAAAAAAAAAAGATGCAGGAATGGGGGAAAGGTGTTATATTGTTTGGTTAAAGGGACAATCTACTAAAATTGTTATTGTTGAAAAATATAAATAATCCCTTTATTATTACACATTCTTTAGTTTTTCATAACCTACCTACACTGTTACATTAATATACTTTTTATCTCTATGATTACCTGTATCTAAGCCCCTGCAGACTTCCCCCTTATCTCAGTGCAAAAATATTATATTTCTAGTGTTATAGATAACCTGCAAATACAATGAGACTGGTGAATGCTATCGTATTTAAAATGATATGTGCACAAATTTGCTTTCATTATTCATTTACAAAATGAAAGAATTAATTAAAACTGTTTTTGCCAGAAATTAAAGGGACAGTCTACACCAGAATTTTTATTGTTTAAAAAGATAGATAATCCCTTTATTACCCATTCCCCAGTTTTGCATAATGAACAGTTATATAAATAGACTTTTTACCTCTGTGATTACCTTGTATCTAAGCCTCTGCAAACTGCCCCCCTTTTTTCAGTTCTTTTGACAGACATCCATTTTAGCCAATCAGAGCTAGCTCCCTGGAACTCCACGTGCGTGAGCACAGTGTTATCTATATGACGCACATAAACTAACATCCTCTAGTGGTGAAAAACTGTGAAAATGCCCTGAGAGAAGAGGCGGCCTTCAAGGACTTAGAAATTAGCATATGAACCTCCTAGGTTTAGCTTTCAACTAAGAATACCAAAAGAACAAAGCAAAATTGGTGATAAAAGTAAATTGGAAGATTGTTTAAAATTACATTCTCTATCTGAATCATGAAAGTTTATTTTGGACTAGACTGTCCCTTTAATTTATTAAAGGGCTGTTATTAATAGTTGGAAAATTACATTCATTCAGATGAAGTGCTGCAGTGCACTGCTGGTCCCAAGCGGATTGGTTAGCTGTACATCTGAGTCATGCAAATAGTGGTGCTGATTGGATCAGCGGTCGTTTGCACATATGAGTTGTACAACTAGTGCTAAAAATAGGATCAGCGGCGGTATCTGTTTAGAACCAGCAGTGCTCTGCAGGACCAGAACATCACTTCTACTGTGTTTAACCTCTTTGTCGGGGATTAAACACATAGTAGTGTAGGGCTGATAGTCTTAAAACTACATGTTCTAACGAATTGTCATTTTTAGACTATTTAACCCTTTAAAGGGCCACTGTAAGTAAATATTTTCTATGCCTGTTACTAACTAACTACCCCAAATACGCTTTTTATCAATAGCATTTCATTAACATATCTCTACCGTATGTCAGAAATCTTGTCTGCAAAGTTAATTGTTTTCCAAACCCACTCCGTGGGTATCCTTTGCTCGGTACCAATCCGTTTACAATACCTAGGTTTCAAAATGGTGCTTTAAACACAAAATTATTGGTTTAAGTATTTTGAACATGCAGTGCTGAAAATAGTGGGCAGGATAACGTGACATCATCGGCGAATAAAAGATATAACTTTTAGAACGTTATGAAACTTTGTTTTGGAGAAAATATAGGTCAGTAGGTTTTAATTAATGTTTATTAACTTTAATATGTTAGTTGTTTAGCTTAAAAATTATAACAGAAAGTAATCCTTTAACTAAACAAACCAATGTAGAAATACAAAATTCATTAATTCGTTCATTAATTAACTCATTTTTGCATGTCTACTAGAAACCTTTCATATTGATAAAATATTGATTTGAACACAAAAAATAAAAATTCTTTTATAATATGAGGTCAGGATATTATCTGGAACAAGAGCGCACAGAAAACATTGTTTTAACTCTTCCTACATTATATTAGAGTATTTGTAGTCAGCTTACTTTACTAAAGGAATTGGATTTCTTAATGACCCATTTCAAAACATGCTCCCTTTAAGGTTTAATAAGCTGCTATGTCTGTTTATTACCCTACAGAAAGTAAATTAACTTACATAAATATATGAATAATTGAGATTTTAATACAAATTTATGGTTAATAGACAAAGCATTCTGAGGCATATGTCATTCTGATTACAATACTAGCAGCAGAAAAAATAATTAATTGGTACTATAATGAAAGTCTCTGCAAAATTGGCCGCTACAGACTTCAAATCTATAATGGAAATCCTCTTTGGTTTAATGACTAATCTTTTTCCTGTCATGTCAGCCAAAGAATACTGCATTCTAGATTTATGACACAGAGTATAAGATTGGGTCATGTGTCATAGTTAAAACAATAGAAGTGACATTTATAAACAAGTATAAGTGATTAATGTATTTGCCAAAAAGGCTGTAGTCTGACAGGACAAAGCAATTAGGTAAACAAACATATCTATGTGTTCAACAGCTGTCATACACTGGTAGAGGGATGAATTATATCATGTACTATTTTATCATGTGTGACCAAATGTTTGGTGACGTACAAATCATATGGACATATACTAAATATGCAATATGGGTATTTATAAAACCACACACTACAGACATATACACTGTCATTGCTTAGCTCCATTGCTGGGCATATGCAATGTCAGTGGAAGCCACTAAAAATATAAAGGACTATTAAATGCAGTTGAACTGCAAAATCAACAAATGCATTATAAATATACACAATAACATTTACTCTGAATTTAAAAGGAGCAGTCATTTTTTTTCTAACAAATCTAAAAAAAAAAAATCATTATATTTCCTACCTCCTGTATCATGTGACAGCCATCAATCGCAGACTCATATATGTATACACTTTGCACTCTTGCACATGCTCAGTAGGAACTGGTACCTCAGTAAGTGTAAAAATAAAAATACTTTGTACAATGTGATAATGGAAGTAATTTACAATTATAATTTTTTTAAATTACATGCTCTGGCATCTATTTATCAAGCCGTCAACCGCAAATACACTGGAATTCCGCAGCGTATTTGTGGCGAGCCTGATTCGCCTTAGTTATCAAACCCTACACACCGGCAAAAGTAGAATTTGGTGACGTAACATACGATCCGCCGGACTCAGTCCGACACAGATCGATGCTTACGTCACTACAGATGTTCCGAACACAAGTTCGGCACAATCTGACTAATTTTGTAAGTTATCAAATATCTACCAGGTACGCTCGGCACTATTCCGGCCCAGCGAACCTGGTTTTCAATCCGCCGCCCTGGAGGCTGCGGATGCCATAGGAAAAAAAAAAGATTTGGTTAACTGCGCTAAGAAACCCTATTAAGCTTGTGAAAAAATGAGGGACCCCACCCTCAGTGATTAATGAAAAAGGAAAAAAGATAAAACTGGAAAAAGTTCCAGAAATAAACTTTATAACACAAGCGCTAATGAAAGCTTAAAATAGGTGACATAAAAAATGTGAAACCACTATGTGTGAATATGTGAAAAATATCTGGAAAAAATGTGAAAAATAAAAAAATAAAAAAATAATGATGAGATCACAATAGTAGAAAGCCTATTTGAGGCATGCCATAGGAATCAATGGGAGTCGGAAAGCAGCGAAAGCTTATGTTCGCTGCTGCCCGATATCCCATTGATTCCTATGGGAATGTTTACACCTAACACACTAACATGTAGCCCGAGTCTAAACACCCCTAATCTGCCCCCCCTACACCGCCGCCACCTACTTTATACATATTAACCCCTAATCTGCTGTCCCGACACCACCACCACCTAAATAAAAGTTATTAACCCCTATCCCACCGCTCCCGGACCCCGCCGCAACTAAATAACCTTATTAACCCCTAAGCCACCACTCCCAGAGCCCCCCAGAGCCCACCGCCACCTACATTATACTTATTAACCCCTAATCTGCCCCCCTACACCGCCGCCACCTACCTACGTTTATTAACCCCTAATCTGCTGCCCCCAACGTCGCCGACACTATAGTAAAGTTATTAACCACTAAACCTAAGTCTAACCTTGTAGGTAGGTGGCGGCGGTGTAGGGGGAGCAGATTAGGGGTTAATAAGTACAATGTAGGTGGCGGTGGGCTCCGGGAGCGGTGGTTTAGGGGTTAATAATTGTATTTAGTTGCGGCGGGGTCTGGGAACAGCGGTTTAGGGGTTAAACACTTTATTTAGTTGCGGCGGGGTCCGGGAGCGGCGGTTTAGGGGTTAAACACTTTATTTAGTTGCGGCGGGGTCCGGGAGCGGCGGTTTAGGGGTTAAACACTTTATTTAGTTGCGGCGGGGTCTGGCAGTGGCGGTTTAGGGGTTAAACACTTTATTTAGTTGCAGCGGGGTCCAGGAGCAACAGTTTAGCGGTTAATACATTTATTAGAGTTGCGGCCGGGTCCGGGAGCGGCGGTATAGGGGGTAAACAGTATAGTATAGTGTGGGTGTTTAGTGACAGGGTACCAAGAAAGCTGTAAAAAAGCCGAAGAGCAGCGAGATCGATGACTGTTAGTTAACAACAGTCCGCTGCTCATCGCACCGTACTTGGTGCGCGGCTTTTTGACAGCTTTTTTGATCATTTTGGAGAACGTATTCAGGTCAGCGGCAGCGATGTTAGGCGATCTTAGGCGAGCGTATTGGTGCCGGCGAATGCAAGAAAGTCGACGCTTTGATAAATAGATGCCTCTATCTGAAACATAAAAGTTTAATTTTGACCTTAGTGTCCTTTTAAGTTGGTGCAGCAGTGAATGTCTTGTTATTAAATTATCCATTCTGGTCTGATTTTCAGATGAGAAAACACAAACAAAATACAGTTCCAAGACTACACAAAGCAGGTTTCTGACATCAAACAAGAACCGTGCCTAAGCCTGTATTTATTATCATTATTTTTTTTACATGTAAATGATAAATTGGTAAAAAATAAAGTTGCAGCTACTGACGTTTATAACATATATATATATAAATAGAAAATGCATAAAATAAAACGTATAGAATGCGCCTCTAAACTTTTAACCCCTTACGTGCCCTCACCCCCAGCACAACTTATCCTCGCTATACTATTAACCCCAAATCTGCCGTAACCTCCATTACTATTAACCTCTTTATCATCACACCCACCATTGCAAACTACTACTACTACTCACTAACTATTAACCCCCAATACGCCACATACCCCATCACAAACCACTCAATAACCTATTAACCCCCTAACCGCCACAAGCCCCCATCGCAAACTAGACCTATACTAAAACCTACTCTAAAAATTGCAGTGAAGTAATCACAGCTCTTTTACCTTGAAAAAAACATTATACTAAAACCAAAGTAAGCCCCCAACTCCTCAAAAAAAACCTATCTTTGAAAAAGAATATTAAAAAAATTGCCCTGAGAAGGGCATTAGTAGTTTAGCTCAAATTACTGTTTAATAAAAAAAAGAAAAAATCCTATCCTAAAAAAATCCTTAGCTTAAAAAGATCCTAAAAAATGCCTTGAAAAGGGCACAAGTAATATAGCTATTTTTCACACAGAAAAAAAAACTGTACTAAAAAAGCCTTAGTTTAAAAAAAAATATCCTAAAAAAATGCCCCGAAAAGTGCATAAGTGAGAGAGTTCTTTTGCACAGTAAAAAAAAAACCAACCTGTACTAAAAAATACTAAATTAAAAGAAAAAAATATTCTAAAACAAAATGCCCTGAAAAGGGCATAAATTATTACGTTTTTTTGCCAAATAAAAAACCTATCCCTAAAAAACCCAACTTGAATCCGACTCCTTAGAGGGACGGCTACGGGGCCATGTCTGTGCCTCTCTGGGCTGCCCCCTTCTTCCATCTTCCATCCGATGTGTCTTCTTTTCTTCCATCCAAAGTGTCTTCATGCTGACCCCGCAGCACACTGATGATTGAATTCAAGGTTCCTCATTATACAGGGGTGCCCTTGCATTTCTACTGGCTAATAGAAATGGAAGGGCACCTCCTATAAAAGGCGGGAACCTTGCATTCAATTGTCAGTGTGCTGTGGGGACAGCATAAAGACACATCGGATGGAAGATAAGAAGATGCAGCAGATGAAAGAAGAGGACAGCCTCAGAGGTTGTGGCATTTAGGTGGTTAATAGGTTAGGGGGTAGTTTGTGATGGGGTAATGGAGGTTTAGAGGTTAAGAAGAGTATGTAGTTATTGAGTTTAGGGATGTGGGGGTTTAGGGGTTAAGTAGAGTAGGGGTTATTGTGGTGGGGGTAATGGTGGTTTAGAGGTTAAGTAAAGTAGGGGTTATTGCGATTCAGGGGTTAATGATTTTGCAGGGTAGTTTGAAATGGGGGATATGGTGGGTTAGGGGTTAATAGTGTAGAGGGCTAGTAGTGATGGAGGGTTATGGCGGATTAGTGGTTATTCTTGTAGGCTGAGGTATGTTTACTTTGTTGTATGATATATTTTTTAAAAGGGATCCTTTACTTTACATTGTCAATGTAGGTGGTGATGCTGTTTGGAATATATTGCCAGCTTTGCCATCCATTGTGATGTGTAGTAATTCACCTCTCGAAGATACTGCCTAAACACTCATGTCAGCCACTTGCAATATTTTGCTGGCTTTCTCGACTTGGCAATGGATTCCTTTTCAATATCTTGCTGCCTTGTGGAACTTTCAATCATCAGGGCATGAATCTTAAAAGTTTTTTTGGGTTTCATATCCCTTTAACTTAAAGGGACTGTCTAGTATAAATTAAACTTTCATTATTCAGATAGGACTTTTAATTTTAATCAACTTTCCAATTTACTTTTATCATCAAATTTGCTTTTTTCTCTTGGTATTCTTAGTTTAAACTAAACATAGGTAGGCTCTAATGCTAATTTCTAAGCCTTTGAGGGCTGCCTCTTATCACAGACTTTTTAAATCTCTTTTCAACACAAAGAGACAGAAAGTACACGTGGGCCATATAGATAACACTGTGTTCAGGCACAGGGGGTTATTTACGATTTAGCACAAGACAATGCTAAATGCAAGACAATAGATAATGAACAGTCACAGTCATGTGATCAGGGGGCTGGAAGAAGGTTCCTAGATACAAGTTAATCACAGAGATAAAAAGTATATTAATATAACAGTGTTGATTATAGAAAACTGGGGAATGGGTAATAAAGGGATTATCTATCTTTTTAAACAATAACAATTCTATGGTAGACAGTCCCTTTAACCCTTTTATTCATTCCAAAAGAATGTTTTAACATGTTTAATACCTGTGTTTTCATTTGCACAATAGAATACATTTTCATTTAATTCTCAAATAGATTAAATTATCTACTTAATGGGACATTATACTGTAAAATTATTTTCCCTTTCTTTATTTCCAATGACTTGTTATACCAACCTCAAAGTACAGCATTTATGCTTTTTCAGGTTTATTTTATTTTAAACCAATTAAAATCGGTTGAGCTTGCAGGTAAAATTAGATTTCATTATGTTATTACCTTGTGTACACACACATGCTTCCTTACCTTATATTTGTCTGTAAACCAAAGTTCAATACTTAGGCCCCTATATTCAAAGCATATGTCAAGATATTCAAAGAAAAGGGGAGTGTCAGAGCAATGCCAGTGAGCAGCGATGTCTATCCTATAGAAGTCAATGGGAGCATGACGTCACCATCCACATTGCCAACATCACGGCTCACCAGCATTTTGCTGTAGCCGGGGGGGAAGGACGCTGATTGAAGTGTGTCTACATTGTGCACACAGTGCGCACACTGAAATTAAAAATAGTTTCCATGTATGAACACTTTAAATATTTCTGTGGGGACCTACGTTTTACTACACCTAACTAGCTCGGATGACAGCTGATAGCTAGGGAGACAAACAAAGTCGCTACCCTCCTTGTAACCTGTACTTCGCTGTTTTGAATATTTCAATCTTATGTCAATGTGTCCAAATCAAAGTGCAGACTACTCCCACTAGCACACCCCACTAACTGCCTGTGAACACCTATAATTAAGTCACGCCTAACCTACACTCCCCCTGGTCTGCATCACTACCTCCTATCAACCACCTATACCTACGTCACAACTAACCTACACTCCCCCTGCACCGCCCAGCTAACTCCCCCTGACCGCCTATACCTACGTCAATCCTATCCTACACACCCCTGGAACGCCAAGCAAAGTCCCTAATACCACCTGACTTTGTGTTCAAATTACAGTCCCCTGGAATGCCCAGCTAACTGTCTACTGTCTAAAATTAACTCACTACAATAGACTATACTATAAATAATAAACCTCCCCATTATAACTTTGACGCTATGTTTCTAAAGTTATCAAAGTTTAAATAATGTGTCACATAGATGCGCTAGAACGCCTGGCAGATGACCACCGGAGGGCCGCCAAAACCTCGCCGGTCTATCTGGGCTCCTGTAACTAAGTGCCAGACCGGAATTGAACCAATGACTTCTTAAAAGGGATGTTGATTGAAAAGGGTGCAGGGGATCAAGTTGCACTTTTAGTATGTTGTCGGCAATTAGATTAGTCACCTAGAGATACCACTTGTTTGGGAGGGCTGCCTTCTGGGAGAATGGGGGACACTTCAAATCTGGTACCCCTTTCCTCTCTGAAAGTAGCACATGACTATGCATATAATTTAAACATTGACCCCTAATCTGCCATAACCTAAAACTAACTGTAGAAGCTAAGACCCTACACATTAATATTCAATATTTAAAATGATGCATTGTTATGTAGAATGCATAATGTTTAAATATTTGCATATAAATTAAAATGTAATTAATGTTGCTTGTTGTTTTTATTATTTTTAATTAAAGTGTAATTAACATAGTTCTACATTACTGCATGCCTGTTTTATAAAAATATAATTTAATGCTACTGACTACTATAACATACATATATATATATATATATATATATATATATATATACAGGGAGTGCAGAATTATTAGGCAAATGAGTATTTTGACCACATCATCCTCTTTATGCATGTTGTCTTACTCCAAGCTGTATAGGCTTGAAAGCCTACTACCAATTAAGCATATTAGGTGATGTGCATCTCTGTAATGAGAAGGGGTGTGGTCTAATGACATCAACACCCTATATCAGGTGTGCATAATTATTAGGCAACTTCCTTTCCTTTGGCAAAATGGGTCAAAAGAAGGACTTGACAGGCTCAGAAAAGTAAAAAATAGTGAGATATCTTGCAGAGGGATGCAGCACTCTTAAAATTGCAAAGCTTCTGAAGCGTGATCATCGAACAATCAAGCGTTTCATTCAAAATAGTCAACAGGGTCGCAAGAAGCGTGTGGAAAAACCAAGGCGCAAAATAACTGCCCATGAACTGAGAAAAGTCAAGCGTGCAGCTGCCAAGATGCCACTTGCCACCAGTTTGGCCATATTTCAGAGCTGCAACATCACTGGAGTGCCCAAAAGCTGAAAGATGACCACCACTGAACAAGACACACAAACTGAAACGTCAAGACTGGGCCAAGAAATATCTCAAGACTGATTTTTCTAAGGTTTTATGGACTGATGAAATGAGAGTGAGTCTTGATGGGCCAGATGGATGGGCCCGTGGCTGGATTGGTAAAGGGCAGAGAGCTCCAGTCTGACTCAGACGCCAGCAAGGTGGAGGTGGAGTACTGGTTTGGGCTGGTATCATCAAAGATGAGCTTGTGGGGCCTTTTCGGGTTGAGGATGGAGTCAAGCTCAACTCCCAGTCCTACTGCCAGTTTCTGGAAGACACCTTCTTCAAGCAGTGGTACAGGAAGAAGTCTGCATCCTTCAAGAAAAACATGATTTTCATGCAGGACAATGCTCCATCACACGCGTCCAAGTACTCCACAGCGTGGCTGGCAAGAAAGGGTATAAAAGAAGAAAATCTAATGACATGGCCTCCTTGTTCACCTGATCTGAACCCCATTGAGAACCTGTGGTCCATCATCAAATGTGAGATTTACAAGGAGGGAAAACAGTACACCTCTCTGAACAGTGTCTGGGAGGCTGTGGTTGCTGCTGCACGCAATGTTGATGGTGAACAGATCAAAACACTGACAGAATCCATGGATGGCAGGCTTTTGAGTGTCCTTGCAAAGAAAGGTGGCTATATTGGTCACTGATTTGTTTTTGTTTTGTTTTTGAATGTCAGAAATGTATATTTGTGAATGTTGAGATGTTATATTGGTTTCACTGGTAAAAATAAATAATTGAAATGGGTATATATTTGTTTTTTGTTAAGTTGCCTAATAATTATGCACAGTAATAGTCACCTGCACACACAGATATCCCCCTAAAATAGCTAAAACTAAAAACAAACTAAAAACTACTTCCAAAACTATTCAGCTTTGATATTAATGAGTTTTTTGGGTTCATTGAGAACATGGTTGTTGTTCAATAATAAAATTAATCCTCAAAAATACAACTTGCCTAATAATTCTGCACTCCCTGTATATATATATATATATATATATATATATATATATATATATATACACAGGGAGTGCAGAATGATTAGGCAAGTTGTATTTTTGAGGATTAATTTTATTATTGAACAACAACCATGTTCTCAATGAACCCAAAAAACTCATTAATATCAAAGCTGAATAGTTTTGGAAGTAGTTTTTAGTTTGTTTTTAGTTATAGCTATTTTAGGGGGATATCTGTGTGTGCAGGTGACTATTACTGTACATAATTATTAGGCAACTTAACAAAAAACAAATATATACCCATTTCAATTATTTATTTTTACCAGTGAAACCAATATAACATCTCAACATTCACAAATATACATTTCTGACATTCAAAAACAAAACAAAAACAAATCAGTGACCAATATAGCCACCTTTCTTTGCAAGGACACTCAAAAGCCTGCCATCCATGGATTCTGTCAGTGTTTTGATCTGTTCACCATCAACATTGCGTGCAGCAGCAACCACAGCCTCCCAGACACTGTTCAGAGAGGTGTACTGTTTTCCCTCCTTGTAAATCTCACATTTGATGATGGACCACAGGTTCTCAATGGGGTTCAGATCAGGTGAACAAGGAGGCCATGTCATTAGATTTTCTTCTTTTATACCCTTTCTTGCCAGCCACGCTGTGGAGTACTTGGACGCGTGTGATGGAGCATTGTCCTGCATGAAAATCATGTTTTTCTTGAAAGATGCAGACTTCTTCCTGTACCACTGCTTGAAGAAGGTGTCTTCCAGAAACTTGCAGTAGGACTTGGAGTTGAGCTTGACTCCATCCTCAACCCGAAAAGGCCCCACAAGCTCATCTTTGATGATACCAGCCCAAACCAGTACTCCATCTCCACCTTGCTGGCGTCTGAGTCGGACTGGAGCTCTCTGCCCTTTACCAATCCAGCCACGGGCCCATCCATCTGGCCCATCAAGACTCACTCTCATTTCATCAGTCCATAAAACCTTAGAAAAATCAGTCTTGAGATATTTCTTGGCCCAGTCTTGACGTTTCAGCTTCTGTGTCTTGTTCAGTGGTGGTCGTCTTTCAGCCTTTCTTACCTTGGCCATGTCTCTGAGTATTGCACACCTTGTGCTTTTGGGCACTCCAGTGATGTTGCAGCTCTGAAATATGGCCAAACTGGTGGCAAGTGGCATCTTGGCAGCTGCACGCTTGACTTTTCTCAGTTCATGGGCAGTTACTTTGCGCCTTGGTTTTTCCACACGCTTCTTGCGACCCTGTTGACTATTTTGAATGAAACGCTTGATTGTTCGATGATCACGCTTCAGAAGCTTTGCAATTTTAAGATTGCTGCATCCCTCTGCAAGATATCTCACTATTTTTGACTTTTCTGAGCCTGTCAAGTCCTTCTTTTGACCCATTTTGCCAAAGGAAAGGAAGTTGCCTAATAATTATGCACACCTGATATAGGGTGTTGATGTCATTAGACCACACCCCTTCTCATTACAGAGATGCACATCACCTAATATGCTTAATTGGTAGTAGGCTTTCGAGCCTATACAGCTTGGAGTAAGACAACATGCATAAAGAGGATGATGTGGTCAAAATACTCATTTGCCTAATAATTCTGCACACAGTGTAGATATATATTATCACTAATAAACACAACATGCTATACTTTCTAATGTATATGCAATACTTAAACCATTATGCAATATACATGCATAAATTTAAATATTGAATATCACTGCAAAGCCTGACTACATTATATCTACAAACTTTGAAATAAAATGCATAAATGGTAACCATCAATAATCATCTCATCAACCCCCATACAGGTATAAGGGGTGGTTAGGAGATTAAGGCCTACTAAATGGTAACCATCAATAATAACCTAATCAACTTCCATACAGATATGGGGTTGGTTAAGAGACTAAGGCCTAATAAATAGTAACCATTATTAACCCCCATGTAGGTATGAGGGGTGGTTAGGAGATTAAGGCCTAATATATTGGGGATTATTTTGGATATTGTAGTTTTATTATTTTTTGTAATTTAGCTTTTTTATTTTTCCATAACTTTAGTGGGGTTAGTTTAGAGGAGGGTTTAGTTTAGAGGGGTGATTATTTCAGAGGGGGGTTAGGTGTTAGGTAGAGTAGGGTTAGCGGCATATAGGTTAATAGATACTTGCGATGAGTAGGTGGTGTCACAGGGGTTTATATTTAGAGACTTGCGGTGGGTATGTGGCGGCATAGGGGTTTATAATTAGAGACTTGCATTGGGTATGTGGCGGCATAGGGGTTAATAGTTAGAGACATAGGGGTTAATAGGATAGTACTTGTGGTAGGTAGGTGGCGGTTTAGATGTTTATTAGTGAAGTGTTCGTTTGCAATCGTGGGGTACTTCGATTTAGGGGTATTAGGATTAGTGGTTAGACACACATCAATTATATTACAGAGATAACTTTACTATACATCACCAATATGGTCGTCTATGCCATGTATAGTAAACGCCTTTCAGCAGATTCCTTTAAATATTTTGCCGCCTCGTAGCACTTTTGATCATCGGGGCCTTAGAGGGAACAATATAAAATTATCATTTTATTAGTTATCTCTTCTACACCCTACTTGGAGTGTAATTTCTTCTACTGACTGTGTTGACATAACCTGGACTTATGTATAGAAACTTTCAGTATAGGTGGGGATACCACAGGCTAAATAAGATATTTCAAATGCCGAAATAAGGGTAAGGGGCCACTTGTAAACAATTTAATGCACTCCAACAGATAAAATGGATAATTGGGAGGGAAAAAAAGTTTTTGTGTAAAAATTGGCCCTTTAAGCGAATAATAATGTTAAATAAACTTAATGGATCACTGCATACAGTATATTTGCATAATCAACAAATGCATAATAAAAAGACAAGGCAATAGCACTGTCTGAATTTCTAATGAGTAGTAGATTTTTTTTTCGGTCAAATTTTAAATTTATTTCAAATTTATTTCCCCCTTTATCATGTGAAAGTCATGAGTCAATAACAAAATACATATAAGTTAATACTGTGAATTCTGACAAATGCTCAATAAGAGATGGGGCCTCAAAGAGTGTGCATAAAAAAAAGTCAGTGAATATTTTGATCATGGAAATTAATTTGAAAGTTGCTTAAAATTGCATGCATTATTTGTATCAGGAAAGTTTAATTTTGACTTTAGTGTTCCTTTAACCCCTTAATGACCGAGGACGTGCAGGGTACGTCCTCAAAAAAAAGGCAGTTAATGCCTGAGGACGTACCCTGCACGTCCTTGGTGTGGAAAGCAGCTGGAAGCGATCTTGCTCGCTTCCAGCTGCTTTCCGGTTATTGCAGTGATGCCTCGATATGGAGGCATCCTGCAATAACCTTACACGGCCATCCGATGCAGAGAGAGCCACTCTGTGGCCCTCTCTGCACCGGACATCGATGGCCGGTATCGTTGGTGGGTGGGAGCCGACTTGGGAGGCGGGTGGGCGGCCATCGGTGTTCCCTGTGTCGTCAAGGGGGGCGGGATCGGGGGCGGGCCGTTAGGGGGCGCGCACGGGCGCGCGCGCGTGCACGGAGGGTGGCGGGCGGGCGCGTGCACGGGGCGGGAGCGGGTGGGAACCGCTACACTATGGAAAAATTTTTTGGTAACAAATGGCCAAATCTTGTTTGTGCAAAAGCACAAAAAGAGATCATGGAGGGGTGGGGGGTTGGTTTTGTGTGGGGGGAAGCTACACTGCAGAAAAATTTAATAAAAACTAAAAAAAAAACATTTTTTCTGCTAAACTGGGTACTGGCAGACAGCTGCCAGTACCCAAAATGGCGCAGATTAAGTTAGAGTGGGAGGGTTATAGAGCTGTTTGGGGGGGATCAGTGAGGTTGGGGGCTAAGGGGGGGATAGTACACAGCAGCATATGTAAATATGCTTTTTAAAAAAAAAAAAAAAAAAAAAAACATAGCTTTTATTTTAGTACTGGCAGACTTTCTGCCAGTACTTAAGATGGCGGGGACAATTGTGGAGTGGGGGAGGCAAGAGAGCTGTTTGGGAGGGATCAGGGGGTCTGATGTTTCAGGTGGGAGGCTGAGCTCTACACTAAATGTGATATTAACCCTGCAAGCTCCCTACAAGCTACCTAATTAACCCCTTCACTGCTAGCCATAATACACGTGTGATGCGCAGCGGCATTTAGCGGCCTTCTAAATACCAAAAAGCAACGCCAAAGCCATATATGTCTGCTATTTCTGAACAAAGGGGATCCCAGAGAAGCATTTACAACCATTTGTGCCATAACTGCACAAGCTGTTTGTAAATGATTTCAGTGAGAAACCTAAAATTGTGAAAAATTTAACGTTTTTTTGAATTTGATCGCATTTGGCGGTGAAATGGTGGCATGAAATATACCAAAATGGGCCTAGATCAATACTTGGGGTTGTCTACTACACTACACTAAAGCTAAAATTACCCCAAAAAGCTCCCTACATGCTCCCTAATTAACCCCTTCACTGCTGGGCATAATACACGTGTGGTGCGCAGTGGCATTTAGTGGCATTCTAATTACCAAAAAGCAACACCAAAGCCATATAAGTCTGCTATTTCTGAACAAAGGGGATCCCAGAGAAGAATTTACAACCATTTATGCCATAATTGCACAAGCTGTTTGTAAATAATTTCAGTGAGAAACCTAAAGTTTGTGAAAAAATTTGTGAAAAAGTGAACAATTTTTTTTGTTTTAACGCATTTGGCGGTGAAATGGTGGCATGAAATATACCAAAATGGGCCTAGATCAATACTTTGGGTTGTCTACTAAAAAAAAAATATATACATGTCAATGGATATTCAGAGATTCCTGAAAGATATCAGGGTTCTAATGTAACTAGCGCTAATTTTGAAAAAAAGGGGTTTGGAAATAGCAAAGTGCTACTTGTATTTATGGCCCTATAACTTGCAAAAAAAGTAAAGAACATGTAAACATTGGGTATTTCTAAACTCAGGACAAAATTTAGAAACTATTTAGCATAGGTGTTTTTTGGTGGTTGTAGATATGTAACAGATTTTGGGGGTCAAAGTTAGAAAAAGTGTATTTTTTTTCAATTTTTCCTCATATTTTATAATTTTTTTTATAGTAAATTATAAGATATGATGAAAATAATGGTATCTTTAGAAAGTCCATTTAATGGCAAGAAAAACGGTATATAATATGTGTGGGTACAGTAAATGAGTAAGAGGAAAATTACAGCTAAACACAAACACTGCAAAAATGTAAAAATAGCCTTGGTCCCAAACGGACAGAAAATGGAAAAGTGCTGCGGTCATTAAGGGGTTAAAGGTAATTGAAAGATCATGAAGTTTTAAACAGCTTTCTAATGTATTTCTATTATTAACTTTGCTCTGATAAAGTAAAATTGCAAGCTCTGTCTGAATCAAAAAAGATTCATTTTGACTTTAGTGCCCCTTTAATGTGAGGTATATGTGTCATACATGTAACATACATCATTAGTATGCTGTTATCTTTAATTGTTATTTACAGTGGGTGTCTTTGTAATGGTTTGAGTCCTTTGGAAGAGGGGGTCCCTTGAATGCAAGGAGCAATTTTAAGCTGTGAGGTCATAACGGTTAAGATCTTTGTGATGTGAACTGTTGCTAGTTGCTAGGAGGAGGATGGTCTTGTGTTAGTTGGTATGTTGTGTTTAGTATGTTGTGTTTAATAATTAATAGCAGTTAGTTTCCAAATTGTTAAAGTTAAAAGCCAATTGGCTAGATTACGAGTTTTGCGGTACAGCTATACCACTGAAAAATTGGCCATTGCGCGTGGTATGGCCGAGAACGCATATTACGTCCATTCCACACCCAAAAAAATAATGTTTGAGTGTGGGATTTCCATAGCGTCTGTATTACAGGTTGTGCGTTACAGCCTATACCGACACGATCCATATCGCCATCTGAGACCAGTAGTTATGGATTTTGTGTAACAAAAATGTTTCACAAAACTCATAACTAAACATTTACAAAGTACACTAACAACCATAAGCTACCTATTAACCCCTAAACTACCACCCTCCCACATAGCAATCACTATATAAAATTTATTAACCCCTAATCTGCCACCCACCCAAATTGCGACTATTAAATAAAGTTATTAACCCTTAATCTGTCGCCAACCCACATCGTCAACACTATTTAAATATATTAACCCATAAACCGCCACTCCCCGACATCGCCGAAACTTAATCAACCTATTAACACCTAAACCTCCGGCCCCCACATCACCGCCATTAAATAAAACTATTAACCCCTAAACTGCCAGCCCCCCACATCGTAACTACTAAACTAAACCTATTAACCCCTAAACTGGCACCCCCCCCCCAACTTTAAATTAAAATTACAATATAACTATCTTAAAATAAATAAAACTTACCTGTGAAATAAAAAAAAACTAAGATTAAACTATTATTTAACCTTACATTACTATTCTGATAAAATAATAAAAACTACCAATTAAAAAATCTAAATTACAAATTTAAAAAAAACCTTACACTACTAACAAATTAAAAAATCTAAAATTACAAAAAATAATAAACACTAAACTATGAAAAATAAAAAACACTAAGATTACAAAAAATAATAAACAAAATTATAAAAAACAATTGCACCTAATCTAATAGCCCTATAAAAATAAAAAAGCCCCCCAAAAAATAAAAAAATACCTAACACTAACCCCAGAATATCTACTCACTGTTCCTGAAGTCCGGACATCCATCTCCATCCAGGCAGCGAGAAGTCTTTATCCAGGCGGCGATGTCAGACAGACAATGATAATTCGGCCCCAATATCACAACTTGACATAGAAAAATCAGATTAATGGATGGGGAATCCTATTCGCCAGTTACTGGTCACATGGTATGCTATTTACAAATAAGAAACAGCTAGACCTTATTGAATTGATTGGTTGATCCCTGGGGTATGTGTAAGGTATGACCAATCAATTCATAGTAATGTGTAAGAACATAATATGATTGCTCAGTGCAGCTTTGCATTTAAATATCTGGTACCTTGACATGCATGGTTTACTGAATCTCTGGACTTAAAAATGCCTGTGTATGGACCAAAATGCATGTATTTTAATTATTGTTATATCCCTCCCCATTTTTTTCCTGAATTTCCAAAATGTTCTCCTATAATAGCGTCCACACTTCATACAGATACTTCAATATTTTAACACCAAAGTAGGGTCACTATCAAAATACAAGGTGCGCTAAATATACAGGTATATAGATAAAAATGGATATAGATATCAAAATGTGAATAAAGTATTAGTAATAATGCAACAAGTCCCAGAAGTAGACACAGATCCAAGATGTAGGCCTCTCTCCAAAGATAAACCAATCAAAAACTCAGTGTCTTGAAAGACAAAATAGGATGCGCCTCATGGTGTAATACAGCTGGGACCAAACAATAGATGGGGAAAGAAGGCGTAACAAGTGCAAATTTACAGAGTAGATGACACATAAAGTGCCAGCTGAGCAGACCGAGACTTCTGAGCCGCCTGGCAGACTCACTCATGGATCCAGAGTTACGGTATTGCTCCACCGTCAATCAATGTCAAGTCCATCAATGTGTGGCTAGCCACTAGCCAATAGTCGTGTGCAGAGAGGAAAGGATCACGTCACCAGCGTCAGCAGGATATCATAAACAATGGTTCCCCACACAATCCTAGGGGTTCTATTTGCCAAATAAGAATGGCTCATGCAGAGCGACGATAAAAGTGTAAAACCTTTAATAAAACAAGTTTAAAATACAGCAATGCGTTTCTCGGCACATGTGCCCTTTTATTAGGCTGAAGTACTTAGTAATGGTAAATTCTAGCGTTTGTTATACGCTTTGGTTTACCATTACTTTAAGCTTTTTTAATAAATAGTAATAGTAGAGTGCACAGTATAATCTCTTCTTTTTCTTTTTTTTTTAAGTGGCTCTTAAAACACCTACCTTAAAGGGATTGGAAAGTCACAATTAAACATTAAACGTTCATGATTCAGAGAGATTGTGTTATTTTAAGACACATAAAATCACTTGTATTTTCAAATTTACTAAGTTCTCTTGGTTTCCTTTGTTGAAAAAGAATATGTACACATCATTCATTACTGGGAGCTAGCTGGTGATTGGTAGCTATGCACACTTGTATCTTGTCATTGGCTTGCCAGGTGTTATTAGCCAACTCCCAGTAGTGCATTGCTGCTTTGGAGCTTACTTTAGCAATGTGTTAAATACATTTGCAGGAGTTAATTACACAGTTATATGCGAGCAGTTGTGCTATATTTCCTTTTTGCACTTTTATTTCTCTTTAAAGGGGCAGTCTAGTCAAAATTAAACTTTTATGATTCAAATAGGGCATGCAATTTTAAACAACTTTCCAATTAACTTTAATCATTACATTTGCTTTGTTATTTTGCTATTATTTGTTGGAAGCTAAAACTAGGTAGGCTCATATGCTAATTTCTAACCCCTTGAAGTCCGCCTCTTATCTCAAAGCACTGAACAGTCTTTCAGAGCTAGACAGCGCTAGTTCATGTGTCCATATTAGATAACATTGTGCTCACGCCCATGGAGTTACTTATGAGAGGGTACTGACTGGATAAAATGCAAGTCTTTCAAAAGAACTGAAGTAAGAGGGCAATCTGCAGAGGCTTATATACAAGGTAATCACAGACGTAAAAAGAATATTAATATAGCAGTGTTGATTATGCAAAACTGGGTAATAAAGGGATTACCTATCTTTTTAAACAATACAAATTATGGAGTAGACTGTCCCTTTAAACAAGCAATAATATATAATATAATATATATATATATATACATATAAAATAATTTTTAATAATGATTAAAAAATAAAAGTATCTTTAAAAAATAAAATACCATTAATGAAATAAAGGTGTGTATGAAAAGTAAGATAACTTGTAAGGTATCCACATTAGTTTTTCTTAAACTTGTAACGTTCCCGATTCTTGTAATATATCAGGATTCATTTATAGTTAGTTTGTTTCTTAACATTTAAAATGAGATTTTGATATGATGTGATACCTCATCTCAGATAAACTAATTTAATATGCCAGTCGCACCTCCTTGTTACTTGTTCCGCTAGTGGATGTTTGCAGTGGTATTGGCCCCCTGGAGGAGAGCATCGACGGAGGGGATAGTGACCCCCCCATCGTAGCAGTGGAGCGGTCCTGGGGTTCATAAGAGCCCCGCGGAAGTAGCTCATCCTCTGTTCAGTCCCTGCAACCACAAGGCGAAGTTGGTTACAGGACTTGCGGTTGCAGAGGCTGTGAGGATGAGCGATCTTGCAGAGGAAGTGCAGCGGATAGCGGAGTCAAGAGGCCTGGCTTGGCTGAAGTCTTACCTGGCGACGGCTCACCTTCCTGGACCTGATCCCACGGCGGCTGATGGCGGGACGACTCACGGCAGGCTGCAACGGCGGTCGAGGCCTCCGGAGCGGCTGTCCCCTGACGACGGCAGGAGCAGGAGGAGCGGAAGCGGCGCTGGGCATGAGCAGTCGGATCCTGAGCCCAGGCGCCGGTCGGTGAGAGGAGGAGGCGGGTCGCAGGAGGCAGCGCGTGCGGCGGCTGAAGAGACCACGAGGAAGACGCCAGTCGGGAGCAGCAGGACGGCAGGTAAGGCCGGGCGTGGGAAGGGGCTGGGCCTCGATCATGAGAAGAGTGGGCGGGTGTCGGTGGCAGCGGTGAGGAGGCCTACAGCTCCAGTGAGCAGTGTTACGGCGGGGGTGAGGAGGCCTACAGCTCCAGTGAGCAGCGTTACGGCGGGGGAGGGAGCTCCCCTGGCCGCTTCATCGCTGAGGGAGCAGGGAGAGGAGACAGAGGAGCAAGGGTGTGCTCCGGTACAGGGGAGGCCACGGGCTGGGAAAAATGGTTTTGGAAAAGGTGGGGGGAAGGGGGCTGGGGAACCCAGGAGTACAGGGAAGGAGACTCCTGGGGGGGGAGGCATGAGGGTGCAAGAGGGCACAATGCAGGGGTAGGAGGGGGGAGTCCCGCATCCGGGGCGCCCGGTGGGATAGTAGTACTACCTCAGAGGGGGATAGGTAGGCAGTCAGTGGTTAGGTTGGGGGGACCTGATCAGGGGGGAGCAGGAGTTAGTGGAGCATTACCAGTGAGAGGGCCCCAGATTGTGGGAGGGGGAGATGGTAGCAGGTACAATAGGGGGGGTTAGGGGGAGGAGTAGAATGTTGGGAAGGGGGAGTTGTATGTCAGGGCTAGGTGTTCCTGGGGGGAGGGGGGGGAGAGGTTTAAGCAGGGTTCTTAGGGGAAAGGGAAAAGGAAAAAGGGGGAGGGGGGGCAGAGGAGGGAGTGACTTTAGGACTAGTCAGGGCCGTGATAATGTGTCTACTTTGTTTCCTGCAGGTGGGGCAGAGGGGTGGTGGGGTAGATGACTCTGCTGAGGCGGCATGGCAGGACCTGGATGGAGACGCACTGTGGATAGACTATTCCTACAGTGATCTGGAATCGGATGATCCTGGAGAGGGACCTTCATCTGGACCGGTGGGCACACAGCAGGTAGGGCACAGAGCAGCTGATTAGATCATTGGGAGCCGGGGGAGGTGGACGGGAAAGTAGAGGGCGGAGTGTGGAAGGTAGGATAGAGCTAGGGTGTAGGGAAGGGAGTATCAGGAGTCTCTGCAGACATGGCCTCGGGGGGAGGACCCCCTGATGCGCCGCAGCCCAAGAAGGCCGGGAGCTGAACGGCGAAGGGAGAAATCCCGGTCGCCCAGGGAGAGAACGCAACGGAGGAGGGAAAGGTGCTCGCCCACGTGGGGGAGGCTTGATAGGTCACGTGAGAGGAGCAGTTGAAGGAGGAGATCTCGGTCGCCATCCCAGAGGAGGCGGACACACAGACCCAGAGAAACGGAGACTAGACCGCAGCCGGAGGCTGGGACAAGGATAGCAGTGGAACCGGTGGAAGTGGCGGGAGCTGCGACGGTGCCTGGAACCAGAGGTGAGGGTGCTAGCACTGACACGGGCATGGCTGGAGGTGTGCATGGATTAGGTGTGCAAAACATGATGAGTGGTATGAGGGATCTGCTTACGCAGTTCGAGAGACGTCTGGCGGGGCAGCAGGGGAACGTTGCAGCAGCTTGGGGTGTAAGGGGGACAACAGTGGGGGTGAGTCCGGTATCGGGCACCATGGGGCAAGCTCTAGGGGGATCTGGGCCGGGGTCAGGTGGAACTACTGCTACTGGGGAAGTGTTGAAGGTGCCTGAGAACGCGTTGAGGAGGCCCTGTCTATGTTCGATAGGGCCGTTGGGGATCCATCTCACTCAGGAGCTTAAGGAGAAAATATGGAAGAGAGAGAACTTGGAAATATTTTCTCTATTGCCATTAGAGCAGGTGCTCGAGATAAAAGAAGATACGAAAGGCGACAAGGAGAAGAAGGAGGAGGGCGAAAGGAAGAAGAGATATCGTAAATTGCCAAAAACTCTATCCAATTGGTCTAAGGCATTTTGTATTTTGGCAGCGGTGGTGGGCGAGAAATTCCCAGAACAATGCTCTGCGTTGTTCTGCTATTATGACGAGATTTCGGGGGCTTATCGGACTTATGGGAGTTTACGGCGGTATGATGAGCAGTTCCGGCAGTGGATGGCGGTACGACCAGAGATGCGGTGGGATGACAGGGACATGGGGATATGGCTGGAGTTAATGACTCCGTTGCGGGGGTCCTTTCGTGGCACCGGTGGATCGGGGGGCAGCAGTACAGCAGCTGGCAATAGTGGGGGGGGAGCAGCAGTTGCCATCAGGAAGGGACTCTGCTTCCAGTATAATGAGGGGCAATGTAAGTTCGGAACCGGGTGCAAGTACAAACACGCTTGTTCAGGATGTGAGGGCGCCCACTCATGGGCGAAGTTTTTCAAGAGAAACGGGGGAGGTGGAAAACCGGGGGAGGTTGCTACTAAGGGCCAGGACTCCGGTGAAGGTAGGAAAGATGGTTCCTTGGTTACGGGGTAGGGCGGGGGATGCGGAACTCTTGCTTACGGGTTTTAGCTCTGGGTTCTGGATCCCATTCGTAGAGAAACCGGGGGTTCAGATTTCGGGGAATTTGAAATCGGCAAAGGATTTGCCGGAGGTGGTGCAGGGTAAAATTGACAAAGAAGTAGCATTGGGGAGAATGGCTGGCCCCTTTTCGCACCCGCCTTTCCAAAATCTGAGGGTATCCCCGCTTGGGGTCGTTCCCAAAAAAGCGGTTGGGCAATTCCGCGTGATCCACCATCTTTCATATCCGAAAGAGTCTTCGGTCAATGACGGGATTGACCCTGCGATAGCGGCAGTGCGGTATGCATCTTTTGATAAGGCGATTGGGTTGGTGAGGGAGGCTGGCTTTGGCGCTTTGATGGGGAAGGTGGATGTGGAGGCTGCCTTTCGGCTTTTACCAGTGCACCCGGTGTGTCATCATTTGTTGGGTTGCTCTTTCGGGGGTTACTTTTATGTGGATCTTTGTCTCCCAATGGGGTGCTCCATATCGTGTGCATACTTTGAGAAGTTCAGCACCTTTGATGAGTGGGTTGTGAGGCAGCGTTCAGGGTTGTCATCGGTCGTCCATTATTTGGACGATTTCCTATTTGTGGGGGCCGCCGGGGCGTCGGATTGTGGGAAGCTAATGGACCAATTCTTCAAGGTGGCTGATGAATTTGGAATCCCGGTAGCACACGAAAAAACAGAGGGTCCGGTCACCACATTGAGTTTTCTTGGAATTGAAATTGATTCCATCCGAATGGAATGCCGACTGCCTATGGACAAGCTAATTGACCTAAAAGGGGTCATAGCAGGGGCACTCAGGAAGCGAAGGCTTCGATTGTGTGAGGTCCAGTCATTGGTGGGCAAGCTAAATTTTGCTTGTAGAATAATCCCAGTGTGGAGGGTTTTCTGTAGGAGACTCTCTATTGACACGGCGGGAGTCGCGGGCCCTAAGGCATGGATTGTTTTGGGAGCAGACCTGAAGGATGATTTGAGAATATGGTTATTGTTTTTGGCTGAATTTAACGGGCGGGCTTTGGTCCAAAGTAAAACAGTAACCAATGAAGAGTTGCACCTGTTTAAGGACGCAGCAGGGTCCTTAGGTTTCGGGGCTTACTGCCAGGGGAGCTGGGTGGCCGGAGAATGGCCAGCCAGTTGGGGCGAAAAGGGTTTGACGAAGAATCTGGTCTTTTTGGAGCTGTTTCCACTCCTGGTGGCAGTGAGGGTATGGAAGGATAGACTTCAGGATAGGAAGGTTGTATTCCATTCGGACAACCTGGGGGTAGTATTTGCAGTTAATAACCTGACGTCTTGCTCCCTGCCGGTGGTACGCCTGCTGAGGCTGTTTGTGCTGGACTGCATGAGGATGAATGTGCTATTTTGCGCTGTGCATGTTCCAGGTTATTTGAATACTGTGGCTGATGCTCTTTCTTGCACCTGGAGCGGAGAAGGAAGGAACCAGTTGCCCACCGGAATTGCTGGAGCTGGAGGTTTGGATTTAATCAGAGTTGCAAAGGGGGCGTTAGCTCCAGGTACGTGGAGTGCTTATGTTAGAACATGGAGGCAATGGTTGAAGGTCCTGGTAGACAGGGGCATAGTGGCGTCTAGGGAAGGATGGATTCAAGGTTTAACAACATGGATTGGGGAATGGGGTGTGAGAGGACTCTCAAGGGCGTTGGTGAGGAGGAATATGGCAGCTTTGAGGTTTTTGTTTAGACTGATGGGATGGGAGGACTTGACGGAGTTGTTTCTTATCAAGTTAGTGGTGAGAGGGATCTGTAAGAAAAAAGTGGCGAAGGACAGCCGGCGCCCTATTGGTTTTCAGCTCCTGCTGAGGATCTTAGCAGAGTTGGAAGAGGTGTGTAGCTCAAGGTTTGAGGTCTTATTGTTCAGGGCGGCTTTTACGACAGCATTCTTTGGGGCTTTTCGGGTATCGGAATTGGTTGGGGCAAATAGAAGAGATGTGGGGGGCCTGCAGGCAAAGGATGTCTCCATTAGGGACAAGGTGGTTTGGATTTGGCTGCGGGGGTCCAAGACGGACCAGGAGGGGCAGGGTAGGTTGATAAAGTTGGGGGAGGCTGGATGCCCGGTAGCCAATGTAGAGGCATTTTTGGAGATCCGGCCTGAGGCTTATTTGCCGTTGTTTGTTCACAGTGATGGCTCGAGTTTATCCCGTTTTCAGTTTTTAGCGGTACTTCGGAGGGCATTAAAGGGCTTGGGTTTCAAGGCGGAGGAATTTGGGACGCATTCATTTCGGATTGGGGCTGCCACTGAAGCTGCCAGTTTAGGGCTGGGGGAGAGCGTGATAAAGAGGATTGGTGGTTGGAAGTCTGGATGTTTTCGTTTATATGTTAGACCAGACCTGGTGGCTTAAGTATGCTCTTTGTTTAATAGGTCCTATACAATGTTGGATAGTGGGCCATTCCTATATTTATTGGGCCCGGAAGGCAGCGGCGGTGATGGATGAAGGTGCTCAGTTGAAGTTTCAGGAGGAGACAGTGTTGTTACGTTGGCTAGGGGTTAGAGGACTAAGGTGGGACCAAGTTCTCAGGAAGGTGGTAGACCATGCTAGGTTGTTTCAGCCCCCAGATATTTTGGTCATCCACGCTGGGGGCAATGATTTGGGGTTTTTGTCCCAAAAAGACTTGGTGGATAAGATTAGGAAGGATTTGGGGAGATTGAGGGAATTATTCCCTTGGTTAATAATTGTTTGGTCGGACATTGAACCCAGATCGGTGTGGAGGGCGGCATGGGATTTCAGGAAGTTGGAGTCCTCTAGGAAAAGATTAACAGTACGATAACCAGTTTTGTGGGCAGAATGGGTGGGTTTGGCGTTCGCCACGTAGAATTCGAAGGGGAGACAGGTCATTGTTTTTTCTTGAAGGATGGGGTACACCTCAATGAGGTGGGCTTGCACCTCTTTAATTTTAACATCAAAGAAGGGGTGCAAAAGGCCTTAGCCCGGGTGGGGGTGGCTCGTCACTGACGAGCTGTGGCGGGGGTGCTTGTCTTTTTCAGTAGGTTAGGTAAATGGGTACCTCCCTAAAGAGGCGGGAGAGAGTTTGGGGAGATGTACCTGGCGATATGCCAGTGGAAGGTACAGCTCTGTGGGCAAGCAACCCAGGTTATGGGGTTTATTGTGCTAATGAGTTAAAGTATTTGTTTAATATGTTATATTTTATAAAAGATTTAATAAATGCGGGCTATGGCCTTTACACCCACTTGTGTGTCTAGTATCATTTAAGCAGAACGTATGCATAGTATGGGGTCATGGCCCCCTGGAGGAGAGCATCGACGGAGGGGATAGTGACCCCCCCCATCGTAGCAGTGGAGTGGTCCTGGGGTTCATAAGAGCCCCGCGGAAGTAGCTCATCCTCTGTTCAGTCCCTGCAACCACAAGGCGAAGTTCCCTCCCTCCCCTTTTTGAGGCTAGGAATTCACTGTTGGGGGGCGGGGGTGCTTGTCTTTTTCAGTAGGTTAGGTAAATGGGTACCTCCCTAAAGAGGCGGGAGAGAGTTTGGGGAGATGTACCTGGCGATATGCCAGTGGAAGGTACAGCTCTGTGGGCAAGCAACCCAGGTTATGGGGTTTATTGTGCTAATGAGTTAAAGTATTTGTTTAATATGTTATATTTTATAAAAGATTTAATAAATGCGGGCTACGGCCTTTACACCCACTTGTGTGTCTAGTATCATTTAAGCGGAACGTATGCATAGTATGGGGTCATTATTTTTATAATGTCTGCTTAACATATGGTTGGAATTTCTGTGTACTTGTATGTTTACATAATGGTCTATTTGTCCTCTAGTTGACTAAATATTTTATTTTCATTCACTTAATAGACATCTTCTCTAAAATAAACAATACAGAGAAAACAAGTATCCATCACAATTTGTTTAAAGTAGAATACACAAAAAAGGAAATAGGGGTAGATTTATCAAGTGTCGGGCAGAAATACGCTGTAGCGCATCATGTCCACCCGACATCTTTTAACATTGCACAAGCATTTAGCCAATCGACCTCTAGCAGGGGGTGTCAGTCATCCCGATTGTATCTGATCAGGATGCTTGCTGTCCGCCACCTCAGAGGAGGCGGATGAGTTAAGGAGCAGAGGTCTTACAACCGCTGCTAATTAACTTAAGTTTCCGGCGAGCCCGAAGGCTTGTGCGGAAACAGCTGCATCTGCACCTTGTTAAATATACCCCATAGAGTTTACTGTGCGTTCAATTGGTCAAGTAGGATCCAGGCCCACCAGGAAAAATATGAAGGATGAGCAGGTAAACATAACATTGCATTTTGTTAAGATATTCCAAACCACCAGAATTTCAATATGAAAACATTGTATGGCACCCTTGGAGATTTCTGTGTGCATCTAAATCATTCCAGGCTTCATAAAGAGCTGCCGTTTCAATTAGTAAAATCACATAAATTAGTGGCTAAACACAAGGCAAAATGTAAAACTAGAAGAAACAAGAAGTAAAAGGGACATGAAACCTAACATTTTTATTTCATGAGTTAGAAAAAGCATGCAATTAGCTTTATTCTCTTGATATCCTTTGTTGAAAAGCATTATCAGTAGGCTCAGTAGCTGCTGATTGGTGGCTGCACATAAAGGCATTGTGTGATTGGGTTACCCATGTGCATTGCTATTTCTTCCACAAAGGATATCTGAAGAATAAAGCAAATTAAATAGAAGTCAACTGGAATGTTGAATTGAAATTCGAACAAATTGAAATTCTAATGCCGAAAGTGATTTCCTGAACTGAAGTTAATGCAGTATTTTCTCAAAGAGCTGGTGACAAGGATTACCTCCACCCTGTAACCTTTTTTGTCTGAAGTTCTCTCCCCAACGAAAAGAAACTATGATGTGGGGGAAAGAGAACTACTCGCCATAAAAACAGCTTTTGAGGAGTGGAGACATTGAGGCCCATTTATCAAGCTCCGAATGGAGCTTGAGGGCCCGTGTTTCTGGCGAGCCTGCAGGCTCGCCAGAAACAGCAGTTATGAAGCAGCGGTCTAAAGACCACTGCTCCATAACCCTGTCCGTCTGCTCTGGACAAAGGTTGCCACAATTCAGCCCAATCGAGTACGATTGGGTTAATTGACACCCCCTGCTGGCGGCCGATTGGCCGCGAATCTGCAGGGGTCGGCATTGCACCAGCAGCTCACAAGAGCTGCTGGTGCAATGCTGAATACGGAAAGCGTATTGCTTTGCACATTCAGAGAGGTCTGTCGGACCTGATCCGCACTGTCGGATCAGGTCTGACAGACCTTTAATAAATATTCCCCATTATCTCACGGAACACGGAAATTTGGAATACTTTTGCTCAGCTCACAGACTCAAAGACAGGCAGGCCTGGTGGGCACTCCTCTTTAGCCATTTCTTCATCATATAATCCAGAAGCAAAGAATGGCAAATCAGATGCCCTATCCAGTATTGGAGAAATTGAGAGAAAATAATTAGAGGCTACCACTATTCTCCAACCTGGATATTTCCTAGCTAAAAAAGCTTCCTTATGGGACCCTATTTGTCAAAAGACTCTTAACTAAGAAGACACCATAAATTCCTCAGAAACTATTAAGCATCTGCAGTTCCAGATTAAGGACAACTAGGTTGTTGCAACTTCAGTTGCCATTTTTCTATCAAATCCATCCAGTTTTTCATGTCTCCCTATTGAAACCTGCAGTACCAGAACCCTTTTCATCTCGCAAGCCACCTACTCCAGGGCCTGTCATAGTAAATAGGTCTGAAGAATATGAGGTTAAAGTGCCATAAAAGAGGTTGAGATGTGTGCATATCCTAAAAAAGATTATTAATTTAAAATAGTTTGCATAAAAAAAATGTTTAAAAATTGCTGGCAAGTATTTTAAAATAATTTTCAAAAATAAGCAGAATTAATTACAGAGCTAAACTGCCTGGAACAGCTAACTCCACCCCTCTTATCAGTGTTTAGACACAGGCATTGTATTTCAACTAAGTTCACAGCTTCTAGGCATGCTCCAGCAGATAATCTCTATTCACTTTTGCATTTTACCAAAAGAACAATAAACATAGATACAGCCATAAAAGGAATTGTGTGGGGGGAGTTAGAGCTTTACAATTCAGAAACTAAAAAGAAAGGGTTAATGGTGAGGCACTGCAGTATAAATTTGCAGGTAAAGTAATTAAAGAAGTACATATTATATTATTTTGTCTCTATCCCAACTTGTTTTATGTCCTTTTAAACAAATTCTTATTTTCAATCTTTGCATAGGGAGACTGGAATACCTCATCCATTGGAAGGGATATGTTCCTGATGAGACATGTTGGGTAGCAGTATCTGAAGTACATGCTTCTGCACGTATCAGAATCTTTAAAAAGAAGCATCCTATGCAACCAGAATTTAGTTGTCCACAGAGGTTAAGCCTAAGGAGTCTACACTGTCAGGTACTTACCTTGGGGAGCTTGTGGAGGGACCCCGAGACCAAACTCCTCCAATTGCTACTGCAACATCCCCCAGCTGTGCGCGGGCTGCATGCTGCTGAGATTTAAAGGGGCCATTTCCTAATTACCAGACATCCCACCTCGAGGACTCAGGTGTGGGAATTCCTATAAAATCTCACTCAGCCCATCACTCTGGGCTGAGTTATTGCCTTCCATACCTTTTTCCTGGCTCCTGAAAGCCAAAGCATTCTTACCTGATACCTGTGTGTGCTCACCTAGTTCCAGAGGCCAAGCATACTTACTTTGTACCTGCGTATGCTCACCTTGTTCCAGAGACCAAGAAAACTTACCTTGTACCTGCATATGTGCATCTTTTTCCAAAGGCCAAGCATACTTTCCTTGTACCTGCTTGTGCAATGCCATCCCCTGTTTGCACGTGGCCAATCGCGCACAAGCAGGTGTTGTCAATCACACTGGTTGAAGAAGTCCTGGGGAAAAGAAAAATGACACTTTACAGTGTAGCAGGTCAAGAGACAGCGGTATGATTACTGCTACTTCTTAACTATCACTCCTTCCAAAGCTGCATTCACAGCTTCTTAAATGGAGCACTACGGGTTTCTATTAAAAGGACTTATGATGTGTTCTTATACTGGTTTTTAACAGTACTGAAACTGTAAAGTGTTAACCCACTCTCTCACAACATGCTATCTGTAAAGAAGATGTTTAAACGAGATTGTGCCTTTGTTACCAGATTTTTATAGGGGACACAACTTCATGCGCTCAACATCCAAACACATTCAAGACAGTGCCTTTTACAGTGCTTGTGCCTACATTATTGGTAGGCAGGATCAGACTGATTTACTTCATCAAAGTTCTCCTCTGTGAAACGAATAATTGGGCTAAAAGAAGCAACTCCCAGGTGGTAACTGGGCCATAGAATGAGCCACTGAGTTATTGTACGTTCCTGGCAGATTGCTTCTCTTCCTGTGTGTATTTGTATTGTGACCCTGGGGAACGTGAACTCCTTGCCCAGTGTGCTTAGAGGGATATGGCTGCCCCTTACTGAGGCCCAAAGTAGGCTGAAACAATCGTCTGGGGTTGCGATTTCCATTGATCAGTGGAGAATTGCCTGGTATTTCAGGGCTGGACTGATCAGACTGATGTGTTTCAGGGAAGTTCTTCTCTGTAAAAAGATTAATTGGGCTAAAAGAAGCTACAACATATAACAAGCCACTAAGCTGTTCTTTCCTTGCAGATTAGTTCTCTTTCTGTATGTATCTACATTATTGAACTCCTGTTCAAAAAGACACAATCTTGTTTAGAAGTTCTGTAATGTAGTACTATAGCATTACATGAAAAAAATATTAAAGAGACAGTCTACTTGAAAATTGTTATTGTTTAAAAAGATAGATAATCCCTTTACTACCCATTCCCCAGTTTTGCATAACTATCACTGTTATAGCAACACATTTTTTTACCTCTGTGATTACTTTGTATCTAAGCCTCTGCAGACTGCCCCCTAATCTCAGATCTTTTGACAGACATGCATTTTAGCCAATCATGGAAGTGAGCACAATGTTATATATATGGTGCACATGAACTAGCACTGTTTAACTGTGAAAAACTGTCAAAATGCACTGAGAAATGAAGCGGCCTTCAAAGGCTTAGATATCAATTTATGAGCCTACCTAGGTTTAGCTTTCAGCAAAGAATACCAAGAGTACAAAACAAATTTGATGATAAAAGTAAATTGGAAAGTTGTTTAAAATTGCATGCCCTATCTGAATCATAAAAGTTTAATTTTGACTTGACTGTCCCTTTAACTTTAGTTTTGCTAAATTCTTCTAAACTGCATGTCTCCTTATTGATGTGATTTGCATAAGCAGCTGTTCTATATATATATATATATATCCAAGTTATAACACAAGCACTCACTGGACTTGATACAGGTGAAATAAAAAGTGTTTTATTCCATATAAACCAGTGAGGTTTCGGGGTGTTCACCCCTTCATCAGACCAACACCCCGAAACGTCACTGGTTTATATGGAATAAAACACTTTTTATTTCACCTGTATCAAGTCCAGTGAGTGCTTGTGTTATAACTTGGATATTTGAACTTTCTATAGCACCCTGGCAGAATTGAAATTTACTGTTCGTGGGAGTGCACTTATTATAGTGGATTATATATATATATACAAATATCCTTCAAGAAAGATTAACTCATTACTGATTCCTAACTAATACTATTCTAATACTGAATTTACACTTTATAAATCCACACATACCTCCAAATTATTTATTATGGAATAGTGTAACATTATTATTTGTGGAATTTATTTTAATAGCCAAACTCAACCCACCATTTTCCTTATTTGAGGAAGCCAATTCAGGCTTGGGTTTGCAGACAATAAGGCTAGCCAGGATCATTAATTTAAGTGAATTGTTTTCAGTTTATATCTGTTAAAGACAATAAGGACAATTAGAGAAATATATGTAGCAGGATTGGCCTTGAGTAGTTTGCATTTCCAGGTCTGGGAATTAGAAAAAAAAAATCCACAATTTTCAGAGCTAAATTATATGGAAAGGGCCAAAAATAATAAATGAAGATATAATTCAAAGTTGTTTTGCTGCACATTTTATATACAAATATCAAGATATTCACTGTCCCTTTGGTGCATTTTCATGCATTTTTGCTTCTATTTTTGATTTTGAATAAAGCTGATGGTAAAGCAGTGTCTGATCTAATGATTTTGAGTTAAATAGGTTTTTTGATTTTGCTGCATTCAAGGTGGGCAAATTAGAGGTTGCTGGACAGTCATTATCTAGTGATGTCGCGAATAGTTCGCCGGCAAATAATTCCCGGCGAATATAGCATGTTCGCGTTCGCCGCGGCGGGCGAACATATGCGATGTTCGATCCGCCCCCTATTCATCATCATTGAGTAATACTTTGACCCTGTACCTCACAGTCAGCAGGCACATTCCAGCCAATCAGCAGCAGACCCTCCCTCCCAGACCCTCCTACCTCCTGGACAGCATCCATTTTAGATTCATTTGGAAGCTGCATTCTTAGTGAGAGGAGGGACAGTGTAGCTGCTGCTGATTTAGTAGGGAAATCTATAGCTAGGCTAGTGTATTCAGTGTCTACTACAGTCCTGAAGGACTCATCTGATCTCTGCTGTAAGGACATCCCCCCAAAAAGCCCTTTTTAGGGCTGCTTTTTTTTTTTCCCGGTGTAATCTAATTGCAGTTGCCTGCCAGTGTGTGTGTCAGGCTCACAGCGTATACTGTGCCCACTTGCCCAGTGCCACCACTCATATCTGGTGTAACAGTAGTGTAAATTTAAAAAAACAAAAAACTTTTTTGACTGTGAAATATCAGTCTGCTTGTGTAATCTAATTGCAGTTGCCTGCCTGCCAGCGTGTGTGCCAGGCTCACAGTGTATACTGTGCCCACTTGCCCAGTGCCACCACTCATATCTGGTGTAACAGTAGTGTAAATTAAAAAAAAAAAAACTTTTTTGACTGTGAAACATCAGTCTGCTTGTGTAATCTAATTGCAGTTGCCTGCCTGCCAGCGTGTGTGTCAGGCTCACGGCGTATACTGTGCCCACTTGCCCAGTGCCACCACTCATATCTGGTGTAACAGTAGTGTAAATATAAAAAAAAAAAAATTTTGATTGTGAAACATCAGTCTGCTTGTGTAATCTAATTGCAGTTGCCTGCCTGCCAGCGTGTGTGTCAGGCTCACAGCGTATACTGTGCCCACTTGCCCAGTGCCACCATTCATATTTTGTTTAATAGTAGTGTACATTTAAAAAAAAAAAACTTTTTTGACTGTGAAACATCAGTCTGCTTTTTTGTGTCAGGCTCACAGTGTATACTGTGCCCACTTGCCCAGTGCCACTACTCATATCTTGTTTAATAGTAGTTTAAGTGTACATTTAAAAAAAAAAAAAACTTTTTGGACTGTGAAACATCAGTCTGCTTTTTTGTGTCACGCTCACAGCGTATACTGTGCCCACTTGCCCAGTGGCACCACTCATATCTTGTTTAATAGTAGTGTAAGTGTACATTAAAAAAAACAAAAAACTTTTTGGACTGTGAAACATCAGTCTGCTTTTTTGTGTCAGGCTCACAGCGTATACTGTGCCCACTTGCCCAGTGGCACCACTCATATCTTGTTTAATAGTAGTGTAAGTGTACATTTAAAAAAAAAACTTTTTGGACTGTGAAACATCAGTCTGCTTTTTTGTGTCAGACTCACAGCGTATACTGTGCCCACTTGCCCCGTGGCACCACTCATATCTTGTTTAATAGTAGTGTAAGTGTACATTTAAAAAAACAAAACTTTTTGGATTGTGAAACATCAGTCTGCTTGTGTAATCTAATTGCAGTTGCCTGCCTGCCAGCGTGTGTGTCAGGCTCACAGCGTATACTGTGCCCACTTGCCCAGTGCCACCACTCATATTTTGTTTAATAGTAGTGTACATTTAAAAAAAAAAAACTTTTTTGACTGTGAAACATCAGTCTGCTTTTTTGTGTCAGGCTCACAGTGTATACTGTGCCCACTTGCCCAGTGCCACTACTCATATCTTGTTTAATAGTAGTTTAAGTGTACATTTAAAAAAAAAAACTTTTTGGACTGTGAAACATCAGTCTGCTTTTTTGTGTCACGCTCACAGCGTATACTGTGCCCACTTGCCCAGTGGCACCACTCATATCTTGTTTAATAGTAGTGTAAGTGTACATTTAAAAAAACAAAACTTTTTGGACTGTGAAACATCAGTCTGCTTTTTTGTGTCAGGCTCACAGCGTATACTGTGCCCACTTGCCCAGTGGCACCACTCATATCTTGTTTAATAGTAGTGTAAGTGTACATTTAAAAAAAACAAAAACTTTTTGGACTGTGAAACATCAGTCTACGTGTCAGGCTCCTAGCATATACTGGGCCCACTTGCCCAGTGGCACCACTCATATCTTGTTTAATAGTAGTGTAAGTGTACATTAAAAAAAACAAAAAACTTTTTGGACTGTGAAACATCAGTCTGCTTTTTTGTGTCAGACTCACAGCGTATACTGTGCCCACTTGCCCCGTGGCACCACTCATATCTTGTTTAATAGTAGTGTAAGTGTACATTTAAAAAAACAAAACTTTTTGGATTGTGAAACATCAGTCTGCTTGTGTAATCTAATTGCAGTTGCCTGCCTGCCAGCGTGTGTGTCAGGCTCACAACGTATACTGTGCCCACTTGCCCAGTGCCACCACTCATATTTTGTTTAATAGTAGTGTACATTTAAAAAAAAAAACTTTTTTGACTGTGAAACATCAGTCTGCTTTTTTGTGTCAGGCTCACAGTGTATACTGTGCCCACTTGCCCAGTGCCACTACTCATATCTTGTTTAATAGTAGTGTAAGTGTACATTTAAAAAAACAAAACTTTTTGGACTGTGAAACATCAGTCTGCTTTTTTGTGTCAGGCTCACAGCGTATACTGTGCCCACTTGCCCAGTGGCACCACTCATATCTTGTTTAATAGTAGTGTAAGTGTACATTTAAAAAAAACAAAAACTTTTTGGACTGTGAAACATCAGTCTACGTGTCAGGCTCCTAGCATATACTGGGCCCACTTGCCCAGTGGCACCACTCATATCTTGTTTAATAGTAGTGTAAGTGTACATTTAAAAAAAACAAAAACTTTTTTGACTGTGAAACATCAGTCTGCTTTTTTGTGTCAGGCTCACAGCGTATACTGTGCCCACTTGCCCAGTGGCACCACTCATATCTTGTTTAATAGTAGTGTAAGTGTACATTTAAAAAAAACAAAAACTTTTTGGACTGTGAAACATCAGTCTGCTTTTTTGTGTCAGGCTCACAGCGTATACTGTGCCCACTTGCCCAGTGGAACCACTCATATCTTGTTTAATAGTAGTGTAAGTGTACATTTAAAAAAAAAAAACTTTTTGGACTGTGAAACATCAGTCTGCTTTTTTTGTGTCAGGCTCACAGCGTATACAGTGCCCACTTGCCCAGTGCCACCACTCATATCTTGTTTAATAGTAGTGTAAGTGTACATTTAAAAAAAAAAAACTTTTTGGACTGTGAAACATCAGTCTGCTTTTTTGTGTCAGGCTCACAGCGTATACTGTGCCCACTTGCCTAGTGCCACCACTCATATCTTGTTTAATAGTAGTGTAAGTGTACATTTAAAAAAAAAATGAAAGGCAGAGGCAGGCCACCCCGCAGGTGCTGTCGTGGTTGTGGTGCTGTGATTCCCTTTGGCCCTAGAATAATGCCCAGTGTTTAGAGGCCACGTACCCTGAACTCGAACAGTTCTGAGGGCATAGTTGACTGGCTAACACAGGACACCCAATCTTCAACAGCTTCCGCTCGTAACCTTGACGCACCATCCTCCTCCAGCTTAGCTTCGGGCACCTCTCAAGTTACCACTCACCCGCCTGCCGCCACCACCAACACTAGCACCACAGCTGCTTCACTTGATCTGTCAGAGGAGTTATTTACACATCAGTTGGAAGAAATGAGTGATGCTCAACCATCATTGACAGAGGATGTAGATAACAGTGATATGTCTCAGTCAGGCTGCATTACAGACATGGACGTATGGTGTGATGATGATGATTTTGTACCCGCTGCTGCTTCCTTTGTTGAGTTGTCAGATACAAGTGAAGCGGTTGAGGATGACGATGCGTCCGTGGATGTCACGTGGGTGCCCGCTAGAAGAGAAGAAGAACAGGTAGAAAGTTCAGATGGGGAGACAGAGAGGAGGAGGAGGAGACGAGTTGGTAGCAGGGGGAGGTCGTCGCAAGGAGCTAGTGGCACAGCATGCATCGGCACCCGGGGTCAGCCAGACAGCACGCCAATCAACGCATACTGTTGCCACCACCAGAATGCCGTCATCGCAGAACTCAGCAGTGTGGCATTTTTTTGTGTGTCTGCCTCTGACAACAGCGATGCCATTTGCAACCTGTGCCAAAAGAAACTGAGTCGTGGGAAGTCCAACACCCACCTAGGTACAACTGCTTTGCGAAGGCACATGATCGCACATGGAATCAACACATGAGTACAAGCAGCACACAAACTCAAAGCCGCCATCCTCCTCCTGGTCCAGCATCTTCAGCAACGTCAACCACTGCTGTCCTCCTTGCCCCCTCTCAACCATCTGCCACTCCGTCTCTCGCCTTGAGCAGTTCCTGCTCATCAGCCCACAGTCAGGTGTCTGTCAAGGACATGTTTGAGCGTAAGAAGCCAATGTCACAAAGTCACCCCCTTGCCCGGCGTCTGACAGCTGGCTTGTCTGAACTCTTAGCCCACCAGCTTTTACCATACAAGCTGGTGGAGTCTGAGGCGTTCAAAAAATTTGTAGCTATTGGGACACCGCAGTGGAAGGTACCCGGCCGAAATTTCTTTGCACAAAAGGCAATCTCCAACCTGTACTCGATTGTGCAAAAGGAAGTATTGGCATGTCTGGCACACAGTGTTGGGGCAAGGGTCCATCTGACCACTGGTACCTGGTCTGCAAAGCATGGTCAGGGCAGGTATGTCACCTACACTGCGCATTGGGTAAACCTGCTGACGGCTGCCAAGCATGGAATGCATGGCTCTGCAGAGGAGTTGGTGACACCGCCACGACTTGCAGGCAGGCCTGCTGCCACCTCCTCTCCTCCTCCTACTCCATCCTCTTCCATAACCTCCTCGGCTGAGTCCTCTTCTGCTGCTGCGTCTTGCTCCACATCAACGGCACCCCCCCAGCTCCCCAGGTACTATTCCACATACCGGATACGGCAGTGTCACGCCGTCTTGGGGTTGACTTGCCTGAAAGCAGAGAGTCAAACTGGACCAGCACTCCTGTCCGCCCTGAACGCACAGGTGGATCAGTGGCTAACTCCGCACCAACTGGAGATCGGCAAAGTGGTTTCTGACAATGGAAGAAATTTGGTGGCGGCATTGAATTTGGGCAAGTTGACACATGTGCCGTGCATGGCACATGTGTGTAATCTGATCGTACAACGCTTAGTGCATAAGTACCCAGGCTTACAGGACGTCCTGAAGCAGGCTAGGAAGGTGTGTGGCCATTTCAGGCGTTCCTACATGGCCATGGCGCACTTTTCAGATATCCAGCGGCGAAACAACATGCCAGTGAGGCGCTTGATTTGCGACAGCCCGACACGTTGGAATTCAACACTCCTCATGTTCGACCGCCTGTTCCAACAAGAAAAAGCCGTTAACGACTATTTGTATGACCGGGGTGCTAGGATAGCCTCTGCGGAGTTGGGAATTTTTTTGCCACATTACTGGATGCTCATGTGCAATGCCTGTAGGCTCATGCGTCCTTTTGAGGAGGTGACAAACCTAGTCAGTCGCACCGAAGGCACCATCAGTGACATCATACCATTTGTTTTCTTCCTGGAGCGTGCCCTGCGAAGAGTGCTGGATCAGGCCGTTGATGAGCGTGAAGAGGAAGAGTTGTGGTCACCATCACCACCAGAAACAGCCTTATCAGCATCGCTTGCTGGACCTGCGGCAATGCTGGAAGAGGATTGTGAGGAAGAGGAGTCAGAGGAGGAATGTGGCTTTGAGGAGGAGGAGGAAGACCAACCACAACAGGCATGCCAGGGTGCTCATTGTCACCTATCTGGTACCCGTGGTGTTGTACGTGGCTGGGGGAAAGAAGATACCTTCAGTGAGATCACTGAGGATGAGGAATGGTACATGAGTAGCTCGGCATCCAACCTTGTGCAAATGGGGTCTTTCATGCTGTCGTGCCTGTTGAGGGTCCCTCGTATAAAAAAGCTGAAGGAGAATGACCTGTACTGGGTGTCCACGCTACTAGACCCCCGGTATAAGCATAAAGTGCCTAAAATGTTACCAAATTACTGCAAGTCGGAAAGGATGCAGCAGTTCCAAAAGAAATGAAAAAGTATGCTTTACACAGCATATAAGGGTGATGTCACAGCACAACGGGAATCTAACAGGGGAAGAGGTGAAAGTAATCCTCCTCCTCCCACGACCACGCCGGCAAGGACAGGATGCTTTACAGACGTGTTGTTGATGGAGGACATGTTGAGCTTTTTAAGTCCTATGCATCGCCACAGCCCTTCGGGGTCCACCCTCAGAGAACGACTCGACCAACAGGTAGCAGACTACCTCACCTTAACTGCAGATCTCGACACTCTGAGGAGCGATGAACCCCTTGACTACTGGGTGTGCAGGGTT
Source organism: Bombina bombina (assembly GCF_027579735.1). Taxonomy (NCBI): domain Eukaryota; kingdom Metazoa; phylum Chordata; class Amphibia; order Anura; family Bombinatoridae; genus Bombina; species Bombina bombina. Next base: position 896,611,401 of record NC_069500.1, read on the forward strand.
GACCTGTGGCCTGAGCTATCCCAATTTGCGATAGAACTTCTGGCCTGCCCTGCTTCAAGTGTCCTGTCAGAAAGGACCTTCAGTGCAGCAGGAGGTATTGTCACTGAGAAGAGAAGTCGCCTAGGTCAAAAAAGTCTAGATTACCTCACCTTTATTAAGATGAATGAGGGATGGATCCCGAAGGGACTGACATTGGGCGATACATTTGACTAAAAAAGGCCTGATGAGATGAGCTGCCTTGGGCTAAAAATGGTCCACACGCTGCTGTATTTTATCTCTGAATGCCGGATGATTGCGTGACTAATCTAGGGTTCAAGCCGCAATGTTTTAGGGCACTTTCTGCATGGGAAACAAACAGTAATGTTTCTGGCCGCTGCTACAGCAGCGGCTGCAACAATACCTAATTTTTCAGGCATGTATACATGCCTAATTTTTCTGGCCTCTGGTGCAGCACTGTGGCTTCAAAAACCAAACCAATAAAAAAGGCACATAACAGGGATTAAACTGGTAGGAATAGTACTACTTAACACACCACTCCTATCTGGTGGCACATTAGATTGCACGAGCAGTGCCCCAAATTTGAAGTAGGAGGACCGACCAAGCATCTTTTTCCATCTCCCGGTTCCTAAAATCCATGCCATATACACGTCCCCTGATAGGGGACGTAACAGGAATTAAACTGATAAGAATAGTACTACTTAACACACCACTCATATCTGGTGGCACAGTAGATTGCATGCGCAGTGCCCCAAATTTGAAGTAGGAGGACCGACCAAGCATCTTTTTCCATCTCCCGGTTCCTAAAATCCATGCCATATACAAGTCCCATGATAGGGGACGTAACAGGGATTAAACTGATAAGAATAGTACTACTTAACACACCACTCATATCTGGTGGCACAGTAGATTGCATGCGCAGAGCCCCAAATTTGAAGTAGGAGGACCGACCAAGCATCTTTTTCCATCTCCCGGTTCCTAAAATCCATGCCATATACACGTCCCCTGATAGGGGACGTAACAGGGATTAAACTGATAAGAATAGTACTACTTAACACACCACTCATATCTGGTGGCACAGTAGATTGCATGCACAGTGCCCCAAATTTGAAGTAGGAGGACCGACCAAGCATCTTTTTCCATCTCCCGGTTATTAAAATCCATGCCATATACACGTCCCCTGATAGGGGACGTAACAGGGATTAAACTGATAAGAATAGTACTACTTAACACACCACTCATATCTGGTGGCACAGTAGATTGCACGCGCAGTGCCCCAAATTTGAAGTAGGAGGACCGACCAAGCATCTTTTTCCATCTCCCGGTTCCTAAAATCCATGCCATATACACGTCCCCTGATAGGGGATATAACAGGGATTAAAATGATAAGAATAGTACTACTTAACACACCACTCATATCTGGTGGCACAGTAGATTGCACGCGCATTGCCCCAAATTTGAAGTAGGAGGACCGACCAAGCATCTTTTTCCATCTCCCGGTTCCTAAAATCCATGCCATATACACGTCCCCTGATAGGGGACGTAACAGGGATTAAACTGATAAGAATAGTACTACTTAACACACCACTCATATCTGGTGGCACAGTAGATTGCACGCGCAGTGCCCCAAATTTGAAGTAGGAGGACCGACCAAGCATCTTTTTCCATCTCCCGGTTCCTAAAATCCATGCCATATACAGCCCCCTGATAGGGGACGTAACAGGGATTAAACTGATAAGAATAGTACTACTTAACACACCTCTCATATCTGGTGGCACAGTAGATTGCACGCGCAGTGCCCCAAATTTGAAGTAGGAGGACCGACCAAGCATCTTTTTCCATCTCCCGGTTCCTAAAATCCATGCCATATACACGTCCCCTGATAGGGGACGTAACAGGGATTAAAATGATAGGAATAGTACTACTTAACACACCTTATAAAAATGTAGAGAGAGGCAACGCAGAGAGAGGAGTCTGAAGAAGAGGAGTCAGAGGAGGAAGGTGGCTTTGAGGAGGTGGAAGACCAAACACAGCAGGCGTCCCAGGGGGCTTGTTGTCACCTTTCGGGGACCCTTGGTGTTGTACGTGGCTGGGTGGAGGAAGAGACCTTAAATGACATCAGTGAGGACAAGGAACGGGACATGGCTAGCTTGGTACCTTGTGCAAATGGGGAGTTTGCGGTTGTGCAAATGGACTGTTTGCGGTTGTTTGCGGTGCGTTAAACGGAGAGTTTGGTCTGTCACTGTGAAGCGGGCGTAACCCTTACACTACCTGATTGATACAACATCATACCTGATGTTTTAAAGCATGTTATTCCAAACAATTTAGGAATGTTAGGTGATTTATGCCCTTTATGAATAAAACCAGACTCTGCATCAACTATGTAATTTTCCGTGGGAGTTTTGCCATGGATCCCCCTCCGGCATGCCACAGTCCAGGTGTTAGTCCCCTTGAAACAACTTTTCCATCACTATTGTGGCCAGAAAGAGTCCCTGTGGGTTTTAAAATTCGCCTGCCTATTGAAGTCAATGGCGGTTCGCCCGGTTCGCCCGTTCGCGAACTTTTGGGGAAGTTCCCGTTTGCGGTTCACGAACGCAAAATTTTATGTTCGCGACATCACTACTTATATATGTTTGTTTTTTTAACTCACCAGAGAGGGATGGAATTTTACATTTGTTTAACTATATTTTGCAGTTATATGATTTTATAATACAAAAGTATTTTTTTTTCTAATTTCATCAAAAGAGAATATTGTTGGATTAGTTTTGAAATCCCTCCCCCAAAATAAATAAATAAATAAATTAAATAAAAAATAAATTATGAAATATATTTAAGACTTTAACCAGATTATTGTTTAATAAAATACATTTATTGAAGAAACTAAACTTTACTTAATTGTATATTTATTGAGAATTATCGTTATTAAGTGCAGAATGCTTATTTATTAGATAGATAGCTCAGTGTATATTATTCCACCACAGTTTAAATTTCATTATGTGTTAGTTAAAGGCTTTTTACGCTAACTGATTAATAGTGATGTTTGGTAATACTGTAAGACACTTTTTCAGAGAGGTTAGTTAATTGATGAGTAAACCACATTTACCAGTATTATTTAAATATAAATTAAACAATTCATTAAAGCTGTGTTGATTAACTAAAAATTGATTTGTCTCAATTCCAAGGACAGATGTGGAACACAAGAACACACATGGGACAATTAAGATTTCCCAAAGTAAATTTTAGATGAGATTGAAGCTCTTAATGGACAGAATGTACCCTTTGGTGAGACTCTAAATGTTGACTTCTCATATACAACCTATTTTGTCTGTAATTAAAAGTAAATGTACTTACAAAACCCCACTCATATCATGTAGAAACCCCTCAGGATCATTTAACTAACTGGCTGGGATAGTGAAGGAGACAAATGAAGTCTTGGTCTCCCGTCTTTCTACAAATCTGTAAACACAATGCTCAATTGATTGGGTAATGTTACATTAGACCTACATGAAAAATTAATTAGGCTGGCTTCTTCACTAAAGGGAGCACTTTGCTGCTTTCTTGTTTTGAACATTTGATCTCTTAGTATTTATAGTAGCAGAAGAAATAAGTTGGAGATATCACATTTGCTAAAGTATCTGTTTGCCAGCCATGAAATAAGGTCAAAAATCAGCGGTAAAGTCAATTCTTAAATTGTCTTAGAAATGCAATTAGTTTTGTTATGTACCCATAGTTGAATCTTTTCTTTTATGCATGGAGTGTTTATATATGCTTTGCAAATTAATTTGTATTGTTAGTAAGATGTTAAAGGGACAGTCTACTTCAGGAATTTGTATTGTTTAAAAAGATATATAATCCCTTTATTACACATTCCCCAGTTTTGCATAACAAACACTGTGATATTAATACACTTTTTACTTCTGTGATTACTTTGTATCTAAGCCTCTACAGACTGCCCCTTTATTTCAGTTGTTTTGACAGACTTGCATTTTAGCCAATGAGTGTTGACTCATAAGTAATGCCACAGGAGTGAGCACAATGTTATTTATATGGCACACATGAGCTAGTGTTGTCTAGCTGTGAACAATTGTCAAAATGCACTGAGATAAGAGGTGGCATTTAAGGGCTTAGAAATAAGCATATGACGGCTACCTAGGTTTAGTTTTCAACAAAGAATACCAAGAGAACAAAGCACATTTAATGAGAAAAGTAAATTGGAAAGTTGTTTAAAATTGTATGCCTTATCTGAACCCTTAAAATATATTGTAGTAAGATGGGGATTAATACTTCAAAGATGTGACCTTGACATTTTGAACTTTTAGTCTAGTCTTACAGATAACATGGGGGTGCTTAAGAACATTTATACATTTTGTATAAAAATGATTGCATACTGTAATATGTGCAAAAATGAACACATAATGTAATATGCGCATACCCAACATGAAAATATGAATAAAATAAAATTATTTCATGTTCTTTACGTAACAGAATATGTAATATTTATTCATAATTAAATATTTCTGCATATATCTGATGTTTTTTTAAACAAATGTATATTTATACCTATATATATATATATATATATATATATATATATATATATATATATATATATATATATATATATATATATATATATATATATATATATATATATATATATATATATATGATTATATATAGGTATATGCAGTATATATACAGATATATTTATATACATATATATATATATATATATATATATATATATATAGGAATATCTATCTATAAATACTTAGAACATGTTCTGATATGTTCAGAACAATGGACTGTCAAATATTTACAGTAAATACATAGTTAAAACCTTTATTAAATATGAATGTTGCCTAAATATGATTTTACATGTTTTCATCTACTTTACAGGAAAAGGCTCAATGCACTTATAAAAACATTAATTTATGTATACATATATAGACATATATTAATGAGTATATATGTCTGTAAATACATATAAACACATATAAATACATTAATACATATGTACACACATATAGACATTTATGTATAAATGTTACGGGTAAATTCAGATATCCAGGTAATCATTTTCCTGCATGTGAAGAATATCGCAATGTGAAATATTAGTAACTCCTGTCGGGTTAGCACGTAAGCGATAAGTGATAGGTTTCTTTGTTCTATACCCACCATTGAACTCTATGGGGCAAATGCGTTACCATGGTCACGATATCTGAAGTCCTGAAGTTAGTGTGCACTGAGTTTTGCTCATGCATATATTTTACTTTCAACTTGTAATATGTGGGCTAACCGATGCACACCAAAAGATTTTTTTTAGCAAAATTTACCCTTGAGCGTGAGCGCTAAATAACCCTAAGGGCGCCATGTACTAAGGCGTCAATTTTTTCGCACAGACCGTATCGAAATAACCCGCCGGCATTCGCACCATGCGGATGGCACTTCGTTACATGAATGTACTAAAAACCAAGCCGTAAAATTTCGCGTCTATTGTGTGTCGAAGACAATCGGATTATTGATAACTTTGAAGCTTCGTTCGGCGCGAAAGAGCAAAGTTAGAAGATTATTCGGCGCTCGTAAGAAGATTATTTGGGAGAAAATTAGTGACGCAGTGAGTGCTCAAGGACCCACTAAAAAAGATATCGAGTCCTGCAAAAAAAGGTTCAACGATATCAAGCGTCAAACTAAATCCAAAATTGCCAAAGAAAAGCAATATGCCCGAGGTACTGGAGGCGGACAACCTTATGTCGCAGATTTGACATTGGTTCAAGGTATTCTGCTATTTCATTGTAAAGTTGCATAATAGCTTCTCTATCCAAACAGAATCTCTGGATAATCTCTCGATCAGAAATGCTTTCCAAACCCATACGTGGAAGGAAAACTCTAGGGACTCTAATTCTTCTACCTCTCCTTCTCTGCAAGTTGTTAACCGGTGCCTGTATAGCCCTTCTTCCTCGTAATTGAATTAATCGGAAAAGAAACATGTGTAAAAGTGTCTCCATCTTCATTCATTTATCCAAAAACCAATAATGCTACAATAGTAGTCTAGTCCTTTCACTTAAGTACTTCTACCTGGCGTCAGGTTGATAACCCCTATAGTTTTCTATTGTATTCGCTACCTAAATGGTCACGAAGGAAATCACGCGAAGTTACAGTGAAAGTTGGAGCGGGCGGATTAGTTGTAACATTCATAATTTCCGATTACAGCGAATGTACGTGCGATCGAACATGTAGTAAGTGGAAAAAGGCTTCGGAACGATGAGTTGAGTAAAATTTCGATCGCTGATGAAAAATAGTGTTTTTTTCGAGCAGATCGCAGATTGATGCATACGAGAAGCAGATCGTGAGCGAATTTTGACGCGGAAATACAGACGGACGGTCACTTCGAAGCTTAGTACATGGCGCCCTATGTATTTTGACTGTACTTTTGATAGATGCTTTTACTATTCATTGAGGATATTGATTTATTTAAAATAAGATTTACCATTTTGCACTGGTTTAAGCACCAAAGCTCAGGTGCTTGTGAGGATATCTTATTCTCTTATTTTTCTCACACTGAAAAACATTTATTTGACATATTTTATAGATTACATTTCTGTCAGTACAACATATACTCTTAATATTCTAGTTATTTTATTGTGACGTATATAATATTGTTCCCTGCTATTGAATGAGTTAAATTTTCCCAGCATTGCTTTGTTCATTCTATTACTGAAAATTACTAGCGCTATTGTGCATTTGATAGTTTGTATAACAAAATAATTTGCACTGAGCCAATGTATTTATCTCAATTTGTTCCCCATTCTATGCCCTGTGGGCTTTTACATTCTGCAATATTGACTGACAAATGTCTTGTTTCATTTCCGTTTTTCTTTAGCTCAACACTTTGTCATTCTTTAATCAAGTAGAATGCATTAGTATCACTCATTTATTTTTTATTATATACAATCCCCTAACCTTTCAAGGTTACAAACTCTTATTTTAATCATGAGACAAAGTGTTTTTTCTATTTCTCTATTATCTGGCTACTAAATTAAAATACAAATCACTATATCTAATGACAATAAATCATTACTATTATTATTATATTATACAGTAATAAATCACTGTTGATAATCAATAACTATTTGTGATTCCCTTAAATGAACCAAAAAGTAAGATATACATTTTAATATACAGTATATTTTATAAAATACAGTATATTTTATATATGTATATATATATATATGTGTGTGTGTGCATGTGCATGTATAAATATCTATCTACCTATCTATCTATCTATCTATCTATCTATCTATCTATCTATCTATCTATCTATCTATCTATCTATCTATCTATCTATCTATCTATCTATCTTCTATATCAATATATATATATATATATATATATATATTTACATATATTTACACTAAAAACGCATTTGTAATGCGTTCGTCGCCATCGTCACTTTCTAGGTCAGCGGGGGAGTGGGTGGGCAGAAGTGGGCATGACGGGGGGTCGTGATGTGGGCACGGTCGTACGTTACAGGGCACGGTCGGGCACGAGCGCGGGTGGTGCGTGTGCAGTGGCGAGGGCGTGGCCATGCGGGAGTGTGGGTAGGACCACTGCAATGAAGAAAATGGCCAGTGTACACGGGCATCACGACTAGTATATATATATATATATATATATATATTTATCTATCATCTATCTATCTGTCTATAATATTGCAATCTCTGGAAGTTTTTAAAACATAACATTTATTTATCATGTACCCATAACGTTTTGGTACCTAGCTTTGTACCTTTGTAAAATGGATTATACAAAATGGTTATACATCCTCAACCAATGTATAATTAATTTGAAAAAGTTACCAGGCTGGTACCAAAATGTTATGAGTACATGTTTTTTAACTAGTGTAGGACAGGCCCTGGGAGCTGAGCGTGCTGCTAGTGCGGCTGGCACTCTGGCAAATAAAAGGTCGGGTTAGCGTGCTCTCCAGATCATTAAGGTTAGGATTAATCCCTTAAAAAAATTAAAAGAAACATAGAATACTTATTATTTTCTTCTATATTTTTTTTTTTTTATTGAACATTTTTATTATAAACATAAGTTATCACAACTCTTTTAAACATTACAAATATGAAGCAAACACAGAAATTACAGGAGTTACATCTCGCATTATGATAAAGTGACATGGATATTGCAACACATAACCAGGCTTTCACCTCCATTCCTTACAGTTCTAAGGGTCAAATTATACCTGGGCGAGAGGTGAAATAAGGAGTGTGCAGGAGCGTTCACAGGTAGGGAGAGTCGTTGTCTGTTGGTAGGTTAAGATTGTGGCGTTTTCCGCCTTTTGTTCTGCTTTTTAAAAGCGGAATTACGCTAGTAGTCAGTTATAGTGTGGGTATTGCCTGTAAAAGCAGCTGAGCGAGAGCGCGGGGCCGACAAGGGCCACCGCCCCAAAGGAGTGAAATCTAAGTTCAGCCAATTTTGTACTGTCGTGGGCTAAAGTACCCCCTCAGAGGGGGAAGGAGGTATTAGATGGGGGGGGGGGGAAGGGGAGGGAAAGGGCTCATTGAGTGGAGGGGAAGGGGGGGGGGGTGAAGGGGAGTGCACAGACCGTCCTGGTCCCGTGTCAGGGGCCAGTGACACTGAGGGGCAGAAAATCCTAACGTTTAGTTCTGAGGCTCTGTAGGTAAGCTTCCCAGGGTTCCCAGACAAGACATAAAATTTCCGACTTGCGCTGGACTCTGTAGACAAAGTCTTCCATGGACTTGACCAAATTTAGGTATTCCATTACACTCTGCCATTTCGGTGGGTGCACTTTTTTCCAGTTCCTGGCAATTGCCATTTTAACTGAGGTGAGTATGTATATAAGGAGGGCCATTCCAGGGTCCACTATCTCTGGGAGGCCCATCAAGCTACAGACCTTACTGGTCTTACTCCAGAGTGACTTTAGGTTGGGACAAGTCCACCACGTGTGTAGTGGGGCGCCAATGCCACCACAGTTTCTCCAACAGGAGGGGGAATGATTAGGATAGAGGGTCTGCAGTCTGGTCGGGACCAGGTGCCACCTGGTAAGCATTTTAAAGTAAAGCTCGTACATCGTGGTGCAATGTAGAGCAGCCTTGGTCTTGGCGATGGCCAATGTCCATTTCTTAGGGGAGTATGTCGTTTTTAGATCCGTCTCCCAGGAGAGCATGTGTCTCGTCTTTGGAATTGTAGGGGGAACCAGTAGGCATCGATAGTGTGCCATGAGGGGTTTATGGGTCTGAAGGCCCGTTTTCCATCTAGATTCCCAAGCCGTAGGAGGCCGTGGGGCATCTCCCAGGAACCCCCACGCTTTTAGTAGAGATCTTAATCTTAGAAGTTCGAATTCCAAATGCCGCGGGACCTCAAAGTTTGCCACCATCTCGTCTTGCGTTAGAAGACGACCTTCTACATAAAAGTCACCTACTGTCAAAATCTCGACCCGACGCCACCAGTTCAGTCTCATGTTAGGGAGGGTCTGAAGTATGGGGAGTACAGGCTGGATAGGAGAAGGATGGGGGGCGATCTGGGTGTGGTGCCGCAATTTATACCATAACATTTGGCATCCTCTCACAATTGAGTTAGAGATGGTGTGTATGGTGGCAAGATGCGGGGGGAACCACAGCAAATCAGATAGATAAATATAAGCAGGTAGTGATGCCTGTTCCAGCTCCCTCCATCTCGTGGGAGGGAGGTCTCGTCCCCAAGCTGAGACATGAGAGATCATCGCCGCTTCATAGTACATCCTCACGCTTGGCAAGCCTAGTCCTCCCTGATCCAGGGGGGACTGTAAGATTGAGGCCGCGACTCTAGGTCTCTTGTTGTTCCAGACATACCTATTGAAAAGGGTCTGAAATTTTTTCAGGAGCTTTTCTGGGACTGGGAGGGGGATACATTGCATAATGTACGTTAGCTTGGGTAGTAGCATCATCTTCAGGGCTGCAATTCTACCCATCCAGGAGAGTTCGTCATATTTCTTGGTTCTCAGGTGTTTGTCAACTGCCTTCAGCAAGGTGTGGTAGTTCTCCTGGAGGACCGTCTCCTTGTCATGAGACAAGAAGACCCTAAGGTGCCGGATACCTCTAGTAGACCATTTGAAGGAGTATTGCTGTCGCAATGTTCTCTGTTCTTGATGGTCAAGATGGATCATGTACGCCTCCATCTTGGTTACATTTATTTTGTAATTAGAGAGTACACCGAATCTTTCAATGAGAGCCATCAACGGTGGGAGCGATAGGGTCGGCTCAACAATGAAAAGTGTAAGATCATCAGCGAATAATGCCACCTTTTGCACTGAATCATGTAACAACAGACCCTGGATTTGGGTGTCCTGCCTAATGGCCTCCGCTAATGGCTCCATAACCATCGCAAAGAGGTGCGGCGACAGGGGACATCCCTGCCTCGTTCCATTCCGTATGTGTATCCTAGGGGAGCAAAAACCCAGCCCTTTAACCACTGCTGTGGGGAGGGTATATAGAGCCTCAACTGCTTTACAAAATGAGTGCGGGATCCCAAATGTTCTCAAAGTTTCAAACATATATTCCCATCTCACCCTGTCGAACGCCTTTTCGGCATCTAATGACAGGGTGAGAAGGGGCAAGCCCATATCATGTGATTCAGCGAAGATGTTCAACAGTCTACGGGTATTGTCAGTACCCTGTCTGCCTTGGACAAACCCAACTTGGTCTAGGTGGATTATAGAAGGGAGGTGCTACCACATTGATAAGGGAAATAGGTCTATAGCTCCCGCATTCCCTGGGGTCCTTCCCTTCTTTAGGGATGGTCATAATGTTGGCCTCCAAAAATTCCTTTAACATCTTGCCAACTTTAGCCACATCGTTAAACAGCCGGAGTAGGAGAGGAGAAAGGAGAGAGGCAAAGGTTCTGTAAAAGAGAGAGGAGAAGCCATCCGGGCCAGGGGCCTTGTGAGGCTTAAGGGACAGGATGGCCGCCTTCACTTCTTCCAAGGTAAATTGTCTGTCCAGTTCTTCAGCAGACTCCTCGCTCAGCTTTGGTAAACGCAACTTGGTTAGGAACTACCTCAACTCCTTACCGCTCATCGGTGGGTCGTTAGAACCGCTGTCTAGATCATAGAGGGCAGCATAATAGTCTGAGAAAGCTTGACCGATCTCCCTAGGAGAGTGGACCATGCCACGGACAGAGTTGATGGCCGGAATCCTACTGGCAACCTCCCTATTACGAAGTTTGCGGGCTAAAAGCCTATCGGCTTTGTTCCCTTTGCTATAGTATATTTGTTTTAATTTGAATAGGTTGGTTTGTACTTTTAGAAGCTCTCGTTTGTTGATCTCAGACCTTATTATACCCACCTGGGTGGCAAGAGCGGGGTTCGGGGCATTTTAGTTGGCCATCTCTAGGGGTCTCAGTTCGGCGTACAGTTTCGATAAGGGAATCTTATGAGCCGCTTTCCATTGGGCCTTTTTCTTCATGAAATGACCTCTCAGGTATGCTTTGAGGGAGGCCCATACCATTTTGAGACTCGTATCCCCAGTGTCGTTATGTGCCAAAAAATCTAGGATGATTTCATTTAGGCGCGGAATCTCTGTTTCCGCGAGACACTGGTCTGGGAGTTTCCAGGACGGCCTACAGTTAGGGGACTGTAGGGTTGAGAGCTGGGCACTAACCATATCATGGTCTGACCACAGACAGGGCTTGATCTTTGACATGGCAAATTTGTCTAGTGTCCATGAGTCGCAGAGCAGATAATCCAACCGCGAGTATGAATTATGAGGCATCGAGTGGTGTGTGTAGTCTAGTTCGGTCGGAGCTAAGCACCTCCAGACATCAAACAGTCCAAATTGATACATCAGCCTGCAGAAGGCCAATGACAGTGAAATTAGGTTACGGTCAGCTGGGTGGCTTGTGTTCTTTTTCTTGTCAAGCACTGGGTCCCAGACCAGATTCAGATCGCCCCCCACCAAGAGATGTCCTCTCTTGATGAGATCCAACTTGTTTAAAAATTTTCGGAGAAAGGGGATCTGTCCCTTATTCGGGGCATAAATGGATGCCAACGTGTAGAGGGCCCCATTTAGGGCACAAACTAGGATAAGGAATCTACCCTCAGGGTCTCGTTCAATATGGTCTATCCTACAACTGACATCTCGGTGGATCACTATGGCTACTCCTCTCTTCTTTTTCGTATAAGAGGCAGTTTCACAGATCGGGTACAGAGGGGAACTCCTGGGCTGTTTAGAGCCCCTTTCCCAGTGGGTCTCCTGCAGAAACATTAAGTGTATTTTGTGGGTGAATAGGTAGTTATACAGAAGACTCCTTTTAGTAGGCAAGTTAAGCCCCTGGACGTTCAAGGTGGCAGCCGAAACGGGAGCCATGTTGTAAGCGGAAGCCTCCTAGGTAACAGGTGAGGATCTCAGTTGGGGCAAGGGGATAGGCTTTAGGGAGGGTGGTGCAGGCAAGCGGGGGTAAGGGGATATGGGTGGGGAAAGGAGGAAGGCGGGTGTTGGGAGCACTTCAGGCCACGAACAGAATGTCTTGAGTTTCAGACGTTACTAGCGTATGTCGATGTGTATATATACACTATCACAATGAGTGATCTCGCAACTAACAGTTGGAGAGCACAACTATAAATGTGTGGGGGGGAGAGGCCAGCAGGAATAGCCGAGTCCCAGTCAGTTAATTTAAAACATGCAAAAATAAGAAGCGAGAGAGAGAGGGAAAAAGAGAGAAAAAAAAACTCTCTCCCCCTCTCCCTCCTGCCTCCAGTCCCTATTTTAATTATCTCGCCGTAAGCGAGAGTCTTATATTATAATACTGTAATGGACTCGTATTGTTATCTCTGGTATAAGGCTAAGACAAAAATTGGGGTAAGGAAAGTCTAATCTCGGCTCTACTAGAATGAAGGTTGGGGGAGAAAGTGAGAGACTTGTGTGTTAGTCCGTAAATGAGGTTCTCTGTCTATGGTATCCCTCCGAAGGAGGTTGGGTGCATACAAGGTATTCTTGTGGGGCAAGGTATCCCAGGTCCCAATTTCCTGCAATTATGGACATAGATAATAGAATGGGCAGCCCAGAGCAACAAAAAAGAAAAACAACCATAAACAACAGCAACATCCTTATAAACAAACAGTATATGATGGCTATCATCAGTTCGCAAGGGCTAAACTTGGGAGGGGTGTCGATCTTGAACCTCAGGGCTATTTTCTCATGGAAACCTGGTGGCCGCCAGGTTGAGAACTAATCTAATTCCTGATTGGTCAGGTATAGGTGGGGGTGGATGTTAATATATGTGGCATAAGATCGTCTCAAGCAAGGGGGCATATATTCAAAGACGATAATGAGTAGCTATAAATGGTGTACTTAACATTAGGGATATTGGTCACAAGTGGGAGTTGAAGTGTGTGCAACTCTTGATGATAGCCATCTAAACTTTAAGCGAAAAAATAGTAAACCACAGGCGATAGCCTTTCTGGCCAGATATTGGTTCCTGTATATCTTATGTACCCTGAGGTATATACATAAATATCAGTGAGAACATCAACAAAATAAACAGTAACAACATGAATAAGAATAACAACACATAATGATGACCATCAGCCCAAAAGGACAAACTTAGGGATTGTATAATTCTGGGACCTCAAGGCTGCTATTTCATGCGAGATGAATGCCAAATAGATGTTCAAGTGACCCAACTCCTGCCTATCCCAGTAGGGAGAAAGGTGGCTGCTTCAGTGGTTGTAACTTAGAGGGACATGGGTTTTCAAACATGTGTAGCATTTTTTAATTCTAAGGGGTATGTAACCTAAGGCAAGGGTGTAAAGCTATTTACGGCACACATTACTTCTTAGTTATTTCTCTTAACTGAAGATTAAGGCAAGCGCCGCTCTGGATAGCGCTTATCTAAGCATTGGGGCAAAGAGGGGTAGGGATTTACTCTTTTTCGCAGCACTCGTTAGTCTAAAAGGAGTAGGCAGTCTAGAGTAGGAGTGTAGAGCTGTTATTAATGCACTCTTCTACCGTGGGATATCTTTTTAGTGTAAGTAGGGCATGCGCCCCTCTAGGCAGTGGTCATCTAGGTAAAGCGCTAGAACATAATAAGCCACAAGCTGCAACATCACTTAACTGACCTTGATAAGTTAGATAAGTACAATTACAAATAATTACAGGCACAAGGAGGTAGAGTAAGAAAGGGAGGGAAAGAGGAAGGAAGGAAGAAGAGTAGTGTAAAGAAGAGAGAAGAGAGAAACAGGAAGGGAGTGGAGGGGAAACACGGAGGAGAGACAGCCAGAGAACATTAATGTAAAAAACATCCATTATGTCTTAGCAGTCTCACCAATCTTCGTGTACCCTCGGTACACACGAGTCAGTCTCTGTAGTAGTAAAGAGTCTCTCAATTATAAGTCCCCAGTTGGAGAGATAACTATCTGCACATCAAAGCAATGACCAGGATGGAATGTCTCATGTGGGAGTGTCTTTACTCTTAGATATTGAGGTATTCCTCCGGTCACTGCTGGGTCTCTGTGGAAGGGAGCCCCACTCAGGGGCAGATGCTCTCAGGCCTCTACCTGGTACGATTGCTTGGGGTGGTACCAGTGGGTCTTGTGGTAGTAGGCCCCATCTTTGGAGTAACTCCCTTGCCTGTTGAGGTGAGGATGCCGCATATTGTTGTCCATCTTTATTGATGTAGAGCTTAACAGGGAAGCCCCACCTGTATTTAATGCCTTTGTCCCTCAAGATTTTAGTGTAGGGTTGATAGTGTCTTCTTATCTGGAGAGTGTGGGGAGAGAGATCTTGGAATACCTGGATGTCAGCATACTGCTCCGGAAGTGACTTGTCACCTGCCAGGGTTCTCAGGAGTTTCTCTCGAAAAGTGTAATAGTGTAGACGGGCAACAACATCCCTTGGTTTATCGCCCTCGGCCGTCCTCGGCCTCAGGGCTCTATGGGCTCTGTCGAGGAGCATCTCTTTCTCAATCTCCGGACCAAGGACTGCAACAAAAAAAATCTTGGAGGAATTTTTCAAGCTCCTGTGGGGGCACAGATTCAGGGATACCCTTCACCCTAATATTGTTGCGACGAGTCCTGTCCTCAAGGTCTGCAAGTTTGAGCTCCAGGTCAGTGATCTGTTCTGCAAGACTCTGCGAGTAATCTAAGAGGTTGCCATGGTCGACTCTGAGATCTTCCTGCTTGCGTTCCAGCGCATCTGTTCTTTCTCCTATAAGGGCTATGTCCCTTTTCAGATCGGCATGGCCCTTATCAAACTTCTTAGAGAGGGAGTCGTGATGCGAGGCCAGAAGCGACCTGATAGAGTCCATAATGTTGTTATCGGTGTCAGCATCTTGGTGTTGAAGACGGCCTGTGGCCTGGGATAGTGTTGTTCTGATGCGAGCATCGTTAAGGCTGCTTGTGTCCGAGGCATCCTCTTCCGAGCCAGATTGCTGTCTAGGTGCATGTTGGCTAAAGTGGTCTGCAACTGTTCTCTTCGGAGTTTTGTGGGAATTTTGTTTTCTTTTAAAGGATTGCGGCATCTTGTGCTTTTGCAATTGTAGTGGCATGAGATATAGAAGACAAATAGTGGGAAAAAAAAGACTGTTTTGCACTATAAAGATATCTGCTTTAGGACCGACTGGGGCTATGGCATCAGTGCGTAGAGCTATCACATTGTCTTCACAGTTCCTGGCATCTCATATGAATTGAGGCTGAGCTACCTAAGAACTGTGCCTTAAGGCCTGAGAGCAGAGATAGTTTTCACTAAGGTGTATAGTATAGTCTAGTCTCTCCCCTGGGGGGTTGTCCCCTTAGGACGATGTGGGATGAGGTATAGGGGTATGACCCGCAGGCAATCAGGGCCGGCGGGAAAGGAAGGGGAGAGACCTGTGAGGGAGCTGTGGTTAAAAGACAGAATCTGCACCTTAACTATCTTCCTGGGGTGTTAACACAGCGCGCTCAAGCTTTATGCTGGATTAGAGGCGACCAGAGTCTATAGCCCAGTACTGTTCAACTTCTTATTTGGGTTGTGAGCTGTTAGCTGTGCCCTCTATGCTTCATATATTCCCCACTCCACTCTCCCTCCTGGCAGGCCTTGCAGTCTGAGTTGCAGAAGTCCGTCTGTTTACTCCCTCTTCTCTCCCACCAGGCTGCTAGCAGTTTCTAAGTCTGGCCTAGTCTGGGGGTGGGTTAATGGTGGATGAGGCCCCTGCTGTGTATGTGTAGCGCACAGCTATTCGTGTGACCAGGGAGTCAGGTTCTATGTAGGAGGGCCGTAGGGGCTTAAGAGCTGGAGCAGTGCTTTACCTGTGTGGAGCTGGGTAACGGTTATTTCAGGACTGTCCCTCTGTAGCCGCCTCTCGTGTGGTTCTTTGACCCTGCAGGGTTACAATCTGGCGTATAGCGGTTAAGATGGCGGATATTCGCGCCAACACTGAGGCGGTGGAGATGAGCCCAGCCGCTGGTCCCCTTCAGGCGCTACTGCTCTGCCGGGGTTGCCGCTCCAATGCCGGGTGTCAGTCTCTCTCTGCTGCCGTGAACAAGCCTCCGGGTATCCTGCAAGAAAGCTCTAGACCGGTCACAATCAGATGCGGTCTCCGTTCAGCAGGTCCGGTGCTCCTGATAGGGCTATTTAGGTTAAGTGTCCTTAGTTACGGGTATTCTTAGTGCCCTCTGACCCGTTGTTATCTGAAGACAGGGATCTAATTGATCTTAAGCCCTGTTTTTAAGTCCGTGAGGCCCGGGGTAGGCTGCGTCCGCAGGCTTTCCTGGCTGTGGCCCGGTTCTCTGTTCCGGTCTGATTTGCGGTCTCTCCAAGTTGTTTCAAAATCACGCAACCAAACTCCCCTCAGACGCTGATGATGTTAGGAGCTGAATTCTAGCATTTTTATTTGCAGAATTCAGCTATAAACACTTATATTTCTGCTTTTTTATGGAGCTCTTCTCCAGTGCTGCCGCTCTGGTTGCTGGCCAGCTCCTCCCCTTCTTCTATATTTTTAATTTTCTTTGTTCAGTCATTTGGATATTTGTTTATTTAAAACAAAAATCAGATTTTCACCATGAATGAATGTGCTTTTGTGACAAAACATATACATATATTTGAGTGTCTATATATATATATATATATATATATATATATATATATATAATATGTAAATGAATATATATGTACAATGCACAAGTGTAAAAAATGTACTTCAATAATGTGTTAGCCTATGTTTATGCAGAATGTTTGATGACTGGCTTATAAATTCTTTTTTATTGAGGATAAGAAATAAAATATACAGATACACTTAGCACAAATTTGTGCAAGTATTAGTTCAAAGGACTATTTTCAGTAGAAACCACATTATATAATAATAAAAGACTTAAATCAAAATGTCCATATGGTACCTGTAAAGCAATGCAAATGTAAGAAATAAAAAGAGAAAAGTCCTCAGAATTTTCTTAACCTTAAAAATCAATGAGGCCACTTATGGACCACCTACACAGAAAAGTTATGATTAATAGGAGGTTTGAATAGATAGAAGACCCCTTTTGGACCTTCTTAGTAGAAATATCTTAGTTTTTGGAAAAGTAAACGTAAACATATTGCATGACCAAGTTGTATAGTAGTATAATTAAGTATTAGAGATGTTCAAAACATCCTTGCTTCAGTTCTGGTATAGTAGTACTATTAAAAGGCACATATTACTCCAATATTAGTAGCTGAGAACATTTAGCAATTATGTAATCATGTGTGGGTCAGGGATCTAAGCTACATATTAATGAACCCTGGTTATCCATATGATTCAGTCAGCGGTTAAGTCCAGTGGGAACACATGGGAACTGAGTTCCTGCACTAGTTTTGCAGGTGGAACTAAGTTCCCAATGGACAAAGAACATAAATGGTTCAGTAAACACTTCTGCTGCTGGTAGAAGGAGCTGAAGCAGTCTGGTTAGAGGTATAGTGAGATCCTCTAGTAATGGGCAATAATACTTCCTATAATACACTAAATGCAAGCCTGTCAGTGGGCCTGCTGTGTGATCACCCCGCACTGTGTAGAACACATGGTGCTTACATTTCTGTGTGGCTTGATTTGGGTTATTTAGCTCCCCTTAGCAGAAATTGGACTATTGCACCTTAAGTGGATCAGACTCTGTGACAGAAGAGGAGTCTCAGTCCCAAAGGCAATGATTAAACCCTTCATTGGATTTAATTTACTTTCATTAACCAACGTGTATAGATCCTTTGCTGAAAGATTTATCTAGGAAAACTCAGGAGGAGCAAAGAACGTAGGTTTTAGCTGCTGATTGGTGGCTGCATTCATATACTGATTGTCATTGGCTGGCCCATGTGTTCAGTTAGAGACAGTTGTGCATTGCTGCTCCTTCAGCAAATTATACCAAAAGAATGCAGCAAATTTGATAATAGAAGTAAACTGGAAAGTTTAAATTGTATAATCTACCTAATTCACGAAAGAAAATGTTTGGGTTTCATGTCTCTTTAAAAATATAGGCCCCTATTTATCATAGGTCTTGCGGACCTGATCCGACAGTGCGGATCAGGTCTGCAAGACCTCTCTAAATGCGGAGAGCAATACGCTCTCCGCATTTAACATTGCACCAGCAGCTCACAAGAGCTGCTGGTGCAATGCCACCCCCTGCTGACTCGCGGCCAATCGGGAGGTGTCAATCAACCCAATCGTATTTGATCGGGTTGATTTCCGGCGATTCCTGTCGGCCTGCTCAGAGCCTTTAGACCGTTGCTTCATAACTTGTGTTTCTGGCGAGTCTGAAGACTCGCCAGAAACACGGCCCTTCAAGCTCCGTACGGAGCTTGATAAATATGGGCCATTGTGTATGAATTAAGTTGCTGAAGTTGGGTAACAGAACTTTATATATACAGAGCACTGCTCTAAATAACAAATATAGCATAAGGCATAATATAAAATAATAGCAATATGCATTGTAAACCAGAATAGATACCTACTAGAAAACCAGTGTATAGAGATTATATATCAGGAATAACCGTATATTAACATTGGGGAGTCCTAGAAATGCTAACTCCATTTCACATGTTAGTCAGAGAACATTTAATTATAACTATGGAACATATTCCACCACTATGACAAATAGCGACCACTAAATGTGGGATGACCTAAATAATGACAGGTTTCCGACAGATTTATTTAACCTTGGGGAGGACTCTGCTAAAGTAACCATACTAATTACGACCTGCAAGAAAGAGCAGATAATTGTGAAAACTATCTCACATTAGTGCTTCAACTAAGTTTAGCATTTAATAAACCTCCAGGGTCCCAACTCATGTATCGTAACTCATTCCACAATATATTCTGTATTACAGACAAATTGTATATCAGGTTCATTGCTCGTAATGGGATCTGAATGGTGGCATAAAACATAGACATCTAGATTACGAGTTTTGCATTTTGAGTGAAAAAGCATTGTTATGTTTCATAACGCTGCTTTTCCCTAACGCTGCTATTACAAGTCTTGTTGGTATAGGTGTCTCGCACACTTTTTTGGCCGTCTCACAACATCAGTACCGCACTTTTAAAAAAGTCCTTTTTCAATGGGACTTCCATAGCGCTGGTATTACGAGTTTGCCTGGGAGGCCAAAAAGTGAGCTGTACACCCTTTACTGACAGGATCCGTACCACCATCTAAAGTCAGTAGTTATGAGTTTTATGTTACAAAGCTGTAGCATAAAACTCATAACTAAAGTGTTTAAAAGTACACTAACACCCATAAATTACCTATTAACCCCAAAACTGAGGCCCTCCCGCATCACAAACACTATAATAATCTGCCTCTCCGGACCTCCCCGCCACTTTTTTAATGTATTAACCCCTATTCCGCCACTCCCAGACATCGTTGCCACTATAATAAACCTATTAACCCCTAAACCGCCACCCTCCCGCATCGCAAACACTATTTAAAGATTATTAACCCCTAATCTGCCGTCCCCCCACACCGCCCCTATAATAAACCTATTAACCACTAACCCACAAGCCCCCCACAACGAAATATACTAAAATAAATTATTAACCCCTAAACCTCTGACCTTCCACATCACTAACTCTGCATAAATATATTAACACCTAATCCTAACCCTAACGTAACCCTAAGTCTAAGTCTAACCCTATCGTAACCCTAACCCTACCACCCCCTAACTTATATATATTTAAAATAAAGCTAAATAAACCTAATTACCTAAATAATACCTATTTAAAACTAAATACATACTTACCTGTAAAAAAAAAACGTAAGATAGCTACAATATAACTAATAGTTATATTGTAGCTAGCTTAGGTTTTATTTTTATTTCACAGCAAAGTTTGTTTTTATTTTAACTAGGTAGACTAGTTAGTAAATAGTTATTAACTATTTAATAACTACATAGTTAAAATAAATACCAAGTTACCTGTAAAATAAAACCTAATCTGCCTTTAGACTAAAAACTAACATTACAATAAAATAAAATTAATTAAATTATCAAAATACAATTTTCTAACTTACAAAAAAAATAAACACTAAATTACAAAAAATAAAAACGACATTATAAAAAATAAAAATGAATTACTCCTAATCTACTAGCTCTATCAAAATAAAAAAGTCCCCCAAATTATCCCAACCTTTCACACAGTACGCAAAATCTACAAACCCTTGCTAACCCACCAGGGAGACCCATAGTGGCCAGCAGAGACTCACTGTGCGAGAGGTTGGGAGATTGGCTTGACAATGTCCTACAGCCGATAGTAAGATCCCTGCCAGGATATATTAGAGATAGTACCCATCTAATCAATAAGATAGAAACTCTCATATGGCACAATAACTATAAATGGTTAACTATAGATGTCTCTTCGCTCTACTCCAGCATCCCCCACATAGAAGGACTAAAAGCACTTACATTTATGTTGGAAAGATTCACAGATTTTCCAAACATCTTTATAGACTTCCTAATGGAAGTAACAGAGTTTCTTTTAACTGATAACTTTTTTGTCTTTGAGGGGGCATATTACCTCCAGAGATGTGGCACAGCCATGGGGGCAAAATTTGCCCCCTCCTATGCTAACTTGTACATGGGGTACTTTGAGGTCTGCCACATTTTTGGAGGTGATTGCCACCTCAGGCCCAACATTATTACATATGGTAGGTATATAGACAATTTGATCCTCATATACAAAGACAACCTAGAGACAACTATCCCTGAATGTATTCAATATTCTAACAACAATGAATTAAATCTATCTTTTAGCTATAAGGCCCATCAAAAGAACATTGAATACTTGGACCTTTTTCTACAACATGATGACAACAATAACATTATTATCTCTAACTATACCAAACCTCTATCCAGGAACACCATCTGAAGGGCAGATTCTTGCCATGCACCACACATGAGAAAGGGCATACCAAAGGGACAATTTCTTCATCTGCGCAGAAATTGCACCACACTTAAATTATACAAAAATGAAGCCCAGAAATGAACTAATAAATTAATTACTAGAGGATACAATAGAACACTACTTAACAAAACAATGATACAAGTAGCTAAAATGAACATACATGCCCTTTTAAACAAAACAGAAGATCACACTCACCATACCACAAACACCAGTCCACAAATGAACACAATCACTTCTCCCTATGAAACTGAGAACAGAAAGGACACACTAGACAAAGATCCTATATATTTCACTACTAAATACAGTAGACAATTTTACAAAATGTGTGGAATTATTAGAAAATATCTCCCAGTTCTCAATGGTGACTCCACACTTAAATATAGGTTGGATAACATAATTAAGTTTACAGCGAAGAAAGCCACAAATATAGGTGACATAGTGAAGAAGAAATTCCATAAAAAATATCAAACGCAAACCAATTGGCTGATACCCTCCTCAGGTTTCTACAAATGTGGACATGTCAGATGTAAAAGCTGTGATCACACTAACATAAGCAAAACATTCAAAGCAACACAAACAGGAAAAACATACTTCATTAAGAGTAGAATTAGTTGTACATCTATATTTGTCATTTATTTAGTGACTTGTAAGCAACGCAAATTCCAATATGTTGGCATCACTACCCGCCCCCTTAAAGACAGAATTAGGGAGCACCTTACATCTATAGAGGAAACTCTACCTAGAACCCCTATAGCTAAACATTTTCACACACACTCAGATCATATTAAGAATTTCTCTTTCCAAGGAATAGAATATATTGATAAGGATCCTCAGGGAGGGGATAGATTAAGAACCCTACTCAAAAGGGAGGTCTATTGGATATTCACATTAGCAACAAGAACACCCACAGGAATTAATAGGAGATATGATGTGAACTTATTTATTGAGTAACTCATGATTTATAATAAAATAACTAATAGTATCCTCTCTAGTCAGATTAATTTACACACATATTGTGTACATATACATATTCATAAGCATTTTTCTCTGAATACTACTATAACAACTCTAGCTCTATATCCTCATTCTAGCTAGTAGATTAAACCACTTCCAAAACTTAAATATATAAATGCAACAAAATTATGTAATAACTACCTAGTTAAAATAAATACAAAGTTACCTGTAAAATAAAACCTAACCTGCCTTAGACTAAAAACTAACATTACAATTAAATAAAATAAATTAAATTATCAAAATACAATTTTCTAACTTACAAAAAAAATAAACACTAAATTACAAAAAATAAAAACGACATTATAAAAAATAAAAACGAATTACTCCTAATCTAATAGCTCTATCAAAATAAAAAAGCCCCCCAAAATAAAAAAAAACCTTAGCCTACACTAAACTGCCAATGGCCCTCAAAAGGGCCTTTTGTGGGGCATTGCCCCAAAGAAATCAGCTCTTTAACCTGTAAAAAAAATTCAAACACCTCCCAACAGTAAAACCCATCACCCAACCAACTTACCCCCCCAAAGGGCATTTTTATGGGCATTGCCCTTAAAAGGACATTTAGCTCTTTTACATTGCCCAAACCCTAGGCTAAAAAAAACACCCAAAAAAACCCTTAAAAAACCCAAACACTAACCCCCGACGATCCAATTACAGTTATCGAAGTCCAGACATCCATCCTCCTCCAGCCAGCGAAGTCCTCACCCAAGCGGAAAGACGTCTTCATCCAGGAGGCCTCTTCCATCTTCATTCACCTGGCAAAGGCCTCATCCAAGCTAGAAGTCTTCATCCAGACGACATCTTCTATCTTCATCCATCCAGCACGGAGCAGGTCCATCTTCAAAACATCCGGCGCAGAGCATCCTCTTCTTACGGTTGTCGCTGGAAAATGAAGGTTTCCTTAAAGTGACGTCATCCAAGATGGCGTCCCTTACATTCCTATTGGCTGAAATATTTCTATCAGTCAATAGGAATTAAAGGGGAAAAGTCCTATTGGAACAGCCAATAGAATGAGAGCTCAATCCATTTGGCTGATTGCAAAAGCCAATAAGATTATTTCCTCTTTAATTCCTATTGGCTGACAGAAATATTCCAGCCAATAGGAATGTAAGGGACCACATCTTGGATGACGTCATTTAAAGGGAACCTTCATTTTCCAGCGACGACCGTAAGAAGAGGATGCTCCATGCCGGATGTTTTGAAGATGAACCCGCTCCGCGTCGGATGGATGAACATAGAAGATGTCGTCTGGATGAAGACTTCTTCTCGCTTGGATGAGGACTTCACCGGGTGGAGGAGGATGGATGTCCAGACTTTGATAACTGTAAGTGAATTGTCAGGGGTTAGTGTTAGGTTTTTTTAAGGGTTTTTTGGGTGTTTTTTTTTTAGCTTAGGGTTTAGGCAATGTAAAAGAACTAAATGCATATCCAAATGCCCTTTTCAGGGCAATGGTTAGCTTAGGTTTATTATAGATATGTTTTTTATTTGGGGGTTTGGTTGGTTGGGTGGTGGGTGGGTTTTACAGTTGGGGGTGTTTGTATATTTTTTTTACAGGTAAAAGAGCTGATTTCTTTGGGGCAATGCCCCACAAAAGGCTCTTTTAAGGGCCATTGGCAGTTTAGTGTAGGCTAGGGTTTTTTATTTTGGGGGGGCTTTTTTTATTTTTATAGGGCTATTAGATTAGGAGTAATTCGTTTTTATTTTTGATAATGTGTTTTTTTATTTTTTGTAATTTAGTGGGGGGGGTTGTTAGTAAGAAAATTGTATTTTGATAACTTAATTTATTTTATTTTATTGAAATCTTACGGCTAGATTTAGAGTTCTGCGGCCAAAGGGGTGCGTTAGCTACGCATGCTTTTTTTTCCCCCGCACCTTTTAAATACCGCTGGTATTTAGAGTTCACAGAATGGCTGCGTTAGGCTCCAAAAAAGGGAGCGTAGAGCATATTTACCGCCACTGCAACTCTCGATACCAGCGTTGCTTACGGACGCGGCCAGCTTCAAAAACGTGCTCATGCACGATTCCCCCATAGAAAACAATGGGGCAGTTTGAGCTGAAAAAAATCTAACACCTGCAAAAAAGCAGCATTAAGCTCCTAACGCAGCCCCATTGTTTCCTATGGGGAAACACTTCCTAAGTCTGCACCTGTAGGGTTACTTCTTTTGTTCCTTAGCTCTGCTCTGGCTGATAAGGGTGCGGCACACGTTTTCTTCAGGGCCCTGGGGTGACCACTGAAATCACACACACATTCAACTGAGTGTTTTCACAAGAGTCCCCTTTATTGAAGAACACACAAAGAATTTATAGTGATGTATACGTCATACATGAGGTCACAGGAAATATATAAAAAATGTAGTTAACTTCACATCTGCATAAGGGGCCCACAGGAAATAAGAATGTTGTTATAGCACATAACAGAATATGCCCATATAACCATTTGAAGAGAGGATGTTATATTAGAACCATATGTTACAACTTATACAAAAGTAACTTGTGAAATGCTGCATTGAGATTGAGATACTGTGTGCTGCATTATAAACATTTGATACAAGATTTAAGGCTACCCTCAATATGCTTAATATGTGAGATTCAAATTACCCATATAACATAATATATATAATATATATACACATATATATATATATATATATATATATATATATATATATATATATATTTATATATATATATATATATATATATATATATATATATATATATATATATATATATATACATATACACATATATATACATACACACATATATACCCATCATTCCCCTCTTTGATCACATTGTGATCACATAACCTGTAATGTTCCTACAATATAAACTATCTGGGTCTACCTCTAATTAAATTTTGCAGTTGAACTTTTTCTGCATCTTGTATCATACCTGATATTTTCTTTTGTAAAGTACAAGACATGTAACAGTTAAACAATGTTAATAATAATAAACAAATAGGTGTAAAGTGTTCAGCATCTTCAGGGGAGTAATAACATGCCATTATTAATACTATTGGGATATACACAAAGATCAATATCCCCATTAGGAAAAGGAAGATCTTGCAGAAATGTCTTGGATCCATGATTGAGATCATCATCCTGGTCTTTGTGAGGAGTGATCAATACCTTATCACCCACTTCTCCTTTGTGAGGGGTGACCGATAGCTTGTCACCCGCTTCTCCTCTCTTTGGACAGAGTTTCACTCGTGAAGCGTGTATCCAGATGTCCTTGTCGTCAGTCAGTACGGCAGTCCTGGTTACAGCGATCCCAGTGACTGGCTTGCTGAACGGGAAACCTCCTTTCTTTGCTTTATTCAGCTGGCGAATGCAGACCAGATCTCCAGGCTTGAAAGGATGAGTTGGTTCCTGTGAGGGAAGAGGTAAACGGGAAGACACATCACCATAGATGCCATTCAATTTATCAATCAATTGTTTTACATATTGTTCCTTAATACAATCTAAATCACCATTTTTAATGATAAGTGGGCCTTTTACCCATGGAGTCGGGAATGGTCTACCCATTAGGACCTCAAATGGAGACAACCTGGTTGTCCTATTTGGGGTCATTCTGATTTCTGCTAAAATCGCAGGTAAATAGTTTTGCCATTTAACCCATGTACCTGCTGTTGCCTTTAAAAGTTTTTCCTTGATATTGCGATTCATTCTTTCTACAATCCCTGAGCTTTGAGGATGGTAGGGAATGTGAAAGTTCCAATTAATCTGTAACCATGCTACTAACTCATGTGTGATTTTACTAATGAACGCTGGACCGTTATCAGAATTAATCTGAAGCAGACAACCAAATCTGGGAATTATTTCAGTGGCTAAAATTTTAGCGACTGCTTTTGCATCTTCCCTCTGGGTAACAAAAGCTTCTGGCCACTTAGAAAATTGGTCAACTATTACAAGCAGATATAATTGTTTAGTGCCAGTTTTTGGAATATGTGTAAAATCAATTTGTAGATATGTGAATGGGGCTGTAGGTGGGGGTAAGTGGTCATGCTGGGCTTTATTGGGGATGGTTGCATTGGTCTGTAAGCAATATACACATCTATTAATATATGCCTTGCAATGATTACCTATACCTCTAATGTAGAAAGATTGCTTCAACAAGTTAGTTGTTGGTTTTATACCTAGGTGTCCAACACCATGGGCTTGTGCTATAAAGAGTGGTGCACTGCTTTCCGGTATGCCCACCTTCCCCTCTTTATAAAACAAACCATTCTCATCTAAAGTTAACCCATTAGTAGTCCAGAAAGATATGTCACTAGGAGTGGCATGTCCCTGGAGTTAAAGAAGCATAGGGTCTGTAGGACATGAAGGTGGGGCTAAAACAGCATACATACGGATGGTGGATCCGGGTGTATGAGAAACATAAGCAGCCTCTTTAGCAATTTTATCTGCAAGCGCATTACCCAAGGAAATAGGGTCAGACTTGTATGTATGTGCACGGCAATGTATGATCACTATGTCCTTTGGGAGTTGTATGGCCTCTAAAAGGTCATTAATCAGGTCTGTATGAGAGATGGTCTTGCCATCTGCTGAAACAAAACCACGTTGTTTCCATATCATACCAAAATCATGCACAACCCCAAAAGCATAGCGAAAGTCAGTGTAAATGTTAACAGATTTATTTTCAAACAATTTACATGCTTTTGTAAGTGCTATTAATTCTGCAGCTTGTGCAGAAGGATAAGGAATGGGGCCTGCATCTAGAACAATGTCTGGTAGTTGCACAACGGCATAGCCTGTCTTATAAATACCGTCACTAGGTCGGGAACAAGAACCATCAACAAACACATTATCAGCATGGTCAAAAGGTTTATCCATCAAGTCAGGTCTTGGTGTGGTAAGGTGGTGTATTACCTCTATAAAGTCAAGGTCTGTTGGAAAACAAACAAAAGTTCAGGAGCCGCAAAAAAAGTGAAGTTCAGCTTTATTCCATAAAACAGAAGTGATATCACTTCTGTTTTATGGAATAAAGCTGAACTTCACTTTTTTTGCGGCTCCTGAACTTTTGTTTGTTTGCATCTTTTGGGCCGAGTACCAAGGAGCTAGCAACCCGATCCCAGCAACAGGACATTTCCCCCGAATACAGAGTTACAAGGTGGAAGAGCCAGACCAGCGGGAACAACTTACCCCCTTTCGAGTCGGCAACCGGCAGTGACGTCATACCTGTGAGCCAAGGTGAGAAAGAGGCGGGCGGCGTTCGACGCAACAGCTTGTTTGAGCGTGGAGGCTCCAAGCACCGTGCACGGCACAAGAATTTGCCCAGAGACAGGCCACCCCACCAGGGCTCTTCTACAGGTAAACCACGCTAGGAGGGGAAGCCGTGAAGACGGGGGTAAGTGTCTGAGAAAGCACACCTCGAAGTATTCGAATTGTTGATTAACCATTGAGAGGTTTTGCTCCCCAGGGAACTTTTCTGTATGGTCTGTTGGAAAGTCTGGTGATCCTGTAAGTAAGGCACTAAGTATTTGAGTTGGCCCTGAGGATACACTACTATATTTAATTGTCAGATTTGTATTATTCAATAATATACATTCATAACCAGAAAGTCTTTGAGAAGTCATGTGTTGGGTAGTGACATTTTTTACAAGATGTAAAACTTGGTGACTAGTGTGTAGTACTATTGGATGGCCTAATGTGATTGTTTCAACCATCTCTACAGCCTTGGTGCAAGCCGCCAATGCTCGGAGACACGCCGGCATCCCTTGTACCGGTATTGGAACTACTTTGGAAAAGAAAGCTACGGGACGCATATTGCCTCCACCATGCTCTTGGGCACAGACAGCAGCCATGGTTTTACAATTGTCCCTCGCATACAAGTGAAATGGTTTACAATAATCAGGTAGTCCTAAAGCAGGGGCACTAATAATGCTAGTCTTCAGAGCTATGTAGGATTTAGTCATGTCTGTGGTCCATTGTATATGTTCAGGGCTATCCCCTTTTGTGGCTTGCCTTAGAATGGAATCATGATGGGAGCACTCAGGAATCCATTGTCTGCAATAATTAATCATACCTAGAAAGGTGAGCATGTCCTTTCTAGTAACTGGCTTTGGGATCTGTTGAATTGCTTGGATTCGTTTGGGACTAATGGACCGGTGGCCTTGGGAAAGCACAAAATCAAGGTAATCCACTTTTGTCACTCCTACTTGTAGCTTATGTTTTGCTATTTTATGACCTTCAGCAGCAAGGTGTTTTAACAGACTTATTGTATCTACTGTATTAGCCTCCTGGTTAGGACTACACAACAGTAGGTCATCGACGTACTGAAGGAGGACGGAAGCTTGGCTGGGAGTCCATGACCGCAAGTTACGTTGCAGCACCAGCGAGTAGACCACAGGTGAGGCCACATAGCCTTAAAGGGAGGCATGTCCAGGTAAGCTGACGCCCATCATAATAAAAAGCCATAAGTAGCTGTGTCTCAGGGTCCAATCGGACTGAAAAAAAATGAGTTAGCTAAATCAATGACTGTACATATACAGGCGTCATGTGGAATGGCTGTGAGTAAGGTTGTAACATCTGGGACTATTGGGGCAATTGGGATTACTATTTCATTAATTGCCCTTAGGTCTTGTACTAACCTATATTCATTTTCTTTCTTTGGGATCGGATTTATGGGGGTATTATAGGGAGAAACTACTGGACGGAGGATTCCTTGTTTAAGGAATTCCTCTATCATGGGTCTTATCCCTTCTTTCTTTTCTCTAGACAATGGATATTGTTTAATAAACACTGGAGTAGTATTAGGTTTTAATCTGGCTTTATATGGGGTACACTGAACTAAACCAACATCAAGTTTTGAAGATGCCCATACAGAGGATGGGACATCTGTCAATATGTCATTAAAAAAACACATGTTAGTGGACCCTATACTCACGTCTAACCCACCCTGTCTAGTGACAGCTACTTTCAAACCAAGGGGACACATAAGATCACGACCCAAAAGGTTAAGGGGACACCCAGTTATAATACGAAATGGGTGCAAAAGTTGTTGGCCAGTACAGCGTACCCTAACTTCAAGTGGCGGTGTGATGCGAGTCTGAGTCAGCACTCCATTAATCCCTAAAGAAGGTTCAGATTTTTCAGTAATGCCATCATACATATCTGAGCATAAGGCAGAGCATGTAGCTCCTGTGTCTACTAGAAATGGTAGGGGTTCTCCCTCTACTTCTAGGACTAAGTACGGTTGCTCATGATAACTTCTTGAAACCACTGGAAAAATTGGAGTGCTACCTTCTAGGCACCCCTATGGCCATTGTATGTTGTGTTTGGGTGCCTCCATGGGTGCAGGGGCTATGTAAGGCTGTCTGTTATACTGTCTGGGATTGTAAGGGGGGCCAGAATTATTAGGGGGTTTTGGGCATTCATTTTTCCAATGTCCCTGTTCCCCACAGTTAAAACAATGTGTTCTGTTTGAAGTATAATTCCCTCTAGCTCTTCCTCTAGCTCTCCCTCTACCTCTCACATACATTCTATTACTCCCTGTATTATCCCTTTCCCTGGCCTGGAATGGATCACAATATTGTAAACTCTGCTTTTGATAAAAAGCAGCGTTTTTTCCCTCTAATTTCCTGATGTCAAAACAACCTGCCCCTTCTTTTTCACGAATTCTTTTCAAGAATTCTGCTGGAGTCAACTCCGGCCAAAAAGAGACAAGTTGTTTCACCAACAAAGAAAGCTGAGGTTGCATATTACTAATGCAAGTCTGGACCTTCAGAGAGCCCATTGCATCTCCTGATTCCATTCCAGCCTCTTCCTTCCAGCATTTATAAAAACGCTTAACAAATTCTACTACTGTTTCCTTTGTATTCTGTTTGCACGCTAGTGCAATTGACATACTTTGTTTATCCTTCCATATTGTATGCATTTCTATACTTAATTCTGTCCACATTTCATCAAGTCCTTCATGTGTGTTTAGGGCATAGTTAATTGTTGGATCTCGACTAAATTTACTAATACTCTTTACATTACCCCACTCCCAACCTGATTCAGGGTCATAGTCTAGAAGTGCATCAATGATAATTCTTATATCTGTCTGTGTCATGTTTTGTCCTTGTAACATTCTTTTTAAATACATAATACAAGCTGATGGATGTTGACGGGGGTTTGGGGCTCCCTTGGTAATTTCCCTTAATTCACCCGGGGACAAAGGTTTAATAATTAATTGGTCTCCCACAGTAAGAAATGGCATACTAGCTTCTGGTACAGCTGCCTCCTCCTCCTCTACTTCTTCATTCCCTCTTTTATATTGTGGGGTTATTGTAGGGGGTAGGAAGGTGTTACTGGTTCAACCTTAATCGGGGTTTGGGCATAATTGGGGGTTTAGTGACCTGGTATCGAGGAGTTACAGAAGGTCCTGGCAAGGTCCATTCCTGGGGTACCTGAGCAGAGGCAAAAGCAATAGTCTCTAGATCTATGTCACTAGGGGATGGGAGGCTAGGATATAGTCTGTTATATGATGGCAAAGGTAGGTGAGGGGCATTATATGGGGCAGGGGGGGGTGAATATGCTTTCTGTCTTTGCTTCTCACTTTTACCCTTTTTTTTATTCCCATCTATATCAATATATTGCCAGTATGGAGCAACAGTCAGCCAATTTTCCCCACCCTTTTTCATATAATCCATATTCCACCTTGGATCACCTTTATACCATGGAAATGCCTCTTCATCACCTAGACACAACCCTTTTACCATATTCATATGAAATTTATCATTATCCCCCTCTCTGGGGAATGGATCAGAGCTTCTCATAGCTTCTGTCCAATCTGCCATATTTTGAACCCAAGGAATAATAAACATAAACCCATCGGGCGACACCCTTCCCACATAATCTTTACATTTTTCTCCTTGCTTAGGTGATGGAAATTGTTTAGACTGGGATTTGCCCATTCTCAACTCCTAACTTATCTTTTTAAAACTTTTACAACAAAATATAATACAATACAAAAAAAAAAAAAAATAATAAAAAATAATAAAAATAAAAAAATACAATACCTTTACCTTTAAGAGCAATTAATTATTGAATCTTTTTGCAAAAAACACAGTAACTAGAATGGTTGTACTCCGTTACAAGTTATTGTGCTTAATGCTTAAGTTTACAACAAGAGAGAGAAAAAAAAATATCACTATGCTAGTTTCTTTCAGTAGTTTTTGGCATTAATTATCTCTAGGTCAAAGGTCACCCTTCACCAGAAAAAATGTAGCGTTTTAACTAACATTCAGAAACAGCAATACATATAAGCAACAGTTTACTTTCTTAATACTTTATACAATAAGCAGTATTTTACTTCCTTAACACTTTATACAAATAACAGTATTTTGCCATAAAGCATATTTAGAAAGCAAGCAGCATAAGAATTCATATAAACAATGCAGTATTTATCTTATAACTTTAAAGCAATGTTAGCCATACAGCGTATTTCAAAAGCAAGCAGCAAGAAAATGTGTGGTTTAACCCTTCAGCCAGACTTTATATAATCTGATTTCTACCAAAGAAATCTATTATTCCCTTTTTATTTTTTAATCTACCAAAGATTATTTAACCGGATTTCTACCAAAGAAATCTACCATTCCTATGTAAAATGAAACTTAAGGGGTCTCGTGGTAAGAGAAAAAAGGTCAGAATAAAAAGGACTCTTTGTTCAGCTCACCTTCCGAGAGTTCCCTGTTTCATCCCACTTCTGACACCAGTTTTGTAGGGTTACTTCTTTTGTTCCTTAGCTCTGCTCTGGCTGATAAGGGTGCGGCACACGTTTTCTTCAGGGCCCTGGGGTGACCACTGAAATCACACACACATGCAACTGAGTGTTTTCACAAGAGTCCCCTTTATTGAAGAACACACAAAGAATTTATAGTGATGTATACGTCATACATGAGGTCACAGGAAATATATAAAAAACGTAGTTAACTTCACATCTGCATTAGGGGCCCACAGGAAATAAGAATGTTGTTATAGCACATAACAGAATATGCCCATATAACCATTTGAAGAGAGGATGTTATATTAGAACCATATGTTACAACTTATACAAAAGTAACTTGTGAAATGCTGCATTGAGATTGAGATACTGTGTGCTGCAGTATAAACATTTGATACAAGATTTAAGGCTACCCTCAATATGCTTAATATGTGAGATTCAAATTACCCATATAACATAATATATATATATACACATATATATATATATATATATATATATATATATATATATATATATATATATATATATATACACATACATAGAAACATAGAAACATAGATATTGACGGCAGATAAGAGCCATAGGCCCAGCAAGTCTGCCCAACCTTACCTAACAGTATAAACTTATCTAGTTCGTAGGATAGCCTTATGCTTGTCCCATGCATTTTTAAAGTCCCCCACAGTGTTTGTTGCTACTACCTCTTGAGGAAGTTTATTCCATAAATCAATCACTCTTTCTGTAAAGAAGTGCTTCCTCAAATTACTCCTGAATCTACTACCCTTTAGCTTGAGCTCATGACCCCTTGTTCTTGAATTTTCCATTTTATGTAAAATACCCACAGCCTCAGTTTTACTAAACCCTTTAATGTACTTGAAAGTTGCTATCATATCACCTTTTTCCCTTCTCTCCTCTAAGCTATACATATTTAGGTCATTGAGCCTATCCTGGTAAGTTTTATTTTTTAGACCATGTACCATTTTGGTAGCCCTCCTTTGCACAGATTCAAGTTTGTTAATATCCTTCTGAAGATATGGCCTCCAGAACTGCACACAATACTCAAGATGAGGCCTAACTAATGATCTATAAAGTGGCATAAGAACCTTACTATTTCTGCTGCAAATACCTCTACCAATACATCCAAGCATTCTGCTAGCCTTACTCGCTGCATTACTACATTGTTTACTAAGTTTTAAATCATCTGAAATAATAATTCCCAAGTCCTGTTCCTCATCTGTAACAGTCAGTAAAGTGTCATTGAGTCTGTAATTAACATTTGGATTTTTCTTCCCTAAATGCATTATTTTACACTTTGCTGTGTTAAACTTTAGATCCCAGTCGTTTGTCCAATCCTCCAATTGTTGTATATCACTTCTCATTTTGTCTACCCCCCCTGGAACATCCACTCTGTTGCAAATTTTTGTGTCATCTGCAAAGAGACATACTTTCCCCTGTAGCCCTTTGCTGATATCGCAGATAAATATGTTAAACAAAACAGGCCCCAGAACTGACCCCTGAGGAACACCACTAGTAACAGCCCCCTCTGCTGAATGAACTCCATTTACTAAGACACTTTGTTTTCTGTCCTTAAGCCAGCATTCCACCCAGTTCACAATTTTTGAATCTAGACCAAAGAGATATAGTTTGTGAATTAGTTTATTGTGTGGGACGGTGTCAAATGCTTTGCTGAAATCTAGATATGCTACATCAACTGCTCCACCCTTGTCTAATACTTTTGTTGCATAATTAAAGAAGTCAATTAGATTAGTCTGACATGATCTCCCTGAAGTAAAACCATGCTGATTTTGGTCCTCTAAATTGTTTGTCTTTATGTAAGTCATAATTCTTTCTTTTAAGAGGCTTTCCATTAATTTCCCTACTACTGAAGTTAAACTAACTGGCTTGTAGTTGCCAGATTCTTCTCTACTGCCCTTTTTATGAAGAGGTATTACATTTGCTATTCTCCAATCATCTGGGACAGCTCCTGTTAATAGTGACTGATTAAACAGATCAGTTAATGGGACAGTTAGCACTGATCGAAGTTCTTTTAAAACCCTTGGATGAATATTATCAGGACCCACTGCCTTTTTAACATTTATTTTTGATAATGCTAACAAAACCTCATCCTCTGTAAAAAGATTACTGTTAAGCTTGTTTCTATTTTTCGTAGCATCCCTTAATGTAGACATTGTATCTTCACAATCTTTTGTGAAAACAGAACAGAAGTAATCATTGAGACAGTCTGCAAACTGCTTATCTCCTTCTATTATTCTACCATCAACTGATTTCATTTTTACTATTCCTACCTTATTTTTTCTTCTTTCACTGATATATCTATATACATACACACATATATACCCATCAGCACCTAACACCCTAACATGAACCCCGAGTCTAAACACCCCTAACCTTACACTTATTAACCTTTAATCTGCCTCCCCCGTTATCGATGACCCCTGCATATTATTATTAACCCCTAATCTGCCACTCCGTACACTGCCGCAACCTACATTATACCAATGTACCCCTAATCTGCTGCCCCTAACACCGCCGACCCCTATATTATATTTATTAACCCCTAATCTGCCGCCCCCGCTATCGCTGACCCCTGCATATTATTATTAACCCCTAATCTGCCTCTCCGTACACCGCCGCAACCTACGTTATCCCTATGTACCCCTAATCTGCTGCCCCTAACACCGCCGACCCCTATATTATATTTATTAACCCCTAATCTGCTGCCCCCAACATCGCCTCCACCTACCTACAATAATTAACCCCTAATCTGCTGACCGGATCTCACCGCTACTCTAATAAATGTATTAACCCCTAAAGCTAAGTCTAACCCTAACACTAACACCCCCTAAGTTAAATATAATTTAAATCTAACAAAATAAATTTACTCTTATTAAATAAATTATTCCTATTTAAAGCAAAATACTTACCTGTAAAATAAACCCTAATATAGCTACAATATAAATTATAATTATATTGTAGCTATTTTAGGATTAATATTTATTTTACAGGCAACTTTGTAATTATTTTAACCAGGTACAATAGCTATTAAATAGTTAATAACTATTTAATAGCTACCTAGTTAAAATAATTTCAAAATTACCTGTAAAATAAATCCTAACCTAAATTGCAATTAAACCTAACACTACACTATCAATAAATAAATTAAATACAATACCTACAAATAAATTCAATGAAATAAACTAACTAAAGTACAAAAAATAAAAAAGAACTGTTACAAAAAATAAAAAAAATATTTACAAACATTAGAAAAATATTACAACAATTTTAAACTAATTACACCTACTCCAAGCCCCCTAATAAAATAACAAAGACCCCCAAAATAAAAAAAATGCCCTACCCTATTCTAAAATTAAAATAGAAAAGCTCTTTTACCTTACCAGCCCTGAAAAGGGCCCTTTGCAGGGCATGCCCCAAAGAATTCAGCTCTTTTGCCTGTAAAAAAAAACATACAATACCCCCCCAACATTACAACCCACCACCCACATACCCCTAATCTAACCCAAACCCCCCTTAAATAAACCTAACACTAAGCCCCTGAAGATCTCCCTACCTTGTCTTCACCACGCCGGGTTCACCGATCGATCCAGAAGAGCCTCCGATGTCTTGATCCAAGCCCAAGCGGGGGGCTGAAGATGTCCATGATCCGGCTGAAGTCTTCATCCAAGCTGGAGCTGAAGAGGTCCATGATCCGACTGAAGTCTTCTATCAAGCGGCATCTTCAATCTTCTTTCTTCCGGATCCATGTAGTTCATCCCACCGACGCGGAACATCCATCTTCACCGACGACTTCCTGACGAATGACGGTTCCTTTAAGGGACGTCATCCAAGATGGCGTCCGTCGAATTCCGATTGGCTGATAGGATTCTATCAGCCAATCGGAATTAAGGTAGGAAAATTCTGATTGGCTGATGGAATCAGCCAATCAGATTCAAGTCCAATCCGATTGGCTGATCTGATCAGCCAATCAGATTGAGCTCACATTCTATTGGCTGATCTGAACAGCCAATAGAATGCGATCTCAATCTGACTGGCTGATTGGATCAGCCAATCGGATTGAACTTGAATCTGATTGGCTGATTCCATCAGCCAATCAGAATTTTCCTACCTTAATTCCGATTGGCTGATAGAATCCAATCAGCCAATCGGAATTCGAGGGACACCATCTTGGATGACGTCCCTTAAAGGAGCTGTCATTCGTCGGGAAGTCGTCGGTGAAGATGGATGGATCCGCGCTGGAGGTCTTGAAGATCAGCCGGTCGTCACCGGATGGAAGAACATAGAAGATGCAGCTTGGATGAAGATGTTTGCCGGTCTGGATGTCCTCTTCTGCCCGCTTGGATCAAGACTTCAGCCGGAGGATGGATGTCTTCAGCCCCCCGCTTGGGCTTGGATCAAGACATCGGAGCCTGGACGGATCGCTGATACCCGGTGTGGTGAAGATAAGGTAGGAAGATCTTCAGGGGCTTAGTGTTAGGTTTATTTAAGGAGGGTTTGGGCTAGATTAGGGGTATGTGGGTGGTGGGTTGTAATGTTGGGGGGGTATTGTATGTTTTTTTCCAGGCAAAAGAGGTGAATTCTTTGGGGCATGCCCCGCAAATGGCCCTTTTAAGGGCTGGTAAGGTAAAAGAGCTTTCCTATTTTAATTTTAGAATAGGGTAGGGCATTTTTTTATTTTGGGGGTCTTTGTTATTTTATTAGGGGGCTTAGAGTAGGTGTAATTAGTTTAAAATTGTTGTAATATTTTTCTAATGTTTGTAAATATTTTTTTATTTTTTGTAACTTAGTTCTTTTTTATTTTTTGTACTTTAGTTAGTTTATTTAATTGTATTTAATTGTAGATATTTTATTTAATTAATTTATTGCTAATGTAGTGTTAGGTTTAATTGTAACTTAGGTTAGGATTTATTTTACAGGTAATTTTGTAATTATTTTAACTAGGTAGCTATTAAATAGTTATTGACTATTTAATAGTTATTGTACCTGTTAAAATAAATACAAAGTTACCTGTAAAATAAATATTAATCCTAAAATAGCTACAATATAATTATAATTTATATTGTAGCTATATTAGGGTTTATTTTACAGGTAAGTATTTAGCTTTAAATAGGATTAATTTATTTAGTTAGATTTAAATTATATTTAATTTAGGGGGGTGTTAGTGTTAGGGTTAGACTTAGCTTTAGGGGTTAATACATTTATAAGAGTAGCAGTGAGATCCGGTCGGCAGATTAGGGGTTAATTATTGTAGGTAGGTGGAGGCGACGTTGGGGGCGGCAGATTAGGGGTTAATAAATATAATATAGGGGTCGGCAGTGTTAGGGGTAGCAGATTAGGGGTACATAGGGATAACGTAGGTTGCGGCGGTGTGCGGTCGGCAGATTAGGGGTTAATAATTGTAGGTAGGTGGTGGCGACATTGGGGGCGGCTGATTAGGGGTTAATAAATATTATGTAGGTGTCGGCGGTATTAGGGGCAGCAGATTAGGGGTACATAGGGATAACGTAGGTGGCGGCGGTGTGCGGTCGGCAGATTAGGGGTTAAAAAAATTTAATAGAGTGGCGTCGATGTGGGGGGACCTCGGTTTAGGGGTACATAGGTAGTTTATGGGTGTTAGTGTACTTTAGAGCACAGTAGTTAAGAGCTTTATAAACCGGCGTTAGCCCAGAAAGCTCTTAACTACTGACTTTTTTCTGCGGCTGGAGTTTTGTCGTTAGATTTCTAACGCTCACTTCAGCCAAGACTCTAAATACCAGCGTTAGAAAGATCCCATTGAAAAGATAGGATACGCAAATGGCGTAGGGGGATCTTCGGTATGGAAAAGTCGCGGCTGCAAAGTGAGCGTTAGACCTTTTCCTGACTGACTCTAAATACCAGCGGTAGCCCAAAACCAGCGTTAGGAGCCTCTAACGCTGGTTTTGACGGCTACCCCCAAACTCCGAATCTAGCCGTTAGTGTAAGGCAGGTTAGGTTTTATTTTACAGGCAACAACTAGGCAGTTATTAAATAGTTAATAACTATTTACTAAATAGTCTACCTAGTTAAAGAAACAGTAAACTCAAAAATATTGTTGTTTAAAATGGTAGATAATCCCTTTTTTACCCATTCCCCAATTTTGCATAACCAACACAGTTATAATAATATACTTTTTTCTTTTGACAAACTTGCATTTTTAGCCAATCAGTGCTGACTCCTAGAAGCTGCACGTGCCTGAGCTCAATGTTATCTATATGAAACACATGAACTAACGCCCTCTAGTGGTGAAAAACTTTCAAAATGCTTTCAGTTTAGAGGCAGTCTTCAAGGTCTAAGAAATTAGCACATGAACCTCCTAGATTTAACTTTCAACTAAGAATACCAAGAGAACAAAGCAAAATTGGTAATAAAAGTAATTTGGAAAGTTGTTTAAAATCACATGCCCTATTTAATCATGAAATATTTTTTTTGACTTTACTGTCCCTTTAAAATAAATACAAACTTAGCATTGAAATAAAAATAAAACCTAAGCTAGCTATAATATAACTATTGGTTATATTGTAGCTAGCTTAGGTTTTATTTCACAGCTAAGTAAGTATTTAGTTTTAAATAGGAATTATTTAAGTAATAAATGTAAGGTTTATTTAGCTTTATTTTTATTATATTTATGTTAGGGGGTGTTAGGGTTAGACTTAGGTTTAGGGTTACGTTAGGGTTATGCTTAGGGTTAGGGTTACGTTAGGGTTAGGGGTTAATATATTTATTTAGTGTTAGTGATGTTGGAGGCAAGAGGTTTACGGGTTAATAACTTTAGTATAGTTGCGGCGACATTGGGGGCAGCAGATTAGGGGTTAATAACTGTAATGTAGGTGGCGGCGATATCGGGGGCGGCAGATTAGGGGTGTTAAGACATGGTTTTTATGTTAGGGTGTTATGTTTAAACATAACTTTTTCCTTCCCCAAAGATATTGTGGGGCTGCGTTACGGAGCTTTTGTTTCCGTGATCGCAGGTGTTAAGCTTCTTTTTTGCCGGCTCCCCCCATTGATGTCTATGGGGAAATCGTGCACGAGCATGTCAAAGCAACGCTTGTATTTCGGTGTGGCATAGAGCTCAATGCCACCATATCTCTCGCACTAGCCTGCTTTTTGAAAACCTCTAATAGCAGCGCTATAGGGAGGTGAAATAACGCCGCTTTTGTGGCGGTCATTAATTTCCCTATAGCACTGAAAACTCATAATCTAGCTGAGAGTTAGTATGATCCATCTTCTTAGGGACCGCAACAAAGGGTGTCGAGGAGGTTAATTGAGCTTTGTTAGGTCTTAGCGTATTTGTTTTCTAAACTGTGAGAGGACTCACAGAAAGCAGCCACTAGGTCCTCGTAGGGCACCTTCTCTGGGCCCCCGCAATCACTACTCCCATTAAAAGCAACCTTCTCTTTTTACAAACCAGTCCCCGTGTTAGATCTTGTCTGAACTCCAAGGAAATCAACCTAGTAGCATTGAGTGTAGTTCCCCTTTGCTGATCCAACGCAGATGGGTGAATATGTTTCTTGTTTGGGTAAGTATCCATCCGGTCTTGTTCTAGAGCAGAAGTGGTGATGATTTTCAGGGTCTGTGATTGTTGGTCACAATGGATGTTCAGTGCCTGCAATCTCTGCTGGTTCTCAGGGCTTCCCTGCGTGGTCAGAAGAATACCAGACAATTTTATTTCTATTTCCGAAAAATGATCTTTGAGTGATTGTAATAATGCTTTCTGCTATCTGTTGATGGTCACCATTATGTTTGCCAGCTAGTATAACAACTTCTCAGCTTTTTTGTTCTAGAACTGATATGGCAGTTGGTAAGATGAAAGATAGCAAGGTCTCTAAGGTCTATTAACTATCGAAACTAAAAAATATCAACATACAGCATAATTAGCTGTTATACCCGGAATCTCCAGGGGGAGTTAGGTGCATGCAATAGATATTTTCACTCCGCCGTTGAAGGTTCACCATTACGGTGGAAATAGAGTCTCTAAAAAATCTCCTCTTGCTGAAGAGAGCTCTGGATGAAAGATGTGTAAAGATATAGTATAAATAGCACTCATAATATTTGAATTAAAAATAGGTAAATTACATTTTGGCTTAGCTACAACTATATTGTACTCATTTAAAGAAAAAAATTATAATAGCTGTCACACGATACAGGGGCAGGAAAAATCGAAATAACTTTGAAATATTTTAGAAAAAAAATCTACTATTCATTTGAAAGTTTTATTGCATTGTCTTTTTATTATGCTCTAAAAAAAAACATAAAAAAAAGACATAAATAAGAGCATCTAATGGAATAGTTATTTCAGTGAGAGATGGAGTAAATAAATGTGAAATACTGCCAAATGTTTACTCACAAAAGGATTTGCTCTGTGAACAAGTGAAAGACACACATGCTGGGCTTTGCAGTCTCCAGTTGACTGATGTTTATACTGTCTCTCTTCAATGTGGGGTAATGTTGGATTCTTGGGTAACTGATGTGTAGTAACCCTTCAATATTCAAAAAACACAAGGCTTCTCAAGGTGCAGATAACACTTATACCAGTGGTGAGTCCAAATATATTATACAAAAATGGGTACTCACATTTAAGTTTGAATGGTAGGTTTGTACAAACAAAGCAGGCTGGATATAATAGACACCAGCTGTCTAATCAGTCGCCCTGGGATGATGTTCCAAACGATGTCCAAGGAGAAAAGGGTGTGGTGCGTTCCCAAAATATATGAAAGTAGTACAAACTAAAAGACTACTTAAAATCACAAATTTAATATTATAAAAACATATAAAAAGCATACAACGCGTTTCTCAGCTGGCTAGCTATTTCTTTTAATTATGCATTTGTTTATTACATAACAACAACAACAGCAAAAACAGTACACTGTGCATAATCAAAGAAAATGTGTTAACACCTTAATGACTAGCGGTGTACTCTGTGTTTCACTGGTCTTTCTATATAGATTCATTTTTTGATAGTGAGGTCTTTAATTCAGAAGACCTGCTGGAGGGTGGTAGAGCATAATAGCAGACTTGCCACTGGTGGCGAGACCCTTGCTATTCTAAGCCGACAAACCCTTAATGACCAGCGACATACTGGGCGTGTTGTGGTCGTTAATGGGTTGATATAAGAGTTATGAATCCTCTGCAAACTAAGCAATCTTCTGCCAGAGAGTCTAGAGATTATATAGTACAATATTGTGTAAAATGGAAAAGATTTCCTATACTAGTATACATGTTACTAATGATTTTCTGAACTGAGAAAGAATCCAGCTCTGAGTATGTACAGTGTATGTTAAAGATGATATCTTTAACCCCAGGAATGCTGCTTGACTCCCAAAACCATGTATAACAGATACTTTTATATGTATAAAAACAAACTAAAAACATTGTATCTCAAAATATTGAAGGATAACACTTTTTCAAGCAGATACTTAAAGGGAAAGTAAATCCTAGCGTTTGTAAAACGCTAGGATTGACTTTTGAAACAAATAAAGGGCACTTTCATTCGTGAAGTATAAGATACTTCATGTAGAAAGCTCTTTTATTTGTTTCAACCGTTTGCCGTTCTTACCTGCTACAGCAGCCCATGGCAAAAAATATTTTTTACCAAGAGGTGATGTTTTCACCTCTTAGCCAATAGCCGTGCGGTAAATCCGGCTTGGTACCCATGGAAGCCGGATTTACCACACGGCTATTGGTTAAGAGGTGAAAGCGTCACCTCTTAGCAAAACATTTTTTGGCCATGGGCTGCTGTACCAGGTAAAAATGGCGATCGGTTAAATCAAATAAAGGAGCTTTCTACATGATATATCTTATACTTCATGAATGAAAGTTTCCTTTATTTGTTTTAAAAGTCAATCCTAGCGTTTGTAAAACGCTAGGATTGACCTTCACTTTAATAGACAAAACAAATTCCTGCAAATCAGCTTAGTCCCAGTCTATATGGATATTCCAACATTTGTATTAGTCCTGCCTTCTTCTTGTGACCTCACTCTTTTAGTGTAATTTGTTGAATATGAAATTCTAGTGTATTTAATGGTATTAAATGGTCCTTTATGAATGATTTTTTTTTGCATCCAAATGATGGTATTTTAAAGAGCATTTAATTTTAAAAAAATCATTCCTAAACTTTCATGTTTATTTAATTGAATGTATTAATTATATTTCATTATGTCCGTGTAGCCATTCTTGTGTTTTGTATTTATTTTTTATATTTTAACTCATTCCTATATATCATCTAATTCTGTTACTTAGAGTATTTAATATTCTATTCATGAAATGACTGGTGTGCTAACAATACAGTAATGAAAAAAAGGAAAGCAGGAATTGATTTTCATTACAGACAAAAAAAATAATCTATTTTGCTTTAAAGGCCGACAGTTTTAGAATATGAAGATGTAAAATTATTGACTTCATCTTAGGAAGCTTAAGCAAAGGTTGAGTTCTCAGAATTGCATAAACAAGATTGAGGCTAATACATTCATTACCTCTAAGCATGTATGCTTCCCAGTTTATAATATTACAGCTTGGAATAGTCTGATATTTGCTTTTTAAAACATGAAATTATTACTGTATATACTACAGAAAAAAAAAACTGTTTCTGAATGTATTCATGATTATCAGAA
Source organism: Bombina bombina (assembly GCF_027579735.1). NCBI lineage: Eukaryota > Metazoa > Chordata > Amphibia > Anura > Bombinatoridae > Bombina > Bombina bombina. The sequence continues at coordinate 896,654,168 of NC_069500.1, forward strand.
ATATCTGTACAAACAGAACACATATAACTACAATTGCTATTGTGAATCATTACTACTAAAAAAAAAATCAAGCAAGTATTCTGTATAATTTATATGAATTGATACTTGGATACTAAAATAGTATATATATATATATAGGCAGCTGGAGTGCACTCTAACTTCTTAGGTCAATCTGCCAGGGTGCATGCAGGAGTTGAATAATAATAGTAAACAAATGGCAGCACTCACTGGACCTTTTAGATGTGCAATTTATTTTGTGACGTTTCGGGGACCGTATCCCCTTCCTCAGACAGAGAACACATAGAAAATGTATTTTTTTATACAGACAAACACCAATTAAACACTAGACCCACCCCCAAAAGTGAAAAAAAAAGCCAAAAGGTTGTCATAGCAACCTCTCAAACAATATACACCCACACAGCTCACCCAATAGACAGGCAAGTAAACATATGACATCAGATCATAACAGTTCTCATGAATTCACTTGTAATAAAAAAGAACATTAATGGCTATGTAAAGCATAAACTGCTGTTAAGCAACAAAAGAGAACAACAGACATAAATAAATGCCTGTACAGATTGTTCATGTTAGAAGCATATACGGTACTGACATATAGTACATAGAAAAGCAGCACATCCCACAGCAAACTTATATCAATTGGCAGAATCATAATATTACTGTTGCGATTCACACATACTTATTCAGAGGGGGCCAGTGTAGGGCACATTAAACACTTTTAAACTAAACGAGTATATAGTGTAAATTAAACATAGCTAGTTAATTCATACCTACAAAGCAAGCTGTTACAATCTAACAGCGTGTCACGGGGCGGCACTATCAACGTGTGTCCTGGGGGCAGCGCCTAGTACATCATTGCGCTGACAGGCTGTAAACAAAGCAGCAGCTGTCATTCGTGAGACACGCTGATACTACTTGCAGGGAGAATGTGGTGTTCATACGCAGCATGATCAAACCGAGGCATACATACATAATAAGCCTCCAGACAGCAAATCATGCCAATATTTATTTCTGTCTGAGGAAGGGGATACGGTCCCCGAAACGTCACAAAATAAATTGCACATCTAAAAGGACCAGTGAGTGCTGCCATGTGTTTACTATATATATATATATATACATATATATATATATATATATATATATATATATATATATCCCCACACATATATACACATGATATCATATCAAGAGGGAAAAAAAGTGTTTACCCTTAATCCAGCACTAACTCGTAAACTATAATCATAGGCAACACTAAATAAGTTATTTACATGCATTTATTTATGCTATTATTAATCAACCTTAGAATTATTACCCATGAAATAAATCATAGGTGGTGCCAAACTAGGCACCACCAATGTTAGGCAGAGAAAACAGTTATTAGTGGTTGATAGGTACATCCCCTTAAACATTTAAGGGGATGTACCTATCAACCACTAATAACTGTTTCTCTGCCTAACATTGTGGAGCAAATCATTTTCTAACAATGCTGACTATAACTCTACATGCTTCAGCTTTCTGTATGTCAGCTGCCCTAACCTGCTTGACTAACAATTCACTATCTAACATCTAATTCCTACAATGGTTGCTGAATTTGCAAGCACAGGCCTTTATTTCTAAAAAATGCATGCGAAAAAACAAAGTTTTGCAACATTAACTTTCTGCTCTAGGATATTTTGCTGTGACAGAGAATCAGTTTAGTTATAACTGTTTGGTTCTTTGGTGTCTGACCTTGTAATTATATTTTTGTGCCTAGTTTGGCACCACCTATGATGTATTTCATGGTAATGATTCTAAGGTAGATTAATAAAACCATAAATATATGCATGTAAATAACTTATTGACTGCTGTGTTGTGTCTTCCACTATCTACCCACCCTCTATAGAGTTGTCTATGATTATGGTTTACGAGTTAGTGCTGGATTAAGGGTAAACGCTTTTTTCCCTCTTGATTTCTTCATAATTAACCCTAGTACCCCCTGGCACCAGAGAATGCTCAATGTTTTTTAGTTCTCTGACACTCATCCATACCCATTAATTCGTCTGCTACAGCTAGTATATTTTCTTTATATATATATATATATATATATATATATATATATATATATATATATATATATATATATATATATATATATATATATAAAATCACATCTTCAATTATGTTTTCTTTTATATAAACCTGTCTTTTAAAAACATACCATCAAATCTAAAGACAAAAAAAAAATTAAATTTACCTTTGATAAAGCCCAGCAGGGCGAAACGCGTTAAGGGTGCGGATAGAGAGCTTATGGGGGCTCTTTTTTTAAGAGAAAGGAGTAGACTAACTAACAGCATTTGATCCACAATATTATAATGATCCTTGGTTGTAGTGCTCTTATAGTGCTTACCGGCAGTTGTTGGGTTAGCGTGTAATTTACCGTCAGACTTTACACTGACAAGTGTACTTGATCTGAACGGTTAACATATTAATCTGACAAAGAGGGTCTGCAGCGTACGATCTCTAGCATGATTAACCACATTAGAGCAGCACTCTGATACAACGCTGAGCTGCACAAGTGTATCACACTGTAGTCTAACATACAAGCTGCAAACCTTACTTTAACTGCACAGATCTATCCTTCTGTAGCCAGGAGTCATTTACCTATAGTTACTCATATAGAATTGTTTCCATGATATACGACACATAGAATCAGGTTGCATACTTAATAACAGTTTAATATAAAATTGTTACTATGTGTTTCTTTCATTTATGTATTTAGCTAACTGGATTGAAGTGTGGTTCACGGGCAACCATAGGCAGACCAACAACGCTACCTTTTATCACTATATGACCATTATGTAATTAACTTCTTACATGTTGGCTACTGATAAGATACCAGACTTATAGGCCTCTAGTTATCAAGCCGTCAACCTCAAATACGCTGGAATTCCACAGCGTATTTGTGGCGGGGCTGATTCGCCTAAGTTATCAAGCCCTTTACACCAGCAAAAGTAGAATTTTGTGACGTAAGCTTCGATCCGCCGGACTCAGTCCGACACAGATCGATTCTTACGTCACTCCAGATGTTCCGCACACAAGTTCGGCACAATCTGACTACTTTTGCTAGTTATCAAAAAACTAGCAGGTACGCCAGATCCCATAGGAATCAATGGGAGTCTGACCATAGCGAAAGCTCATGTTCGCTGCTGCCCGACATCCCATTGATTCCTATGGGAGCTGTCTACACCTAACACCCTAACATGTACCCCAAGTCTAAACACCCCTAATCTGTCCCCCCCTACACCGCCGCAACTAAATAACGTTATTACCCCCTAAACCACCGCTCCCGGAGCCCACCGCAAGCTACATTATACATATTAACCCCTAATCTGTCCCCCCTACACAGCCGCAACTAAATAAAGTTATTAACCCCTAAACCGGCGCTCCCGGACACCGCCGCAACTATAATAAATGTATTAACCCCTAAACCGCCGCTCCCGGACCCGCCGCCACCTATATTAAACGTATTAACCCCTAATCTGCCCCCCTACACCGTCGCCACCTATAATACATTTATTAACCCCTATCCTGCCCCCCCTACACCGCCGCAACTATAATAAAATTATTAACCCCTAAACCTAAGTCTAACCCTAACACCCCCCTAACTTAAATATTAATTAAATACATCTAAATATTATAACTCTTATTAAATTAATTATTCCTATTTAAAACTAAATACTTACCTTTAAAATAAACCCTAATATAGCTACAATATAAATAATAATTTTATTGTAGCTATCTTAGGATTTATTTTTATTTTACAGGCATATTTCAATTTATTTTAACTAGGTGCAATTGCTATTAAATAGTTATTAACTATTTAATAGCTACCTAGTTAAAATAAAGAGAAATTAACCTGTAAAATAAAAACTAACCTAAGTTACAATTACACCTAAAACTACATTATACTTAAATAAATTATTCCTATTTAAAACTAAATACTTACCTGTAAAATAAACCCTAAGATAGCTACAATGTAATTAATAATTACATTGTAGCTATTTTAGGATTTATATTTATTTTACAGGTAACTTTGTATTTATTTTAGCTAGTTAGAATAGTTATTAAATAGTTATTAACTATTTCATAACTACCTAGCTAAAAGAAATACAAAATTACCTGTAAAATAAATCCTAACCTAAGTTATAATTAAACCTAACACTACACTATCATTAAATTAATTAAATAAATTACCTACAAATAACTACAATTAAATACAATTAAATAAACTAACTAAAGTACAAAAAATAAAAAAAGCTAAGTTACAAAAAATAAATAAAATAAGTTACAAACATTTCAAAAATATTACAACTATTTTAAGCTACTTACACCTAATCTAAGCCCCCTAATAAAATAACAAAGCCCCCCAAAATAAAAAATTGCCCTTCCCTATTCTACATTAAAAAGTTACCAGCTCTATTACCTTACCAACCCTTAAAAGGGCCTTTTGCGGGGCATGCTCCAAAGAAAACAGCTCTTTTGCCTGTAAAATAAAAATACAACCCCCCCAACATTAAAACCCACCACCCACATACCCCTAATCTAACCCAAACCCCCCTTAAATAAACCTAAGACTACCCCCTGAAGATCATCCTACCTTTAGCCGTCTTCAGCCAGCCGACCACCGATGGAACCGAAGAGGAGATCCGGAGCAGCAGAAATCATCATCCAAGGGGCGCTAAAGAAGTCTTCCATCCGATTCAAGTCATCATCCAGGCGGCGCTGAAGAAGTCTTCCATCCGATTGAAGTCATCATCCAGGCGGCATCTTCAATCTTCATCCATCCGGAGCGGAGCCAACTTCAGACGAGCCTACGTGGAGCCATTTTCTTCCACCGACGACTGAATGACGAATGATGGTTCCTTTAAGTGACGTCATCCAAGATGGCGTCCCTCTAATTCCAATTGTCTGATAGGATTCTATCAGCCAATCGGAATTAAGGTAGGAAAAATCTGATTGGCTGAACCAGTCAGCCAATCAGATTGAAGTTCAATCCAATTGGCTGATCCAATCAGCCATTCAGATTGAGCTCGCATTCTATTGGCTGTTCTGATCAGCCAATAGAATGCAAGCTCAATCTGATTGGCTGATTGGATCAGCCAATCAGATTTTTCCTACCTTAATTCCGATTGGCTGATAGAATCCTATCAGCCAATCGGAATTCAAGGGACGCCATCTTGGATGACGTCACTTAAAGGAACCGTCATTCGTCGTTCAGTCGTCGGTGGAAGAAGATGGCTCCGCGTAAGCTTGTCTGAAGATGGCTCCGCTCCGGATGGATGAAGATTGAAGACGTCGCCTGGATGATGACTTCAATCGGATGGAAGACTTCTTCAGCGCCCCTTGGATGATGACTTCTGCCGCTCCGGATCTCCTCTTCAGTTCCATCGGTGGTCGACTGGCTGAAGACGGCTAAAGGTAGGATGATCTTCACGGGGGTAGTCTTAGGTTTATTTAAGAGGGGTTTGGGTTAGATTAGGGGTATGTGGGTGGTGGGTTTTAATGTTGGGGGGGTTGTATTTTTATTTTACAGGCAAAAGAGCTGTTTTCTTTTAAGGGCTGTTAAGGTAATAGAGCTGGAAACTTTTTAATGTAGAATAGGGTAGGACATTTTTTTATTTTGGGGGGCTTTGTTATTTTATTAGGGGGCTTAGATTAGGTGTAAGTAGCTTAAAATTGTTGTAATATTTTTGAAATGTTTGTAACTTATTTTTTTTATTTTTTGTAACTTAGCTTTTTTTATTTTTTGTTAGTTTATTTAATTGTATTTAATTGTAGTTATTTGTAGGTAATTTATTTAATTAATTTAATGATAGTTTAGTGTTAGGTTTAATTGTAATTTAGGTTAGGATTTATTTTACAGGTAATTTTGTATTTCTTTTAGCTAGGTAGTTATGAAATAGTTAATAACTATTTAATAACTATTCTAACTAGCTAAAATAAATACAAAGTTACCTGTAAAATAAATATAAATCCTAAAATAGCTATAATATAATTATAATTTATATTGTAGCTATATTATGGTTTATTTTACAGGTAAGTATTTAGCTTTAAATAGGAATAATTTATTTAATAAGAGTTAATTTATTTCGTTAGATTTAAATTATATTTAACTTAGGGGGGTGTTAGTGTTAGGGTTAGAGTTAGCTTTAGGGGTTAATCCATTTATTACAGTAGCGGCGAGATTCGGTCAGCAGATTAGGGGTTAATAATTGAAGTTAGGTGTCGGTGATGTTAGGGAGGGCAGATTAGGGGTTAATACTATTTATTATAGGGTTATTGAGGCGGGAGTGAGGCGGATTAGGGGTTAATAACTTTATTATAGTAGCGGTGCGGTCCGCTCGGCAGATTAGGGGTTAATAAGTGTAGGCAGGTGGAGGCGACATTGAGGGGGGCAGATTAGGGGTTAATAAATATAATATAGGGGTCGGCGGTGTTAGGGGCAGCAGATTAGGGGTACATAGCTATAATGTAGGTGGCGGTGGTGTACGGAGCGGCAGATTAGGGGTTAATAATAATATGCAGGTGTCAGCGATAGCAAGGGCGGCAGATTAGGGGTTAATAAGTGTAAGGTTAGGGGTGTTTAGACTCGGGGTACATGTTATAGTGTTAGGTGCAGACGTAGGAAGTGTTTCCCCATAGAAAACAATGGGGCTGCGTTAGGAGCTGAACGCGGCTTTTTTGCAGGTGTTAGTTTTTTTTTTAGCTCAAATGGCCCCATTGTTTTCTATGGTGGAATCGTGCACGAGCACGCTTTCGAAGCTGGCCGCGTCCGTCAGCACCGCTGGTATCTAGAGTTGCAGTGGCGTTAAATTATGCTCTACGCTCCCTTTTTGGAGCCTAACGCACTGAAAACCCAGCCATTCTGTGAACTTTAAATACCAGCGGTATCTAAAAGGTGCATGGGAAAAAAAGCACGCGTAGCTAACGCACCCCTTTGGCCGCAGAACTCTAAATCTAGGCGTTAGGGTTTATTTTACAGGTAAGTATTTAGTTTTAAATAGGAATAATTTATTTAAGTATAGTATAGTGTTAGGTGTAAATGTAACTTAGGTTAGTTTTTATTTTACAGGTTAATTTCTCTTTATTTTAACTAGGTAGCTATTAAATAGTTAATAACTATTTAATAGCTATTGTACCTAGTTAAAATAAATTGAAATTTGCCTGTAAAATAAAAATAAATCCTAAGATAGCTACAATAAAATTATTATTTATATTGTAGCTATATTAGGGTTTATTTTAAAGGTAAGTATTTAGTTTTAAATAGGAATAATTAATTTAATAAGAGTTAAATTTATTTAGATGTATTTAATTAACATTTAAGTTAGGGGGGTGTTAGGGTTAGACTTAGGTTTAGGGGTTAATAATTTTATTATAGTTGCGGCGGTGTAGGGGGGGCAGGATAGGGGTTAATAAATGTATTATAGGTGGTGACGGTGTAGGGGGACAGATTAGGGGTTAATACGTTTAATATAGGTGGCGGCGGGGTCCGGGAGCGGCGGTTTAGGGGTTAAACAATTTATTTAGTGGCAGCGCGGTCCGGGATCGGCAGGATAGGGGTTAATAAATGTATTATTGGTGGCGGCGGTATAGGGGGGGCAGGATAGGGGTTACTAGGTATAATGTAGGTGGCGGTGGGCTCAGGGAGCGGTGGTTTAGGGGTTAATACATTTATTATAGTTGCGGTGATGTCCAGGAGCGGCGGTTTAGGGGTTACTAACTTTATTTAGTTGCGGGGGACTCCAGGGGCGCCGGGATATAGGGGGTAGAAGAGTGTAGTTAGCGTGGGTGCTTAGTGACAGGGGTATCAATAAAGCTGTCAAAAAGCCGAAGAGCAGCGAGATCGGATGAGTGATAACTATCACAGTCCGCTGCTCATCGCCCCGTACTTGGTGCACGGCTTTTTGACAGCTTTATTGATAACTTTGGTGAGATTATTCAGGTCCGCTGCGGCGGTGGTAGGCGAGCTTAGGTGGGCGTATTGGGCCGGCGAAGGCAGGTAAAGTAGACACGTTGATAACTAGAGGCCATAGTGGCAATAACCTATAGGTGTATTATTGTTCTTTCTTCATAGACAATCTCATGCTTAGGAGACTATAATTGGAGGATACTCACATCGTTGATGCAATTATAGGTTCTTTAATACAATATAACGTTAATACCTCTGGCTCTAAGAGGTGACTAAGGGTACCTGTTGATATCGTACTGTGAAACATCTGTACAAGCATAACACTACACCCATTGGGTCCTAAACTTAAGACTTTTAATGCTACTTACGATTTACCTGTTCACTTCACACTGTATTATACGTGCACTAGCATAACATAACACCCATTGGGTTCTATGTATAAAGCCCTTACTGCTACTTACGCTATACTGAGTTAATTCAGTTTATATTACATTATAAGATCACCTCATCCTCCTTAAAGGGACATGAAACCCATTTTTTTTCGTTCATGATATAGAAAGAGCATGCAATTTTAAACATTTTTCTAATGTACTCCTATTATCTCATTTGTTTTATTCTCTTGATATTCTTTGCTGAAAAGAATATCTAGATAGGCTCAGTAGCTGCTGATTGGTTGCTGCACTTAGAAGCCTCATGTGATTGGCTCACCCATGTGCATTGCTTTTTCTTCAACTAAGGATATCTTAAATATGAAGCAAAATAAATAATAGAAGTAAATTGTATTGTTTCAATTTGCATTCTCTTTCTGAATCATGAAAAATATTTTTTGGGTTTAGTGTCCCTTTAACAATCAATGCTGTTTACTTAACCCTAAATTTAACCAAGGCTGTCATACCTCAGAGGCCTATTGGAAGAATCATATATATATAGATTAGGGTTCTTCACATTTGTACCACTCCTTTCATGGTTTTTAACATTCACCCTTTTTTATACATTAACATTAAAAAATATGTTTTAACTTAGTTGTCCTTAATTTCTGCCTAGTAGTCAGGGCAGTGAGTGCTGAATTCACATTCTTTAGTTGGAATCTCCATTGTATTCCCACAATGTGTGTTGTATAAAAAAATGTAAGTTTGTTTACTGGAAGGTTTAAAAAAAACAATGGTTGAATACAATTTTGCACAATTAGAAAACATTGATATTAAAGGGACATAACTCCCCAAAAATGTTTTTTGGGATTTAGATAGAACATACAATTTTAAACAACTTTACTTCTTTTGTTTTTGTTTTCTTGTTATCCTTTGTTGAAAAAGCAGGGATTTAAAGGGACAGTCAACACGAGGATTTTTGTTAACACAGTTATATAAATACAATTTTTACCTCTCTGATTACCTTGTATCTAAGCCTCTGCAAACTGCAGTTCTTCTGACAGACTTGCCTTTCAGCCAATTAGTGCTCATTCCACAGTAACTTCACATGCATGAGCTCAATGTTATCTATATGAAACACATGAACTAATGCCCTCTAGTGGTCAAAAAACATTCAGAATAGAGGCAGTCATCAAGGTCTGAGGAAATTAGCATATGAAGCTCCTAGAATTAGATTTCAACTAAGAATACCAAGAGATCAAAGCAAATTTGGTGATAAAAGTAAATTGGAAAGTTCAAAATTACATTCCCTATTTAAATCATGAAAGTTTTTTTTTGGACTTGACTGTCCCTTTAAGTTTAGGAGTGTGCACGTATCTGCTGCACTGTATGGCAGCAGTTTTGCAAAAATGTTATACATTAGCAAGAGCACTAGATGGCAGCACTATTTCCTGTCATGTAGTGCTTCAGGCATGTGCACGCTACCTAATTAGTTATCTCTTCAACAAAGAATAAAATAAGAACAAAGAAAATTTAAAAAATAAAAGTAAACTGGAAACTTTCTGAATATAGAAATAAAATGTTGGGGTTTCATGTCTCTTTGAGTACATATGTATTTACAGCATTGTCAGCTAGATTATGAGTTGTGCATTCGTGTTTTAATGCTGAAAAAATGGTAATTTCAGCATTAAAACAGCACCACAGCCATTAAAAGTCTTATCAGTATAGGTGTACTGCAAGCCTTTTAGCCTGTAATGCAACGTCAGTACCGCACTCATAAAAATTATGTTTTTTCATGGGATTCCCATAGCGCTGCCATTACAAGTTTTGCGGTGAGGCTAAAAAGCTGGCGTTACAGCCTAAAACAACAAGATCCGTACCGCCATCTATGAGTTTTACGCTACAAATCTGTTACATAAAACTCATAACTAAACTGCTACAAAGTACACTAAACGCCCATAAACTACCTATTAACCCCTAAACCGAGGCCCTTCTGCATCGCAAACACTATATTAAACTTATTAACCCCTAATCTGCCACTCCCGATATCGCCGTCACTATAATAAACATATAAACACTATTTAAATATAATTAACCCCTAATCTGCTGTCCACCCACATCGCCCCCACTATAGTAAAGTTAAGCCCTACACCGCCGCCACTACAATAAACCTATTAACCCCTAAACCACAAGCCCCCCACAACATAATATACTAAAGTAAATTATTAACCCCTAAACCGAAGCCCCCTACATCGCAATAAACTAAATTAAACTAGTAACCCCTAAACCTAACGCCCCCCTAACTTTATATTAAAATTACAATTTCCCTAGCTTAAATTAAAGGGACACTGAACCCAAATGTTTTCTTTTGTAATTCAGATAGAGCATGCAATTTTAAGCAACTTTCTAATTTACTCCTATTATCAATTTTTCTTCGTTCTCTTGCTATCATTATTTGAAAAAGAAGGTATCTAAGCTTTTTTTGGTTTCAGTACTCAAGACAGCACTTTTTTATGAATTTATCCACCAATCGGCAAGGACAACCCAGGTTGTTCACCAAAAATGGGCCCGGCATCTAAACTTACATTCTTGCATTTCAAATAAAGATACCAAGAGAATGAAGAAAATTTGATAATAGGAGTAAATTAGAAAGTTGCTTAAAATTTCATGCTCAATCTGAATCACGAAAGAAAATTTTTGGGTACAGTGTCCCTTTAAATTAAAACTTACTTGTCAAATAAAAATACTAAGTTTAAACTAACAATTAAACAAATATAACTATTTAACTAATATTAAACTAACTACCAATTAAATAAAACTAAACTACACATTAAAAAAATTCCTAACACTACTCTAAAAATTACAAAGTATCTAATTACAAAAAATAAAAAAAGACTAAATTACAAAAAATAAACACTAAATTACATATTTATTATAAAATAACAAACAAAATTATCCAAAATAAAAAAGAATTACACTCAATCTAATAGCCCTTTCAAAATATAAAAGCCCACCTAAAATAAAAAAAAACCCTAGCCTACAATAAACTACCAATAGCCCTTAAAAGGGCCTTTTGTAGGGCATTGCCCTAAGTTAAACAGCTCTTTTACCTGTAAAAAAAAAAAACACAGTAAAATCCCCCAACAGTAAAATCCACCACTCAACCAACCCCCCAAAACAAAAAAAACCTAACTCTAAAAAAATAACTAAGCTACCCATTGCCCTGAAAAGGGCATTTGGATGGACATTGCCCTTAAAAGGGCATTTATCTCTTTTACAAGCCCAAACCCTAAACTAAAAAAAAACCCACCCAAAAAACCCTTAAAAAAACCTATCACAAACCCCCGAAGATCAACATACAGTTTTTGAAGTCCCGCTTGAACGATCTTCATCCAGGCGGCGAGAAGTCCTCATCCAGACGGTGAGAAGTCTTCACCCAGGCAGCCTCTTGTATCTTCATCCAGGCGGCAAAGTCCTCATCCAGGCGGCGAGAAGTCTTCATCCAAGACGGCCTCTTCTATCTTCATCCAGGCGGCATCTTCTAACTTGATCCCGGCGACGTGGAGCAGGTCCATCCTGAAGACATCTGGCGGGGAGCATCCACTTCATACGGTCGCCGCCGTACACTGAATCTTCAATGCAAGGTACGTGATTCAAGATGGCGTCCCTTGCATTCCTATTGGCTGAAAAATTTGAATCAGCCAATAGGATTTAAGCAGCTCCCATTCTATTAGATTATTCAAATTTTTCAGCCAATAGGAATGCAAGGGACGCCATCTTGAAATGGCTCCCTTGCATTGAAGATTCAGTGTACGGCGGTGACTGTATGAAGAGGATGCTCCACACTGGATGACTTCAGGATGGACCCGCTCCGCGCCGCCGGGATCAAGATAGAAGATGCCGCCTGGATGAAGATTGAAGAGGCTGCCTGAATGAAGACTTCGCTCCGCCTGGATGAAGATCGTTCAAGCGGGACTTCAAAAACTGTAAGTGGATTGTCGGGGGTTAGTGTTAGGCTTTTTTAAGGTTTTTTTGAGTGGGTTTTTATTTTAGATTAGGGTTTGGGCAGCAAAAGAGCTAAATGCCCTTTTCAGGACAATGGGTAGCTTAGGTTTTTTTTAGATAGTTTTTTTTTATTTTGAGGGTTTGGGGGGTAGGGGTTTGTAATGTAAGTGGGTCTTTGTATTTTTTTTTTTAAGAAAAAGAGCTGATATCTTTAGGGCAATTCCCTAAAAAAGGCCCTTTGGTAGTTTATTCTAAATTATGTTTTTTATGTTGGGGTGTTTTTTATTTTTATATGGGTATTAGAATAGGAATATTTTTTTTAATTATTTATTATAATTTTTTTTATTTTGTGTAATTTTTTTTTTTTCGTTTTGAGGTGGGTTTTTATTTTTAGATTAGGGCTTGGGCAGCAAAAGAGCTAAATGCCCTTTTAAGGGCAATGCCCAAACAAATGGGTAAATTAGTTTTTACTTTATTTTTATTTTGTGGATTTGGGGGGTGGGGGTTTGTATACTGTTAGGGGGTGTTTGTTTTTATAGCAAAAGAGATGTTAACTTTAGGGCAATGCCCTACAAAAGACAATTTTAAGGGCCCCCAAAAGGCCCTTTTAAGGGTCCTTGGTAGTTTGGGGGTGGCGGTTTGTATACTGATAGGTTTTTTTTTTTATTTGTACCAAAAGGGCTGTTAACTTTAGGACAATGCCCTACAAACGGTTCTTTTAAGGGCCCCCAAAAGGCCCTTTTAAGGGCCCTTGGTAGTTTATTCTAGATTAGGCTTTTTTATTTTGGGGTGTTTTATTTTTAAAGCTTATTAAAATAGGAATAATTTTTATTTTTTGGATAATTTTGTTGTTTTTTTTTGTAATGGAAGGGTTTTTTATTTTTTGTGATTTTAGTGTTTTTTAATTTTTTTTTTAATTTTAGATTTTAGTGTAAGGTAGCTTAGCTTTTATTTCACAGGTAATTTTGTTTTTATTTTAACTAGGTAGTTAGTAAATAGTTAATAACTATTTACTAACTAGTCTACCTAGTAAAAATAAATACAAACGTACCTGTGAAATTAAAATAAAACCTAAGCTAGCTACAATATAACTATTAGTTATATTGTAGCTAGCTTAGGTTTTATTTCATCGGTATGTATTTTGTTTTAAATAGGTATTATTTAGTTAATAATTGTAACTTTATTTTAGCTCTAATGTAATTATGTTAAAGTTAGGGGGTGTTATGGCTAGGTTTAGGGTTAGGTTTAAGGGTAGGGGTTAATTGTTTAATTTAGATTTTTGCGATGTGGGGGGCTGGCGGTTTAGGGTTTAATAGATTTATTTAGTGGTAGTGATGTAGGAGGCCAGAGGTTTAGGGGTTAATAGCTTTATTTAGTTGTGGCGATGTCGGGGAGCGGCAGAATAGGGGTTAATAGATTTATCATAGTGTGGGCGATGTTGGGGTGCAGGGGAATAGGGGTTAATAATTTTAGTATAGTGGCAGCGATAATGGGAGCAGCAGATTAGGGGTTAATAGTTTTATTTAGGTGGCAGCAATATCGGGGGTGGCAGATTAGGGGTTAATAACATTATTATGTAGGTGCCGGCGATGTCGATGGGGGCAGATTAGGGGTGTTTAGACTTGGGGTTTATATTAGGGTGTTAGGTTTATGTTAGGGTGTTAGGTTTACACATATTTTTCCCCCATAGACATCAATTAGGCTGCGTTATGGAGCTTTTCATTCCGAGATCACAGGTGTTAGACTTTTTCTGACCCGCTCTCCCCGTTGATGTCTATGGGGAAAGCGTGCACGAGCACGTCTAAACAGAGCTTGTGTTTTGTGCGGTATGGAGCTTAAAAGCACCATATCGCATGCACAAGCCGGGTTTTTAAAAACTTGTAATGGCTGCACTATAGGGGGTTAAATAACGCAACTTTTGTTGCATTCCTTAATTTCCCTATAGCGGGCATAACTCTTAATCTAGCTGTCTGTTTACTCTCCATGCATAGACTTAATAAATCATCAGTAAGATCCATCAGTCCTGGATTTATTACTTGAAAATGTCCCATTGTACCAACTGTAGGTATGTAAAATAGGGGCATCCTCTTTGTTAATGAATAAAAAAAGAGGCACATACAAATCAATAAAGCAGACATTGAAATTTGAGTTTCATTTGGTTTAGACTTTTTGAGGTCTATTGCAAAACTCAGGCAAATTGGTTACCCCGATACCCATGTTTATGATCCATAAGTATATGGTGACACCTAATAAATACTTGAGCAAATCACTTTAAATTTTGAATAAAATACTCTACTATACCAGAAGATGTATATTGTTATTGCCTAGAAAACAATAAATTGGCCTAGTAGAGAGATGGAAGATATTGTCTCTATAAAAGCCTCCTCCTCTAAGGAAAATTCTCCCTCGCTTCCAGTGTTGCAGGAGATCACCCTTTCTCCACTGTGTATGTGATCTCCAGCTTTTTTCCCTAAACCATGTTTAATTCGGATTATTATAGCCTTGGTGACTAAATAATTTAGATTGTATTAAAGATCGGAGACAAATATGTTATGCATAATCTTTACTGACTTCCAAAACAGCAGCCATGAACAATAACATAGAAACAAAAACAATCAATCAGCAACAAGCAGATAATATAATCCTACAGCAACAGTAAATATCTTCCTCTTTTTGCCGCCGAACAGAAGAAAGTTCTCAATATAAACAGGAGACGGACATCAAAATCCATCGCAGATCCGTCTGACGTCAGAGATAAAATGGAAGGTAGGAGGCCTTTTACACTGAAAAAATAAACAAAGTGAGCGGTAACACTGCCTCTAAAAGGAAAAAAAACTGAGGAAAAACAAAGGTTAACATGAACAAATAAATTCACATTAAAAACATTTTTTGAGAAAAAGTAGGGACAGAAGATCAATCTGCCGCTGACAATAAATTTTGAAGATTGCAACCTCCCAGAAAGGCACTGGAAGCCGCAGCTCCTCTGACAGAGTGAGCCCCAAAAGAAGGGGAAACTCCCGACTCTGTCATAAGCCATCAAACCCATCTCGCCAAGGTAGGGGAAGAGACAGGACCATGAGGAGGAAAAAAAAAAAACAGAAGAGGACCCGACATAGATTCACGAAGACTCTCAGTCTTAGACAAATATGCTTTAATGCACAAGACAATACAAAATTGGGGTTCAGATGTAAAATAAGGGTAAAACAAAGATTTCAAGGATGACTTGGTCCTGCGGGAAATGGAAAAGGAAATTACTTCAGGAGAAAAAGAGATGGAATGAACATCCAGGTCCCTGATGTCAGAGACCCGACGAAAAGAAATCAAACAAAGGAGCATGGTCAGTTTTGCAGATAACTGCTTAAGGGAAAGCAAAGTGTTATCGGGCCAATCTTTAAGGAAAGATAAAACCAGATTGACTTCCCAAAGGCTCTAATAACGAGATTGGGGAGGATTCTTAAAACAAATTGCCTTAAGAAGATGATAGACTAAAGGGTGTTTGCCCGCAGGGATATTTTCAAAGGGAAGATGACCCGCAGAAATGGCTGAACGAAAAAGATTAATAGTTCGATAAGCCTTACCTTGCGAAAAAAGTTCCGTGAGAAAATTCACAATCGTGGGAGGAGAGGAAGAAAAGGGATCAACATCCCGTCCTATGCATCAGTGAACCCAGACTGTCCAGGCTGAAGCATAAGATATCCTAGTACCTGGGGCCCAAAATTCATGCAAGAGGAGGGAAGCGTCTTGTGAAAGGCCCTCGGAGGACCAGGATCCCCTGAAATCTGCCAAGCCAGAAGGTTCAGGTGGCATTGGATCAAGAGAGGGTTCAGGAAATCCTGGGCATCCACAAGGAGATTGGGGGAGGTTGGGAAGAAGGTGAGGAAGGGCCGAACACATCTCCAGAAGGGGAACAAGCCAAGGTTGGGCTGGCCACCAAGGAGACATTGAAATTATCAGAAGACATTGAAATTGTTGTACACTCAAAATAGTTCTCGCTAGAAGAGCAAAAGGAGGGAAGGTGTAAGCCCAGAGGGAAGGCCAAACTTGCAGAAAAGCGCCCTTCACTGTCTGGGTCTGGGAGCCAGCTAAAAAAAATCTCAGTAACTGGTGGTGGGTCCGAGATGCAAAAAGATCCACTGAAAGGGGTCCAAAGATGCCATTGATCTCTAGAAAAACTTGACAGTTCAGCATCCAGTCGCTGGAATCCTTCCAGTGATGAGAAAACCAGTCTGCTGTTAGGTTGGAAAAGCCTGGGATAAATTGGGCATGGACAGAAATCCTGCGATCCAAACAAAACCAATAAAAATGGGACGTTAAGTCTGACAAAGCTTTCAAGCGAGTCCCACCTAGTCGGTTGATATATTGGACAGCTGAAAAATTGTCCATACGTAATAGAATGCAACAATCGATCATATTGCTTGAAAATCTGCGAACGGCAAATGAGCCAGCTAATAATTCCAAGCAATTTATGTAAAGGTTGGATTCCTTCACTGTCCAAGGGCCGCCAGTAGAGGATGTACCACAAGAGGCACCCCAGCCTAAAAGGCTTGCATCGGAAGAGAGAATGAAATCTGGGGAAGATCCGGAAATCGCTCTCCCATTCCAAACCTCCATGTACTGCAGCCACCAAGACATCTCCAATCGAACTTCGTTCGTCAGAAAAATCTGTTGTTGGTAGGAATGGAACTCTCGGAAAGATTGAATCTTCAACCACTGCATGGTGCGGTAGTGAAGGGGAACTGGAAATATGGCCTGGGTCTTTGTCTTGTGCCATCAGAAGAAAATCATCCAAGTATACCACTAGACGAAATCCTCAAGCTCTGAGGCAGGCTAATAACGGTTTGAGAAGCTTCATAAAGCACCAAGGGGCTGAGCTGAGTCCAAAAGGGGGACAGGTAAACTGCCAAAGGTGGTCTGCCCATCTGAACTGAAGATACTTCCGATAGAGAGGGGCCACCGGCACAGTTAAATAAGCATCCTTCAAGTCCAAACAGACCATCCAATCATGCAGACGGAGGAGGTCTCTCAACATATGGATGCCCTCCATTTTGAAGTGGCAGTATACTACAAAAAAGTTGACTTTTTTGAGACCAGGAAGAGATTGCTCACGAAACCTGGAGGAGAATTCTGTGAAACAAGTTCTATAGCTCCTTTTGAGAGGTGGGATAAGTTTTCTTCTTTGATAAGGTTCTGTCCTTCCACAGAGAGACATAAGGGATTGGGGAGTTGGGACTGGAAGGGAGGGCAAATGAATTCTATGACAAAACCCTGAACTGTTTGGAGAACCCAGGGATCTGCAGACAGAGACAACCAGTTCTGGAAAAAATGGGTGAGTCTGCCCACAAACAACAAGTGGGAAGAAGGATGGGGACTTACCTTGGTTGACATTAGGAAGGACCAGAGGAATTCATGAGGCCGATCATCTGGGTCCTGCAGGTCTGGCTCTAATTGGGAACATGGCTCTGTGATATCCTGGTGGATATTGAGGTTGGTAGTATCTTGGTGGGTACTGAGGTTGATTGAGGTCCATGAACTGGCATTGGCCAAAATTTTGGTGGCCGGGCAGACAACCTCTGTATCTGCTAGCCCTGGCAAAACATGTCTGGGTTGGAAAACCTTTCTGAGGGAGGCTTGAATTTTGTCAATTGATGTGAAAGTTGAAACATAATGTCTCATTATAGTGAGAAAGGGGTCTTCAAATAATAGGCCTTTGACTTGAGAGCCTGCCTCTTTCGTTGCTAGAACAGCCAATTTGGGGTCAATGCGAAGTAACGCAGCTCTGCGTCTTTCATTGGAGATAGCCGCATCAACGTTACCCAGTAAATAAAAAGCTCTAAAAGACCAATCCCTGACCATGGAAGGATCCAAAGAGGAACCGGAAAGATGGGCATCGTCAGCAAGAAGAATAATCTGAGCCTACTATATAATGATAAAAATCATGCAAAATATTAAAGAAAAATAATTTATAAAATAATTTATAAAATGAATAAGAAAAATATATTTATCAAATAAGGCTATATAGATATGCCTACTAAGAATAATAAAATCAAATGGTGCCTCAGGATTAATATTTTATTGGGAAATAAATGTTATATTAAAGCCCTATCTCCAGGCTAAATAATAATGTTCCAATACAGCTTTTTTAGCTTACTATAAATTATAATTTATATTACCTCAAAAATGTAAATTTGATACTGTCACTTTAATTGTGTTTTTATTGCTTTAGTGTAAAAATAACTTTAGAAGAAATAACTAATGCAGCACTCACATCATGCTGTCACAATGCCACAGCCTGATGCTCGTCTGTAGAAGGAGACACAAAAACTAGGCTGTGAGGCCGACCGCAATCGTCAGCAGGAGATACGTAACTAGCTGAGGCGAGGCCTGCTGACGATGGCGGGAGAATGACTTACAGGGGAAAAATTGTAAGGTAAGAAGAGGCTAACAGGAAAGAAGTCCCCAAGCTCTTCGTGCGAAGCACTGAATCGCCAATTATTAAAATAAAAGTTTGAATTAAAAGGTTAAAGTACACTTTTAAAAGAAATTGCAACGATTTGTTAGAAAAACGATAGGTAAGAAAAACGTTAGGAGTCAATAAATAAATAAAAAAGCAAAAATTATTGTGAAAATAAAGACTTAAATAAATATATGGAACATATATAACATATAAATATATATAAATTAAAACATGGGAAGAAAAAACATCACCTGCTGACTGGATGGCAGCAAAGAAAAGAGAAAGATATTTACTGTTGGGATTATATTATCTGCTTGTTGCTGATTGGTTGTTTTTGATTCTATGTTATTGTTCTTTGCTGCCGTTTTGGAAGTCAGTAAAATTATGCATAAAATATGAAGCCTCCTGTCTTGCCATAAAATCTGTGGGAAAAAGAGCACTGCCAATATGGCCCTATTCTAAATTCATTGTAGCCGATCTAGGGATAGATTACAAGCGGCTCGTGCAAACACCACAACAAGTAAACTGTGTGGGTTAACGAGCGTGTTACAAGTTGAAAGTAAATTGTTTGCGCACAAGCAAAAGCCAATGCTTGCTATCTTCAGGACTTCAGAAATTGTGTCTGCATTAACTTCTTCCCCCCAATAGACTTCAATGGAGCATGCAAAAAAAGAAAAAAACACATATCTCTCATGAGCTAACCACTAACCCAACATGCATTAGACCAACTGAGATAACTCGAAGGTAGTTATAAATAATTTACATTTCAATATTCTTCACATAGAAGAAAATGTTCTATTCATTTTTAAATATACATATATATACTGTATATAATGATTTTTTATATAAATATAACATAATTTATGTAAGAACTTACCTGATAAATTCATTTCTTTCATATTAGCAAGAGTCCATGAGCTAGTGACGTATGGGATATACATTCCTACCAGGAGGGGCAAAGTTTCCCAAACCTCAAAATGCCTATAAATACACCCCTCACCACACCCACAAATCAGTTTAACGAATAGCCAAGAAGTGGGGTGATAAGAAAAAAGTGTGAAGCATAAATATAAGGAATTGGAATAATTGTGCTTTATGCAAAAAAATCATAACCACCACAAAAAAAGGGTGGGCCTCATGGACTCTTGCTAATAAGAAAGAAATTAATTTATCAGGTAAGTTCTTACATAAATTATGTTTTCTTTCATGTAATTAGCAAGAGTCCATGAGCTAGTGACGTATGGGATAATGACTACCCAAGATGTGGATCTTCCACGCAAGAGTCACTAGAGAGGGAGGGATAAAATAAAGACAGCCAATTCCGCTGAAAAAAATCCACACCCAAAAATAAAGTGATTGATCTTATAAAAAAAATAAAAAAAATATAAGCAGAAGATTCAAACTGAAACAGCTGCCTGAAGTACTTTTCTACCAAAGACAGCTTCAGAAGAAGAAAACACATCAAAATGGTAGAATTTAGTAAAAGTATGCAAAGAAGACCAAGTTGCTGCTTTGCAAATCTGATCAACCGAAGCTTCATTCCTAAACGCCCAGGAAGTAGAAACTGACCTAGTAGAATGAGCTGTAATCCTTTGAGGCGGAGTTTTACCCGACTCGACAAAAGCATGATGAATTAAAGATTTCAACCAAGATGCCAAAGAAATGGCAGAGGCCTTCTGACCTTTCCTAGAACCGGAAAAGATAACAAATAGACTAGAAGTCTTTCGGAAATTCTTAGTAGCTTCAACATAATATTTCAAAGCTCTAACTACATCCAAAGAATGCAATGATTTCTCCTTAGAATTCTTAGGATTAGGACATAATGAAGGAACCACAATTTCTCTACTAATGTTGTTGGAATTCACAACCTTAGGTAAAAATTTAAAAGAAGTTTGCAACACCGCCTTATCCTGGTGAAAAATCAGAAAAGGAGACTCACAAGAAAGAGCAGATAATTCAGAAACTCTTCTGGCAGAAGAGATGGCCAAAAGGAACAAAACTTTCCAAGAAAGTAATTTAATGTCCAATGAATGCATAGGTTCAAACGGAGGAGCTTGAAGAGCCCTCAGAACCAAATTCAAACTCCAAGGAGGACAGGTTTTATACGAACCAAAGCTTGTACAAAACAATGAATATCAGGAAGATTAGCAATCTTTCTGTGAAAAAGAACAGAAAGAGCAGAGATTTGTCCTTTCAAGGAACTTGCAGACAAACCTTTATCCAAACCATCCTGAAGAAACTGTAAAATTCTCGGAATTCTAAAAGAATGCCAGGAAAAATGATGAGAAAGACACCAAGAAATATAAGTCTTCCAGACTCTATAATATATCTCCCTAGATACAGATTTACGAGCCTGTAACATAGTATTAATCACAGAGTCAGAGAAACCTCTTTGACTAAGAATCAAGCGTTCAATCTCCATACCTTTAAATTTAAGGATTTGAGATCCTGATGGAAAAAAGGACCTTGCGACAGAAGGTCTGGCCTTAACGGAAGAGTCCACCTATATATCTTTATCAATATATATAAAACATAACAAGAGTATTGCATTGAGCAATGATACTTTTTTTATTGCATTAACTATACATTTATAAACTGACAAGCTTCACAGGCTCAAGAGAGGGTTCAAAGGGAGGTACAGAGGGGAATTCCCAACTGTCACAGCAACCAGCCGATTAGAAGAGCTCCAAGGTCCGTGGGAACAGAATATGAAGTATCGTAAGCGGCAAGATGAACACAGAGTGAGTGATATTAAAAGATTTTAATACAAGTTAAAACAATACAGCAACGCGTTTCTCTGCGGTTAGGCCGTTTCATCAACCTGATTAAACCGCCTAACCGCTGAGAAACGCATTGCTATATCAAAATCTTTTATACATTGATTGGAGTAGCTGTGTTAGTCCAGAGATTAACTATACATACAGGGAGTGCAGAATTATTAGGCAAGTTGTATTTTTGAGGATTAATTTTATTATTGAACAACAACCATGTTCTCAATGAACCCAAAAAACTCATTAATATCAAAGCTGAATAGTTTTGGAAGTAGTTTTTAGTTTGTTTTTAGTTATAGCTATTTTAGGGGGATATCTGTGTGTGCAGGTGACTATTACTGTGCATAATTATTAGGCAACTTAACAAAAAACAAATATATACCCATTTCAATTATTTATTTTTACCAGTGAAACCAATATAACATCTCAACATTCACAAATATACATTTCTGACATTCAAAAACAAAACAAAAACAAATCAGTGACCAATATAGCCACCTTTCTTTGCAAGGACACTCAAAAGCCTGCCATCCATGGATTCTGTCAGTGTTTTGATCTGTTCACCATCAACATTGCGTGCAGCAGCAACCACAGCCTCCCAGACACTGTTCAGAGAGGTGTACTGTTTTCCCTCCTTGTAAATCTCACATTTGATGATGGACCACAGGTTCTCAATGGGGTTCAGATCAGGTGAACAAGGAGGCCATGTCATTAGATTTTCTTCTTTTATACCCTTTCTTGCCAGCCACGCTGTGGAGTACTTGGACGCGTGTGATGGAGCATTGTCCTGCATGAAAATCATGTTTTTCTTGAAGGATGCAGACTTCTTCCTGTACCACTGCTTGAAGAAGGTGTCTTCCAGAAACTGGCAGTAGGACTGGGAGTTGAGCTTGACTCCATCCTCAACCCGAAAGGCCCCACAAGCCCATCTTTGATGATACCAGCCCAAACCAGTACTCCACCTCCACCTCGCTGGCGTCTGAGTCGGACTGGAGCTCTCTGCCCTTTATCAATCCAGCCACGGGCCCATCCATCTGGCCCATCAAGACTCACTCTCATTTCATCAGTCCATAAAACCTTAGAAAAATCAGTCTTGAGATATTTCTTGGCCCAGTCTTGACGTTTCAGCTTGTGTGTCTTGTTCAGTGGTGGTCGTCTTTCAGCCTTTCTTACCTTGGCCATGTCTCTGAGTATTGCACACCTTGTGCTTTTGGGCACTCCAGTGATGTTGCAGCTCTGAAATATGGCCAAACTGGTGGCAAGTGGCATCTTGGCAGCTGCACGCTTGACTTTTCTCAGTTCATGGGTAGTTATTTTGCGCCTTGGTTTTTCCACACGCTTCTTGCGACCCTGTTGACTATTTTGAATGAAATGCTTGATTGTTCGATGATCACGCTTCAGAAGCTTTGCAATTTTAAGAGTGCTGCATCCCTCTGCAAGATATCTCACTATTTTTGACTTTTCTGAGCCTGTCAAGTCCTTCTTTTGACCCATTTTGCCAAAGGAAAGGAAGTTGCCTAATAATTATGCACACCTGATATAGGGTGTTGATGTCATTAGACCACACCCCTTCTCATTACAGAGATGCACATCACCTAATATGCTTAATTGGTAGTAGGCTTTCGAGCCTATACAGCTTGGAGTAAGACAACATGCATAAAGAGGATGATGTGGTCAAAATACTCATTTGCCTAATAATTCTGCACTCCCTGTATATAAGTTGACAAGCTTTCGGAAGAATGCCTTACTTTCTAAAGTATGAAGCAATACTGACTAATGCCCCAGCTGCACCAGATGTTTAGGTATGATCCTGTCTACAACCCCTCCAGCACTAAGCCGACCTCTGAGGAAACATCCTATGTACTCTTGTTGGGACCCTATACCATTTTAGGAGTAGCTTTATGAAGATTTAATAAATAGTAGTATAGTGGACAGCGGACTTTGTAGCTAATACCGCCTTTTGCCAGTCTAATTCTCTATGGCCAACATCCAACTCCCTTTCCCACTCCAAGATATAGTGCGATGTGACAAACATGGGGGAATTCAAGAACAACTGAGAATGGATGGTTATTGCTCTATAGAGAGGCCTGCCAGCAAGCAAATTCTCGTAGTTTATGTCTCGGGAACCCCCATGCCAGAATCATAGATATCAATCTGAAATATTCAAAATGTTATGTTTTGGGAATATCTCCCTGTACATATGCCAACATCACCAAGCCATCGCCATTATAGAGGTCCTGTATGTGTCTCAACCCAATAGAATGCCAGCGACGTGGGTGTGAATCAGGGAGGCAAAATAGTAGATGGGATGAATTGGTGAGGGATGCAGGGCAACTTGTTCTGTGTGCTTAAGATCTCTCCAGAGCCGAAGGCCAGCTCTAATTATGGGGTTACTGATCTAAATCAATATGTCTGCATGTTGAGGAACCCATATCAAATCTAACAGGTGTATTCCGGCCGGTAACATAGCCTGTTCAAGTTGATACCACCTGGCCCCTTTGCCTTGCACACCCCAAGCTGAAAAATAAGACAACATTGCAGCTTTATAATAGAAGTCTACATTTGGGGTTGGCAATCCGCCCCATTAATAGAATTCTGCAATTGTAACATAGAGACTCTCAGGGTTTTTTCTGGCAAATATATTTATTGAATATAGATTGGAAATGTTTTAGTAAATAGGCAGGAACTGGGAGGGGGACGCATCTAAAGTGGTAGGTCAGCTTAGGGAGTAGTGATTGAACCCTACCCATCAATGATGCCTCCAATTTGACCACTTGTTCATTAATGTTTTAAATTCCCTCAAAAGAGGCTCATAGTTTGCTTGAACAACTAATTTGGGGTCAGAGGAGAGAATCACTCCCAAATGTTTGATATGTGTGGTCGACCACTTAAAGGGGCAGGCTACCTTCAACAACTGTAACTGGGTGGTGGGGATATGAAGGGTCAGTGCTTCTGTTTTATTATAATTAAGTTTATAATAGGTCAGTTTTCGGAACTCTTGCAGGATCTCAAAAACAATTGGTAGGGACTCTGCGGGGTCTGAGATGAATAGGGTTAAATCGTCCGCAAATAAAGCCAGCCTATGCACTGTATAGTGGATCAACAAACCTTGGACTTCCCCACCCTGCCATATTTGTGTTGCCAATGGTTCCACTGTTAAAATATATAGGAGATGGGAAAGGGGACATAACTCTCTAGTGCCATTTATAATATCCAAGGGATCGGAATAAAACCTTATTTCCCTCACTTTGACAAAGGGGGCTGAATAAAGACTTGGATCTTTACCCTGTTTATGGAGAGTAACGATTTCAGCCTCTAAGTATTCCCTAAGGAAGGAGCCAGACTCGAAAACCTGGTTGAAAACTTTAAACAGGATAGGGCTCAACTGATCTCCCAGTCTTTTATAAAATGTAGAAGAGAAGCCATCGGGGCCCAGTGCCTTGTGTAGTTTCAGTGCTTTAATCGAGTCCACTACCTCCTCCTGCGTGATCAAGCAGGGCAGAGATTCGGCAGAGTCCTCTGAAACCTATGGCAAGTTAAGTGAGAGTAAGAATTTCTTTATGGCATCTTTAGGCGCTGCACCTCTAATTTCATGCAGCTCAATTTGGTATAATTGTCTGTAATATTCAACAAAAGCTGCACCTATATCTTTCGGAGAGTAGTATCTGCCACTTCCCTTCTTAATAAATGCAATTCTGTTCAGCAAAGACCATCGGCGTAATTTATAGACAAGTAAATGATCCGCCTTATTTCCCTTGAGGTAAAATTTTAGTTTTCAAGGGACACTAAAGCCAATATTTTTTCTTTTGTGATTCAGATAGAGCATGCAATTGTAAGCATCTTTTGAATTTACTCCTATTATCAATTTTTCTCCGTTCTCTTGCTATCTTTATTTGAAAAAGAAGGCATTTAAGCTTTTTTTTGGTTCAGGATTCTGGACAGCACTTTTTTTTATTGGTGAATGAATTTTATCCACAAATCAGCAACAACCACCAAGGTTGTTCACCAAAAATGGGCTGGCATCTAAACTTACATTCTTGCATTTCAAATAAAGATTCCAAGAGAATTAAGAAAATTTGATAAAAGGAGTAAATTAGAAAGTTGCTTAAATTGTCATGCTCTATCTGAATCACAAAAGAAAACATTTGGGTTCAGTGTCCCTTTAAGTAGTGTAGATTCCTTTGGACTTCTAGTTTTTCAATTTGTTTTTTAATGGTTTGTAATTCACTATGTTAGGACACTGTGGAAGACTGTCTAAGCCTGTCTCTAAGGGTCATGTATTCACAATGTAGCTGTGTTAGAGATTCACCTCTATTTTTCTTGTGCTGAGCCTCTTTCTTTATAAATAGGCCTCTCATGTAGGCTTTAAGGGCAGTCCAAATCATTGAGGTAGACACTTCTCCATGATCATTAATTGTTAAGTATTCCGCTGTTTCCCTATTCCACTCCGGGAGATGGAGGTCCTGAATTAGATATTTCAGTAAAAGCCAGCCTCCCCTTGGTCTCTGTGCATAAGACTGATCAAATTGGATGATAACGGCATCATGGTCTGACCGCATACATAGCATGATTACAACACTTTGTACTGAGTCTAGTGATCTGGAATTACAGAGCACATAATCAATTCTGTAGAACGATTGGTGCAGTGTTGAAAAAAAAGTGTGGTCATACACATCAGGGTGCAGAGCTCTCCAAATATCATAAATCCCAAACCATACCACCATATTTCCCCTTAAGCTGATCACCTCTCCTTTCTTTCTTGGGATCCCAAAGCATATTGTAGTCACCTCCCATTAATACATGTCCTTGTTTTACTTTATCTATTTTTCTCAAGATTTTTCTGAGAATACTAGTTTGGTTCACATTAGGCAGGTAAAGAGCCACCAGCGTGTACAAAACATTATCTTAATGACATACGCAAGTGACATAACATCCTGTCGGGTCTTTTTCTACATATATCTGCTCAAAGGCTATCTGACTACCCACCAAAATAGTGATTCCCCTAGAGTTTTGTGGTATACTGAAGATATAGAGGTGGGATATGTGCGTGTATGGAACAAATTCGCCCTATCCTCAGTCCAGTGTGTTTCCTGCAAGTAGGCAATATCAACCCTATGGGTTGTCAAATATTTCATGAGTAAACTTCTTTTGGTAGGGGAATTAAGTCCCTTCACATTTAATGTACACAACTTCATGATAGGGTGGTACAGAAAAAAAAGGGAGGGAAGGGGATGAGAGCCACACCACCAACCTAGTATACCATAATCTTGTGTATGTTTTAGCATATATGAACTATATAAGACCTAACAGATAGATACATTCTAAAAATATAATCTAACATATATGATCAAACATAGAACCAGTGACTATATACCACCATTCAGTGGGTACTAAGTTATAGTAAAGAGAGAGCTAATAAGTACTATTCACTCACCCCTAAACAACAGTTTTACATTCAGACAATGATACATATACCTGAATTTGGTAAAGTAGAATCAGTTTACCAATAGAATGAGGATTCT
Organism: Bombina bombina; assembly: GCF_027579735.1. Lineage (NCBI taxonomy): Eukaryota > Metazoa > Chordata > Amphibia > Anura > Bombinatoridae > Bombina > Bombina bombina. The sequence continues at coordinate 896,681,254 of NC_069500.1, forward strand.
CCAGAGGTGAAGAAGGTATAACATCCCACAAAGTTAAAACAGCATTCATGTGGCCAAGTGCGGGCTTGCCAGCCTCCAATCAGGTGCTGAAGCTCTCAAATCACTATTGCTTCTCTGTGGTAGGCTAGGGCCTGGGGATCTTCTAATACCCCTCTGAGGGGGATTAAGAGGGACTCTGTCCTGTGTGTCAGGATGTCACTTCTTGAGAAAGTCTTGTCCTTGTCTTGGAGTGAGGATAACATATTGAGTTCCATCTTTTGTAACAATTAACTTAGTTGGGAATACCCAACTATATTTGATCTGGTGATGTCTGAGTGTTCCTGTGACTTCAGCAAAGGTTCTCCTCTGCTGCAATGTATGAGAAGATAGATCCAGAAACAATGACACCTCTGCATACTGACCAGACATAATGGGAGATTGCAGCATGGTCCTCATCAGCTTTTCTTTGTATGTATAGTAATGTAGATGAGCTATGGTATCTCTTGGTTTATCCAGGGGGAGGTTTTTTGGCTTTGCCACTCTGTGTCAATTCTGCTGATGTCTCCTGCTGACGGACCCAGAATGGAGTGGAATAGAGCTTGTGCATATTTTTCTTACTCTCTCTGGGTCACCGCCTTGGGTATCCCCCAAAAGCGGACATTGTTCCTTCGGGAACGATCCTAAAAATAAGCCACTCTAAGGAAGAAACTTGATCTGCTAAGGCTTGAGTGTAGCTGAACCAGTTGGCATGTTCTACCATCAAATCTTCTTGTTTTCTCTTGATAGTGTCAGTGCGCTCATTAACTGAGGGGATATCTCTTCTCAAGTCCTCAAATGATCTTTCTAGTTTGTCAAATATTTTGGTAAGAGTTTGGTTTTGCTTATCAAACAGTTGTTGTATAGTATCACAGGTGAGAGCAGAGGCTTCCCCCATATTCAGACTCAAGGCAGCAGATTGCGTGGGTCTGGCGTCAAGGTGCTCTTCACTAAAATCTATGGTTTTTTATATCTCGTCATCAGATCTATTAAAGTCCTGATCTCTTAATGGCTGAAAGTGGTATATGACCATCTTCTTAGCTCCCAGGCTTTGTTTATGTTTTTTCCTGGCCTGCTGTAACATATTGGGCCAAAAGTTTGTAACGTTGACTATGTTGAATATTAAGCCAGGCACACTCTTACCACCTTGAACTTGGCACCTATGGATACTAAGGCAGTATACTGGTCAAGCTATAGGCACTGACAGGAGGGAGAGCAAGGCACTTTACATTAGCATCCTTTTGTAGTGAATAAAGTGTTCAGACAAAATTATAAAAAAAAGTCCAGAAATGCCCAGCACCCCTAAAAGGAAGTTTGTCACATAACTCAGACACTATGCTTCAAGGTGAAACTCAGAAGTTAAGGCTTTGTAATGTAGATTATAGCAGGTCCCTAAATATAACTGTGAGATTGCAGCTGGCTGTTTACAAGAGGTCAGGCCCAATTAACGTACAGGATGATTTTAGGCGATGTTCATATCACAGGAATACAGCATTTTTAGGGGCTGCAAGAAAGGGCTCTTATAAGTAGCAGGATGAGAGTTATATAGCTGATCCCTGAAAATAACAGTAATATTGCAGCTAGTTGTTTACCAGAGTTTAGGCCCAACAAGATAGTTCTAGGCAGAGTCTATAGCACAGGAATCCACTATTATGGAGGCTGCAAGAGAGGGCTCCTATAGATGGGAGAATAGGAGTTATATTTTTAATGTATGCGTGTGTGGTACAGAAAGGCAAGATGTCTGCCCTCTAATATCCCATACCTCAGCCCTTCCCTGTAACTCTCTTCATTGCAGGTCCCTGCAGTTAGATACTGAGCAAACCCTCTTGGCTTACCAGCAGTCTCTGTGGATGTGCTCGATTTTTTAGGGGAGATTACTCAGGTCAGTTCTTGGTGCCCCCAGCATTTGTCTCTGAGGCTTTCCGGATCACGGCCTTATAACGGCCTAATCAGCCGTGGCGGGGGCACAATGAGTCTCCTGCGAGATTCAGGGCAAGCAGGCACCTCTATTTGCTGTCCGCTACTTTGCAGGGCAAGTCTGGGAAACCACTCCTCTCATCCTGCTGTTCGGCGCAACAAGCGCACAATGCTCCGTTCCTGGAAGGCCTCGGCACTGTCTAGGCCCAATCTGCGTCAGAGATCGTCGCTCTCCACTTAGGAAACTCTGCTCCTGATTCACCGGGCAGCCTCCCGGTCTACTGTAGGGCACAATTAAGGTGTGCAAGACTCCTTTAGTTAGGATGAAAGCTGGGTTATTCGGGTTTAATAGTTACTGCTTGCCGGAGCTCCAGCACTATATGTCTGCTCTAGTTAGGCGCTAGCTCCGCCCCGCATATTCTTTTTCAATAAGGGATACCAAGAGAATGAAAGACATTTGAAAACTGAAGTGTCTTAAAAGTACATGCTCTATCAGAATCATGCAAGTTTAATTTTGGCTTTCCTATCCTTTTTAAAATTGCACCACTTATAACCTTTTGAAAATACACTTAGCACAATGTTGCTGTATGCCATTTTATCAGTTTTGTCTGTCATACGTATTACATTAACAATTTTACTTTTATAATCTGTGGTTTGTTCTCTATTAGTCAAATAACATATGCACTTCATTAACTGTGTCTACTGCATATTAAACATGCTTTCATGTTTTTACTGAATAAAAAAAGAAATACTCCTAGGCAACTGAATGAATTGAAAATATTGCACGCTACATATTAATGATCATTCTCCTAAGAGAAATAACAGCATCCCTGCTAGATGGCAGTCATTCAAGTGCTATCTATTTCATCAGCCTGCTCTGTTGGTCCTGACCCTAATCCAGCAAATTCATATCCCCAGCTGCTCTTTAAACTGCCTCATTAGTGGCGCACCATTGGCCTGCTCCCATGACAGCCATCCAATAGGAGAAAAGTGACATGGGGCTATAGACTGTAACTGACTGGCAAGTATTATACAGAAATATGAGACAATTAGGACTGCAGGAATGAGTGGTTCACAATGCCGTGACACAAACTGTTAAGGAATTTAGTATTATGCCATCCCGATAGTTTTAAGTATACTTGCTTGTTTAAAATCTCAATCTCTGAAGCATAATGATTAATGCTGCAAAGATCTTCAAACTACAGTTCAGCGAAATGTGGTTTATTACTTCTATTAAAAAACAAAAACAAAAAAAAAACACTTGTTTTCATAAACAACAAAATAAATATAATTTGTTTATGGATCACCAAGTTGAAAACAGTTAAGGGTTTTATGGGTGAGCGCCATTACAACAATTAGTTTTCATCCTTCTAGAAAGCTAAAAGATCAGAGCATGGTTTTTACTACATAAACTGTAACAATTAAACAGCAATAAGTTAATACATGCATAAAATACAAAATAAATAAATAAAACACACATAAATAAATGAATACTTACGGCTAGATTACAAGTTTTGCGTTATGAGTAAAAAAGCAGCGTTATGGGTTATTATAACGCTGCTTTTTCACTACCGCTGCTATTATGAGTCTTGTAGGTACAGCTGTCCCACACACTTTTTTGGCCGAACTGCAAATTAACTTACGCAATTTGCGTAAAGTCTTTTTTCAATGGGACTTCCATAGCGCCGATATTACAAGCTTCTTTTTGGAGGCCAAAAAGTTAGAGGTACAGCCTATCCCGCAAGATTTGTAACGCATTCTAAAGTCAGTAGTTATGAGTTTTACGCTACAAAGCTGTAGCATACAACTCATAACTAAAGTGCTAAAAAGTACACTAACACTAATAAACTACCTATTAACCCCTAAACTAAGGCCCTCCCACATCGCAAACACTAAAAGAAAATGATTAACCTCTAATCTGCCGCTCCTGACATCGCCTCCACTATAATAATCATATTAACGCCTAAACCGCCACACTCCCGCATCGTAATCACTAGTTAAATATTATTAACCCCTAATCTGCTGTCCCCAAAATTGCCGCCATCTACCTACATTTATTAACCCCTAATCTGCCGCCCCCAACGTTGCCGCCACTATACAATATTTATTAACCCCTAAATCTAAGTCTAACCCTAACCCTAACACCCCCTAACAAATATAATTCAAATAAATCTAAATAAAAATTTCTATCATTACCTAAATAATTCCTATTTAAAATTAAATACTTAACTATAAAATAAACCCTAAGCTAGCTACAATATAACTAATAACTAAACTAGGTAGAATAGTTACTAAATAGTTATTAACTATTTACTGACTACCTAGCTAAAATAAATACAAATTTACCTGTAAAATAAAACCTAACCTGAGATACACTAACACCTAACATTACACAACAATTAAATAAATTACATAAATTAAATACAATTACCTAAATTACAAAACAAAAAACAACACTAAATTAGACAAAATAAAAAACAAATGGTCAGATATTTAAACTAATTACACCTAATCTAATAGCCCTATCAAAATAAAAAAAGCCCCCCAAAATAAAAAAAACCCTAGCCTAAACTAAACTACCAATCACCCTTAAAAGGGCCTTTTGCGGAGCATTGCCTCAAATAAATCAGCTCTTTTACCTGTAAAAAAAATACAAACAACCCCCCAACAGTAAAACCCACCACCCACACAACCAACCCCCCAAATAAAATCCTAACTAAAAAAACGTAAGCTCCCCATTGCCCTGAAAAGGGTATTTGGATGGGCATTGCCCTTAAAAGGGAATTTAGCTCTATTGCTGCCCAAACCCTAACCTAAAAATAAAACGAGAAAGGGTAGGGAAAAGGGAGGCTAGTAGAGCCAAATTAATAATTCATTACCTAGGACTGTGTGGCAACGCCCCGGTGTAGATAAAACCTTATATGAAGGTAAAAATAGCCAATGTGCAGACCCTTTAAATATTTAGATAATCATTTAGAAAAAGGGAGATACTACAACAACCGCAATTAGATTGCTATAATGTATAGACAGGGATTGCAGCACATATTTTTTATTTTTAATTTAAATTTGCTTCGTAAATTCTAAAGCTCCGCTAAAATAGCGGTGTGTGTAGATATATCCTCACTCCCCACATTCACAAGTGCCACCCAGCGCCGAAGTTGAATAGAAGGTTACCACTAAATTAAGGAACACATGAATCGATGAGTCAAGAAGCGTAATTGGATCAATGCACATGCACAGATTGGCTGTGCTGTTTTATTTTAGTTCACACAGATTAAACCAGGAAAGCAAGCAAGATTTAACTAATTTAGATTGACAACACCTCCACTAGAGGGTGGTTACGATTAAACGTAAAATCCGCCACCATAGTGATCATTGAGGATCTATGTCAAAACAACACATGTATACAGATGAACAAAAAAGAATTCACACGAACAATATTGTAAGATGAAACATGTAATGCTTAAGTCATGTGCACTATACCTGAATTTGGCCAAATTGTGCAAAGAAACATCCTCAAAATAATTTCTAGTAGATGACAGTATAGTCTGTAGGGGGCTAGAAGAAACAACACCTGTAACAGCGGGCACCACCAACTATATGAGAGGTATCAGGTGTCATGTTATCACATTTCAGGATCTTTGTTTCTTTAACCCAGTTTATACAGACTAACAGTTTGAAACTTAATAGCATTAAGCAATATACAGTATACATGTATTAGTTGAACAGTATTTATTCAGACCAGTGGAAGTTATGGGGATAGTATATAGCAACTCCAGTATTCAGCGGGCACCACCAAAAGTAAAGGTATCCGGTGTCATGAATAGTATCAATTCTGGATCTATGTTAAAACTACCCCAAAATAACTATTTTCCGTCTGTTACAGTTGTATAGAAAATGGAAAAGACTTACAGAGCATTACAACTCATTATAACTGATATACACCAGTATCTGAATATCAAGAGCAAACATGTACACAGATTGTGATAAGAATAATGTAAATGAATCACCCTTTTCAGGGCTTAAGCATGTCCCATAAAAAGGAACTGTGTATACAGATGGTACATTGTTACACCTTCGGATATCCAGGGGATTGAGCTGAAAAGTCAGATGGTAAATGCTCAGTTAGTTATACAACCGTATCTTTGCTTTCTGAAAGAGAATTCCAAAAAGTTTCCGTGTGTAGATAGATTTCAATTCAAAACAAACGTGCTACATTCTAGCACAGCGTGGACGCCACAGCGATCTGTCCTTCGTGCAAGTCCGTCTCCACTTCTTACGTCACTGCCGACGTACGTTTCACCCCCCACGTGACATCCAGAGAGCACAGGGGTTTCCTCAGGGCAAAAGCGGATGCTGGATTCCTTTGCAGCCGCAATATATACCTCCTTCAAAAGGCTTATTGGAGGATGTCTGAAGACAGTAGTAGCCAATGAAAAGCATTTACTGAGCCGCAGCCCATTTATATAGATCAAAGAGGATTCGGTGAATATATATACACAGTGAAAAGTATTAGGTTATATAGAACAACTCTAAAGAACCAACATTAAAAAAAGAAAGAATTGTATACGAATATGTACGTAAAGGAAAAGAAGGGATAAATATAAAAGTAAAAAGAACAAGAAAAGGCCCACTTTTCCATAGTTCTTTTGAGAATTATTGCAGTGTATGCTAAAATAAAACCTTATTTGTCCATGTTTTTAAGCTACATGAATAAAGGCTTTACACGCATACTGTTGATCCATCGATTCATGTGTTTAAAAGGTTTCTATATGGTATGGAAGTAAAGACTAGATATATTAGTTGATTCTTATAGGGAAGGTGATAATATATCGAATTATGCCACAAAAATAAAAATATTACAAATGATTATATTGAAGAAATCTTTCACTTGCTTGAATAACAAATTTTGTTAGTCATTCTAAGGTGAAGAGGCAGATTGAAAAGGAACCCTAATCTGTATATATTACATACTAGGTTTATAGAGATTTGAAGATCAGTTTTGTCCTTTTTATTTAAGGAAAGCAGCAAATTCAAATTTTTCATTTAGCCCTTTGGGCATAAGGGTTTAATCTGTGTGAACTAAAATAAAACAGCACAGCCAATCTGTGCATGTGCATTGATCCAATTACGCTTCTTGACTCATCGATTCATGTGTTCCTTAATTTAGTGGTAACCTTCTATTCAACTTCGGCGCTGGGTGGCACTTGTGAATGTGGGGAGTGAGGATATATCTACACACACCGCTATTTTAGCGGAGCTTTAGAATTTACGAAGCAAATTTAAATTAAAAATAAAAAATATGTGCTGCAATCCCTGTCTATACATTATAGCAATCTAATTGCGGTTGTTGTAGTATCTCCCTTTTTCTAAATGATTATCTAAAAATAAAACCCACCCAATAAACCCTTAAAAAAACCTAACACTAACCCCTGAAGATCCACTTACAGTTTTGAAGACCGGACATCCATCCTCAACGAAGCCGGGAGAAGTCCTCAACGAAGCGGCAAGAAGTCCTCAACGAAGCCAGGAGAAGTCTTCATCCAAGCCGGCAGAAGTGGTCCTCCAGACGGGCAGAAGTCATCATCCAGACGGCATCTTCTATCTTCATTCATCCGGCACGGAGCAGGTCCATCTTCAAGACACCCGGCGAGGAGCATCCTCTTCTTCCGACGACTAACGAAGAATGAACGTTCCTTTAAATGATGTCATCCAAGATGGCGTCCCTTGAATTCTGATTGGCTGATAGAATTCTATCAGCCAATCGGAATAAAAGGTGAAAAATTCCTATTGGCTGATAGAATGCGAGCTCAATCCTATTGGCTGATTGCATCTGCCAATAGGAATATTTCATCTTTAATTCCGATTGGCTGATAGAATTCTATCAGCCAATCGGAATTCAAGCGACGCCATCTTGGATGACGTAATTTAAAGGAACCTTCATTCTTCGTTAGACGTCGGAAGAAGAGGATGCTCTGCGCCGTATGTCTTGAAGATGGACCCGCTCCGCGCCAGATGGATGAAGATAGAAGATGCCGTCTGGATAAAGACTTCTGCCCATCTGGAGGACCACTTCTCCTGGCTTTGTTGAAGACTTCTTGCTGCTTTGTTTAGGATTTCTCCCGGCTTCATTGAGGATGGATGTCCAGTCTTCAAAACTGTAAGTGGATCTTCAGGGGTTAGTGTTAGTTTTTTTTTAAGGGTTTATTGGGTGGGTTTTATTTTTAGGTTAGGGTTTGGGCAGCAATAGAGCTAAATACCCTTTTAAGGGCAATGTCCAACCAAATGCCCTTTTCAGGACAATGGAGAGCGTAAGGTTTTTTAGTTAGGATTTTATTTGGGGGGTTGGTTGTGTGGGTGGTGGGTTTTACTGTTGGGGGGGTTGTTTGTATTTTTTTTTACAGGTAAAAGAGCTGATTTCTTTGGGGCAATGCCCCGCAAAAGGCCCTTTTAAGGGCTATTGGTAGTTTAGGCTAGGGTTTTGTTTTTTTATTTTGGGGGGGCTTTTTTATTTTGATAGGACTATAAGATTAGATGTAATTAGTTTAAATATCTGATAATTTGGTTTTTATTTTGTGTAATTTAGTGTTTGTTTTTTTTGTAATTTAGATAATTGTATTTAATTTATGTAATTTATTTAATTGTTGTGTAATGTTAGGTGTTAGTGTAACTCAGGTTAGGTTTTATTTTACAGGTAAATTTGTATTTATTTTAGCTAGGTAGTTAGTAAATAGTTAATAACTATTTAGTAACTATTCTGCCTAGTTAAAATAAATACAAACTTGCCTGTAAAATAAAAATAAACCCTAAGCTAGATACAATGTAACTATTAGTTATATTGTAGCTAGTTTAGGGTTTATTTAATATTTAAGTATTTAGTTTTAAATAGGAATTATTTAGGTAATGATAGTAATATTTATTTAGATTTATTTGAATTATATTTAAGTTAGGGGTGTTAGGTTTAGGGTTAATAATATTTAACTAGTGTTTGCAATGCGGGAGTGCGGCGATTTAGGGGTTAATATGTTTATTATAGTGGCGGTAACGTTGGGGCTGGCAGATTATGGGTTAATAAGTATAGGTAGGTTGCAGCGACATTGGGGGCGGGAGATTAGGGGTTAATAAATATAATGTCGTGTCGGCGATGTTGGGGGAGCAGATTAGGGGTTAATAAGTATAATGTAGGTGTCGGCGATGTCGGGGGCGGCAGATTAGGGGTTAATAAATATAATGTAGGTGTCGGCGATGTCGGGGGCGGCAGATTAGGGGTTAACAAGTGTAAGATTAGGGGTGTTTAGTCTCGGGGTTCATGTTAGGGTGTTAGGTGTAAATATAAATTTAGTTTCCTTATAGGAATCAATGGGGCTGCGTTACGGAGCTTTACGCTGCTTTATTGCAGGTGTTAGGCTTTTTTTCAGCCGGCACTCCCCATTGATGTGTTTTAGGAAATCGTGCACGAGCACGTACAACCAGCTCACCTCTTACTTATGCAGCGCTGGTATTGGAGTGCGGTATGGAGCACAATTTTGATCTACGCTCACTTCTTGCCTAATAACGCCAGGTTTATGAAAACCTGTAATACCAGCGCTGTAGGTAAGTGAGCGGTAACAATAACGTGCAAGTTAACACTGCACCCCTCATAACGCAAAACTCGTAATCTAGCCGTTAATTATTAACTAATTAATTAATGTAGATCCTTCTTTAATCCCTTGGATGACACAGATAGCTTCATCTGTTGGTATCTACACTCATATGTCTTGTTATTGGCTCAACAGATTTGTTCAGCTAGCTCTAGTAGTGCATTTCTGTTCTGGGTCTGACTTTAAAGGGATAGACAGGTTGAAATTGAAATGTACATGGGTGCATTTCAATTTGAAATAGAAGCATTTTTGCAATATATTTCCATTAGAAGAAATTCATTTAGTAAAATGTATTATGGTTTTTCAGTGTCATACGTACATATGCTTTGAAGGCCGTGCACCAGTTTTCAAACATCATGCACCTGGCAGTGGTGTGTATTATATCTGTGAAGACTTAATTTGTGTCATACAAGCCACTGTAGACTCTCTCAGGCCCATTTATCAAGCTCCATACAGAGCTTGAAGGGCCGTGTTTCTGGCGAGTCTTTAGACTCGCCAGAAACACAATTTATGAAGCAACGGTCTAAAGACCGCTGCTCCATAACCCTGTCCACCTGCTCAGAGCAGGCAGAAAGACAGGAATCGCCGGAAATCAACCAGATCGAATACGATCGGGTTGATTGACACCCCCCTGCTGGCGGCCGATTGGCCGCGAGTCAGCAGGGGGCAGCGTTGCACCAGCAGCTCTTGTGAGCTGCTGGTGCAATGTTAAATGCGGAGAGCATATTGCTCTCCGCATTTAGAGAGGTGTTGCGGACCTGATTGGCAGTGTAGGATGAGGTCTGCAACACCTTTGATAAATTGGGGCCTCTGAGTAGGCGAGGTGTTTTAATACTGCTGCACAGAACCTCACAGCACAGTGATACATTTTAGTAGAAGCATTTTTGCTAATGAAAGTATATCACAAAAATACTTCTATTCCAAATTGAAATGCAACCATGCACATTTCAATTTGAACATTTATATCCCTTTAACTATGGTGTTGATTCCATTCTTTCCTTGGCTAATTTACAGCTCCCAAAATGCCTTTTTTGATGTGTGATATCGGAAAATTCACCCATAGAATGTACAACATTAACACTAGGGTTAACAATGCATCCGACCACAAGTTATCAAATATATATTGACAACAATAGAATTCAACTCCCAAATGAACTTGATAAATGCTTAAAAGCCACAAAATGACTGATAACACATTTAAGCCATGGTTCTGCGCATGCTCAGACCAGAAATACAATTTCTTTATAATGTTTATAATGATACTGATTATATTATCATGAACAAAACATAATTTATGTAAGAACTTACCTGATAAATTCATTTCTTTCATATTGGCAAGAGTCCATGAGCTAGTGACGTATGGGATATACAATCCTACCAGGAGGTGCAAAGTTTCCCAAACCTCAAAATGCCTATAAATACACCCCTCACCACACCCACAATTCAGTTTTAACGAATAGCCAAGCAGTGGGGTGATAAAGAAAGGAGTAGAAAGCATCAACAAAGGAAATTTGGAAATAATTGTGCTTTATACAAAAAATCATAACTACCATAAAAAGGGTGGGCCTCATGGACTCTTGCCAATATGAAAGAAATGAATTTATCAGGTAAGTTCTTACATAAATTATGTTTTCTTTCATGTAATTGGCAAGAGTCCATGAGCTAGTGACGTATGGGATAGAAATACCCAAGATGTGGATCGCCACTCAAGAGTCACTAGAGAGGGAGGGAATAAAATAAAAACAGCCATTTTCCACAACCCAAAAAATTAAGTTTATTTTCACTTTTGAACGAAAAAAACTTAAATCAAAAGCAGAAGAATCAAACTGAAACAGCTGCCTGAAGAACTTTTCTACCAAAAACTGCTTCAGAAGAAGCAAATACATCAAAACGGTAGAATTTAGTAAATGTATGCAAAGAGGACCAAGTTGCCGCTTTGCAAATCTGATCAACTGAAGATTCATTCTTAAAAGCCCACGAAGTGGAGACTGATCTAGTAGAATGAGCTGTAATTCTCTGAGGCGGGGCCTGATCCGACTCCAAATAAGCTTGATGAATCAAAAGTTTCAATCAAGAAGCTAAGGAAATAGCAGAAGCCTTCTGACCTTTTCTAGGACCAGAAAATAAAACAAATACAGGCCCATTTATCAAGCTCCGTACGGAGCTTGAAGGGCTGTGTTTCTGGCGAGTCTTCAGACTCGCCAGAAACACAACTTATGAAGCAGCGGTCTAAAGACCGCTGCTCCATAACCATGTCCTCCTGCTCAGAGCAGGCGGACAGGAATCGCCGGAAATCAACCCGATCAAATACGATCAGGTTGATTGACACCTCCCTGCTTGCGGCCAATTGGCCGCGAGTCAGCAGGGGGCGGCGTTGCACCAGCAGCTCTTGTGAGCTGCTGGTGCAATGTTAAATGCGGAGAGCGTATAGCTCTCCGCATTTAGCGAGGTGTTGCGGACCTGTTCGGCAGTGTCGGATCAGGTCCGCAACACCTTTGATAAATTGGGGCCATAGACTGGAAGTCTTCCTGAAATCTTTAGTAGCTTCCACATAATATTTCAAAGCTCTTACCACATCCAAAGAATGTAAGGATCTTTCCAAAGAATTCTTAGGATTAGGACACAAGGAAGGGACAACAATTTCTCTATTAATGTTGTTAGAATTCACAACCTTAGGTAAAAATTGAAAAGAAGTCCACAAAACTGCCTTATCCTGATGAAAAATCAGAAAAGGAGACTCACAAGAAAGAGCAGATAGCTCAGAAACTCTTCTAGCAGAAGAGATGGCCAAAAGGAGCAACACTTTCCAAGAAAGTAGTTTAATGTCCAAAGAATGCATAGGTTCAAATGGAGGAGCCTATAAAGCCTTCAGAACCAAATTAAGACTCCACGGAGGAGAAATTGATTTAATGACAGGCTTAATACGAACTTTTAATACCCGGTAGGAAACTGCTTATGGTTTATGTGAAAACAGTAGCAATTATGTACAAAGATACTGATGTGGGATCTCAAAAGCAGATTACTAATTCCTATATTAACAGTAGGGTGAATGGTAGTATGTATCACAAGGTGATATAAGGTTGCCAGTACTGAGGAAATGGCAACAAGTATCTTATGTGAATTGATCTTTAGTTGGAAGTAGGATAATGCAGCACAGCTATAGGCAATACTGTTATAACAGAGTTAGAAGTGAGAATAACAGTAAAATTGAAATGTCCTGATCTGGTTGATCTGATCTCTGTTCTGAGAAACAATGCTATGTGCTAATCGAGCTAAGTGCAGTAATAATGTAAATGACAGTCACTGAGTTCAGAGTGGGCGTGCTTATATTCCGGTATTGTATTAGCTGCAATAAGCTTTAGTTAGAGGTTGACCACAATACACACTTATCTGTTGTTGTGACAGAATGATTCTGTAAGCTGTCAGAGCTCTCCTTTGCCATTCTGGATCACTGTGTACTGAGCTGCTCGATCCGACCCTTGTTACATCACGGGGGGTGTGGCTCCGCTCCGGTCTCCGTTTGTGTCACGGAGTTGCGGTTTGTTTGCTGAATTGATGGGGTTTGCGGCCTCGATAAAGGTTGATGTTTTAGAGATGAATGATACTGGGATAAGATTAGGTGAGTGCTGTGCAGTTCCCAGATAGGATGATTTGAACTCTGTAGTTGAATCCTGGTAAAGTTAGAAGCAGGACTTCAGTGACATACGGTCAGATCTGAAACAGGAATCCAGTAACAATCTCCTGATGCGTGAGATTCGTAGTTCCACTTCACAATTTAGGGTCAGTCTATCAGTAGTCTCAAGAGTAAGGAAGCTGTTAGCACTTCAACTACACTGCAGGTTACTGACAAATTGCTAAGCACCTGTGTCAGCCGCTTTGGAATCAGTCCGGGATGCAACCCAACTGCTAGCGTGAATTGAAAGCACACGCTAGCACACTGAGAAATATCCAGGACGTGACCCACTCAGGAAACAGATGAGAAAGATAACAAAAATAATTATTGTTCCAGTATGCAGGAAAGCCACAAAGGAAAAAACGTCCCTTTAAGCAGTTCAAAGAATATAAAGGAAATGCTCTTATTTGCAGCTTTGAAAAAAGGTCCTCTTTAGCAGGCTTGTAAAACAAAGGCAAAGTTCTCTTTTGCAGCTTGTAAAAGTAAATGTCCCTTTAAGCAGTTTTATAACAAACAGAAAGGCAAAGTTCTCTTTTGCAGCTTGTAAAAGTAAATGTCCCTTTAAGCAGGTTTATAACAAACAGAAAGGCAAAGTTCTCTTATGCAGCTTGTAAAAGTAAATGTCCCTTTAAGCAGGTTTTAATTATCAAAGAAAAGGTTGTGGATTAAGGCAAAAGCAAGGTCAGGCAGGCAGAAGTCGGCATCCAAATATCAGCAAAAGGGTTAAGGCAAAAGGCAAGGTCAGGCAGGCAGAAGTCGGTATCCAAATATCAGCAAAAGGGTTAAGGCAAAAGGCAAGGTCAGGCAGGCAGAAGTCGGTATCCAAAAATCAGCAAAAGGGTTAAGGCAAAAGGCAAGGTCAGGCAGGCAGAAGTCGGTACACAAGAAAACAGAATTTGATAAGGTACTCACAAACTCCAAAGGGAACAAACAAACGGGCCCCGATTCAGATCTCCCGCCGTGGTTTAAAGGCAGGAGCGGCAACGTCATCAGAGGGGTGTGTCGAGAAAGCGTCACGTTGCTAAGCAACGTGACGTCAGTCACACAGAGGAGATCCGGGAGCCGCGGCGACACGGCAATGAACGGACGGGATCATGACAGCACCCCCCTCCTCAAGGACCCCTCCGGGGGACAGGACCAGGCCTATCAGGATGAGTCCTGTGGAAGGTCTTGATCAAAGTAGGAGCATTTACTTGATGAGCCGGTTCCCAAGAACGTTCCGTGACTGGATAACCTTTCCAATGAATGAGATAATACAATTTCTTGCCACGCAACTTGGAATCTAGAATATGGCTGATCTCAAACTCAGGGTGTCCATGCACAAATAACGGTGGAGGTTTAGAAAAAGGCTTAGAATACCTGTTAGTCATCACAGGTTTTAAAAGAGAAACATGGAATACCGGATGGACTTTGAGAGTCTTGGGTAAAGCCACCCGATAAGCAGTAGAACACACCTGACCCAGTATTCGGAAAGGACCCACGTATCGTGGTCCCAATTTGTTAGAAGGTTGTTTCAGGCAAAGAAATCGAGAGGAAATCCAAACTTTATCACCAGGGCGATATTTGGGAGCTTTCTTCCGTCGAAGGTCTGAAAAGAACTTGTAACGTCTAGAAGTTACAGAAAGAATACGATGTATTTTCTGCCAATGTCGAGTTAATCTTCGGGCTGTAAGATCAGAAGCAGGATTCACTGTGGGGGAAGTATGCAAAGGGAATGTTCTGGGCTGATATCCGTAAGCTGCATGAAAAGGAGAAGTCTGAAGGGAGGAATTGTACCGGGCATTATGAGCCAATTCAGCCAAAGGAAGGTAAGAAGTCCAGTTAGAGTGATAATGATCCACATAATGTCTAAGATATGTTTCAAGACACTGGTTTACTCTTTCAGTCTGGCCATTCGATTGTGGGTGGTGAGAAGTAGAGAGAGATATAGTAGTTCCAAAATGTTTACAAAGTGACCTCCAAAATCGAGAAACAAACTGTACCCCTCTATCTGAAACAATATCTAGAGGAAATCCATGGATTCTTACAATATGTGAAATAAAAAGTTCAGAGAGTCTTTTGGCAGATGGTAATCCTGGTAAGGGTACAAAATGGGCAGTCTTAGTGAACCTGTCGACCACCACCCAGATAGTATTGTTTCCAGCGGACAAGGGAAGGTCGGTAATGAAGTCCATGGATACATGAGTCCAAGGCTGGTGAGGTATAGGCAATGGTTGGAGCAATCCTGAAGGAAGTTGGCGTGGAGTTTTGTTCATGGCACATTGTGTGCATACTGAGACGTAATCCTTCACATCTTGAGAGAGAGTAGGCCACCAGACATGTTGTTTGAGGTTTCGAGTGGTAATACTGATGCCAGGATGTCCAGAAAGGGGACTATCATGAGCCCAAAATAAAATCTTGGAACGAAGGCGTTCAGGAACAAAGAGTAAACCATCGGGAGGTTTACAGGACAAAGGAAGATTCTCTTGAGCAGACTGTAATTCTTGTAACCAGGAAGTTGTTAACTGGGCTATGACTTCATGAGGTTGGAGAATGGTACCAGACTCAGGAACTGGGGTATCTTGAAATTGTCTGGAAAGGGCGTCTGCTTTAATATTTTTTGAACCAGGTATGTAAGACAAATTATAGTGAAACCGGGAGAAGAATAATGACCAGCGTGCTTGCCTGGAATTCAATCGTTTGGCTGTTTGGAGATACAGAAGGTTCTTATGATCAGTGAGTATAGTAAATGGCAAAGAAGTACCTTCCAGCCAATGTCTCCATTCATCCAATGCCATTTTGATGGCAAGCAACTCTTTATTCCCTACGTCATAGTTAAATTCAGAAGGAGTGAATTTTTTAGAGAAGAAAGCAACAGGATGAATCTTTCCAGTCTCTGGTATTCGTTGAGACAGAACAGCTCCAGCAGCAACAGAGGAAGCATCAAATTCCAGGATAAATTGAAACTCAGGATTTGGATGACGGAGAATAGGTGCTGAGGAAAAAGCTTCTTTGAGAGACTCAAAAGCTTCTATAGCCTCAGGAGGCCATTTTTTACAGTTTTTTCCTTTTCTAGTGAGAGAGGTAAGAGGAGAAGTAATAGTAGCAAAATTCTTGATGAACTTCCTGTAGTAGTTGGCGAAGCCTAGAAAACGTTGTAAAGCCTTCAAAGAATCAGGTCTAGGCCAATCCAAAATTTCAGAAAGTTTAGTAGGGTCCATTTCAAATCCAGATGCCGATATTACATAACCCAGAAAGGGTATGGATTTTTGATGGAAAGAACATTTCTCCAGTTTAGCAAACAGATGGAATTCTCTTAAACGTTGAAGTACTTTCTTGACGTGGTGCACATGATCTTGGTGGTTCTGAGAAAAAATTAAGATGTCGTCAAGGTATATGATGACAAAGATATTCAAAAAATCACGAAAGATCTCGTTTACAAAATGTTGAAAAACCGCCGGAGCATTGCATAGCCCGAAGGGCATGACCAAATATTCATAATGCCCAAATCGAGTGTTAAAGGCAGTCTTCCACTCATCTCCTTTGCGTATACGGATCAGATTGTATGCACCACGTAGGTTGAGTTTGGTGAATATGGTGGCTCCCTGAAGATAAGTAAAAAGTTCAGGAATAAGGGGTAGAGGATAACTGTTCTTGATGGTAATCTGATTTAATCCTCGATAATCAATACAGGGTCTTAATCCGCCATCCTTTTTTCCTACAAAAAAGAAACCAGCCCCTACAGGGGAAGAGGAGGGTCGAATAAATCCTCTAGCCAGATTGTCTTTAATATATTCTTCCAAAGCCATGTTTTCTGGTTTAGAAAGTGGATATGTCTTGCCTCGAGGATAGGCAGCCCCGGGAAGGAGATCAATGGGACAATCAAAAGGGCGGTGAGGAGGAAGACGTTCAGCTTCTTTTTTGGAGAAAACATCCACAAAGTCATGATAAGGCATAGGTAAGGAGTCCGGAGTTTCAACTGTGAGAGCAATAGTGAGTGGTAACTTGGTAATCTTTTGAAGACATTTAGTCTGGCATGTAGATCCCCAGGAAGTGAGTTCACCGAAAGTCCAAGAAAAAATGGGATTGTGAATTTGGAGCCAGGGTAATCCCAAGATAATGGGAAATTGTGGAGTGGGGATGACATCAAAACAAATTGTCTCGGAATGAAGTATTCCTACGGTGAGGAGTAAGGGTTGAGTAGAAAACTGAATATATCCAGAACCCAAAGGATCTCCACTTACCGTAGAGACTGAAATGGAATACTCCTTCTTTAGTAAGGGTATAGAGTGAGTAGATACGAATGTAGAGTCAATGAACACTCCTCCAGCACCAGAATCAATTAGAGCTTGGGTATAAATCTTCTTATGTCCAATTAGAAGGGTTACTGGAACAAAGAGTTTCTTGTATAGGGAATGGCAACTGTTTTGGCTTAACTCAGTTCCCTGGACTAGAGTTAAGCCCTGGCTTTTACTGGCCTAGTAGGACAATCCCTTAATAAATGCCCTTTAAGGCCACAGTACAGACATAAGCCAAGAGTCCGTCTTCTCAAGCGTTCAGTCTCAGTTAATTTTATACTTCCCACTTCCATGGGTTCAGCCTGATCAGTAGTAGGAGAGACTGGAGTGACTGGATTAGAAAAACGAGGAGCCAAACGAAAAGGAGTTCAAGTTGAAGACCTCTGTGTTCTATCCTTTTCTTGTTGGCGTTCACGAAACCTGGTGTCGAGACTGATACAGAGATTTATTAAGGCTTCTAAGGACTCTGGAAGTTCATGATACACCAATTCATCCTTGAGATGCTCAGAAAGTCCTTTACGGAAAGCGGCTCTGAGTGCTCCCTGATTCCAAGTGGTTTCAGAGGCAAGGGTGCGGAACTCAATAGCGTATTGAGAGACTGGTTGATTACCTTGACGTAAATCCAGGAGAGTGGCTTCAGCAGCGGTTGACCTTCCAGGTTTATCGAATACATTTGAGAACATAGATAGAAATGTATCAACATCCAAAAGTATAGGATCATTCTTTTCTAGCAAAGGTGATACCCAAGCCAAGGCTTTTCCTTTCATTAAGGAAATAAGAAATGTGATTCTAGAAGAGGGAGTGGCAAAAAGAGTAGGGCTATTTCGGAAATGAAGACGGCATTGATTCAGAAAGCCTCTACATTCTTCAGGATTCCCATCATATTTATCCGGAAGAGGTATCCTGGGACTTAGTTGTACCTGAGACTGATTGTTAGGAATCGAAGGAGGTAATGCCTCAATAGGATTAGGATTGGGATTAGGATTGGGAGGTGCGGTAGCAACCAAATTTTGTAATAGAGCAGTTATTTGATCAAGTTTAGTGTCCAGAGACTGCAAGTGAGTGGCATGAGATCCCAAAAGCTGTCCCTGGTGAGCCACGGCCATGGATAATTCAGTGGGGTCCATTTTTATGGCCCGTTTGTAATGTCAGCCGCTTTGGAATCAGTCCGGGATGCAACCCAACTGCTAGCGTGAATTGAAAGCACACGCTAGCACACTGAGAAATATCCAGGACGTGACCCACTCAGGAAACAGATGAGAAAGATAACAAAAATAATTATTGTTCCAGTATGCAGGAAAGCCACAAAGGAAAAAACGTCCCTTTAAGCAGTTCAAAGAATATAAAGGAAATGCTCTTATTTGCAGCTTTGAAAAAAGGTCCTCTTTAGCAGGCTTGTAAAACAAAGGCAAAGTTCTCTTTTGCAGCTTGTAAAAGTAAATGTCCCTTTAAGCAGGTTTATAACAAACAGAAAGGCAAAGTTCTCTTTTGCAGCTTGTAAAAGTAAATGTCCCTTTAAGCAGGTTTATAACAAACAGAAAGGCAAAGTTCTCTTATGCAGCTTGTAAAAGTAAATGTCCCTTTAAGCAGGTTTTAATTATCAAAGAAAAGGTTGTGGATTAAGGCAAAAGCAAGGTCAGGCAGGCAGAAGTCGGCATCCAAATATCAGCAAAAGGGTTAAGGCAAAAGGCAAGGTCAGGCAGGCAGAAGTCGGTATCCAAATATCAGCAAAAGGGTTAAGGCAAAAGGCAAGGTCAGGCAGGCAGAAGTCGGTATCCAAAAATCAGCAAAAGGGTTAAGGCAAAAGGCAAGGTCAGGCAGGCAGAAGTCGGTACACAAGAAAACAGAATTTGATAAGGTACTCACAAACTCCAAAGGGAACAAACAAACGGGCCCCGATTCAGATCTCCCGCCGTGGTTTAAAGGCAGGAGCGGCAACGTCATCAGAGGGGTGTGTCGAGAAAGCGTCACGTTGCTAAGCAACGTGACGTCAGTCACACAGAGGAGATCCGGGAGCCGCGGCGACACGGCAATGAACGGACGGGATCATGACAACCTGGTTACAGGTGCAGTGGGAACTTATAGTGTCTGTAGTGTAATGTTCGAGCCATTATGTAATACCCGGTAGGAAACTGCTTATGGTTTATGTGAAAACAGTAGCAATTATGTACAAAGATACTGGTGTGGGATCTCAAAAGCAGATTACTAATTCCTATATTAACAGTAGGGTGAATGGTAGTATGTATCACAAGATGATATAAGGTTGCCAATACTGAGGAAATGGCAACAAGTATCTTATGTGAATTGATCTTTAGTTGGAAGCAGGATAATGCAGCACAGCTATAGGCAATACTGTTATAACAGAGTTAGAAGTGAGAATAACAGTAACATAGAAATGTCCTGATCTGGTTGATCTGATCTCTGTTCTGAGAAACAATGATATGTGCTAATCGAGCTAAGTGCAGTAATAATGTAAATGACAGTCACTGAGTTCAGAGTGGGCGTGCTTATATTCCTGTATTGTATAAGCTGCAATAAGCTTTAGTTAGAGGTTGACCACAATACACACCTATCTGCTATTGTGACAGAACGATTCTGTAAGCTGTCAGAGCTCTCCTGTGCCGTTCTGGATCACTGTGTACTGAGCTGCTTGATCCGACCCCTGTTACGTCACGGGGGGGTGTGGTTCCGCTCCGGTCTCCGTTTGTGTCACGGAGTTGCAGTTTGTTTGCTGAATTGATGGGGTTTGCGGCGTCGATAAAGATTGATGTTTTAGAGATGAATGATACTGGGATAAGATTAGGTGAGTGCTGTGCAGTTCCCAGATAGGATGATTTGAACTCTGTAGTTGAATCCTGGTAAAGTTAGAAGCAGGACTTCAGTGACATACGGACAGATCCGAAACAGGAATCCAGTAACAATCTCCTGATGTGTGAGATTCGTAGTTCCTCTTCACAATTTAGGGTCAGTCTATCAGTAGTCTCAAGAGTAAGGAAGCTGTTAGCACTTCAACTACACTGCAGGTTACTGACAAATTGCTAAGCACCTGGTTACAGGTGCAGTGGGAACTTATAGTGTCTGTAGGAGGAGACCGCTTAAAGGAACAGCCCTGACAGAACTAAAGCCAGTGTATATCAGGAAGTATAGCAATCTTTCTGTGAAATAAAACAGAAAGAGCGGAGATTTGTCCTTTCAAGGAACTTGCAGACAAACCCTTATCCAAACCATCCTGAAGAAACGGTAAAACTCTAGGAATTCTAAAAGAATGCCAGGAGAGTTTATGAGAAGAACACCATGAAATGTAAGTCTTCCAAACTCTATAATAAATCTTTCTAGAGACAGATTTACGAGTTTATAACATAGTTTTGATCACTGAGTCAGAGAAACCTCTATGACTTAGTACTAAGCGTTTAATTTCCATACATTCAAATTTAATGATTTGAGATCCTGATGGAAAAATGGACCTTGAGATAGTAGGTCTGGCCGTAACGGAAGTGGCCAAGGTGGTCAACTGCACATCCAAACCAGATCCGCATACCAAAACCTGTGTGGCCATGCTGGCGCCACCAGCAGCACAAATGATTTTTCCATGATGATTTTGGAGATCACTCTTGGAAGGAGAACTAGAGGCAGGAAAATGTAAGCAGGATGATAACACCAAGGAAGTGTCAGCGCATCCACTGCTTCCGCCTGAACATCCCTGGACCTGGACAGTTATCTGGGAAGTTTCTTGTTTAGATGAGAGGCCATGAGATCTATTTCTGGAAAACCCCACATCTGAACAATCTGAGAAAAAACATCTGGATGGAGAGACCACTCCCCTGGATGTAAAGTCTAGCGGCTGAGATAATCCGCCTCCCAATTGTCTACACCTGGGATATGCACCGCAGAGATTAGACAGGAGCTGGATTCCGCCCAAGCAAGTATCCAAGATACTTCTTTCATAGCTTGGGGACTGTGAGTCCCACCCTGATGATTGACATATGCCACTGTTGTGATATTGTCTGTCTGAAAACAAATGAATGGTTCTCTCTTTAACAGAGGCCAAAACTGAAGAGCTCTGAGAATTGCACGGAGTTCTAAAATATTTATTGGTAATCTCTCCTCTTGAGATTTCCAAACCCCTTGTGCTGTCAGAGATCCCCAAACAGCTCCCCAACCTGAAAGACTCGCATCTGTTGTGATCACAGTCCAGGTTGGCCGAACAAAAGAAGCCCCTTGAACTAAACAATGGTGATCTATCCACCATGTCAGAGAGTGTCGTACATTGGGATTTAAGGATATTAAATGTGATATCTTAGTATAATCCCTGCACCATTATTTCAGCATACAAAGTTGTAGAGGTCTCATGTGAAAACGAGCAAAGGGGATCACGTCCGGTGCTGCAGTCATGAGACCTAAAACTTCCATGCACATAGCCAATGAAGGGAATGACTGAGACTGAAGGTGCCAGAAGGCTGCAACCAATTTTAAATGTCTCTTGTCTGTTAGAGACAGAGTCATGGACATTGAATCTATCTGGAAGCCTAAAAAGGTGACCCTTGTCTGAGGAATCAAGAAACTTTTTGGTAAATTGATCCTCCAACCATGTTCCAAAGAAACAACACTAGTTGATTCATGTGAGATTCTGCAGTACGTAAAGACTGAGCTAGTACCAAGATATCATCCAAATAAGGAAGCACCGCAATACCCTGTTCTCTGATTACAGAGAGTAGGGCACCCAGAACCTTTGAAAAGATTCTTGGAGCTGTTGCTAGGCGAAATGGAAGAGCAACAAATTGGTAATGCTTGTCTAGAAAAGAGAATCTCAGAAATTGATAATGTTCTGGATGAATCGGAATATGAAGGTATGCATCCTGCAAGTCTATTGTGGACATATAATGTCCTCGCTGAACAAAAGGCAGAATAGTCCTTATAGTCACTATCTTGAAAGTTGGTACTCTTACATAACGATTCAAAACTTTCAGATCCAGAACTGGTCCAAATAAATTTTCCTTCTTTGGGACAATGGATAGATTTGAATAAAACCCCAAACCTTGTTCCAATTTGAGAAAGGCTTCCAATTGGAAGTAGATTCCTTGCTGGAAGAATTAAGTTTTTGTTCCTTATTCTGGTGAAAGGAACGAAAACGGTTAGAAGCCTTAGATTTACCCTTAGATTTTTTATCCTGATTAAAGTATTTAGTTTTAAATAGGAATTATTTAGTTATTAATTGTAGGTTTTAATTAGATTTATTGTAATTATATTTAAGTTAGGGGGTGTTAGGGTTAGACTTAGGTTTAGGGGTTAGTAAATATAATATAGTGGCGGCGACGTTGGGGGCAGCAGATTAGGGGTTAATAAATGTAGGTAGGTGACGGCGATGTTAGGGATTGCAGATTAGGGGTTAATAATATTTAACTAGTGTTTGCGAGGTGGGAGTGCGGCGATTTAGGGTTAATATGTTTATTATAGTGGCGTCGATGTCAGGAGCGACAGATTAGGGGTTAATAATTTTATTTTAGTGTTTGCCATGCGGGAGGGCCTCGGTTTAGGGGTTAATAAGATAGTTTATGGGTGTTAGTGTACTTTTTAGCACTTTAATTATGAGTTTTATGCTACGGCTTTGTAATGTAAAACTCATAACTACTGACTTTAGAATGCGTTACGAATCTTGCGGGATAGGCTGTACCACTCACTTTTTGGCCTAAAAAAAAAGCTTGTAATACCGGCGCAATGGAAGTCCCATTGAAAAAAGACTATACTCAAATTGCGTAAGTTGATTTGCGGTAAAGCAAAAAAAGTGTGCGGGGGGGGCGGAGCTAACCGCAGAAGAAACAGGACGTACAACTTAAGAGCTCCTGCTAATCCTACAAACGTTAAGCTTTATGAAGTGTATAATTTGCACTTTTTAGACTTTGCTCTAATTTTACACTTATCTAAGAGGGAAAGGAACATCTTAAATGACTTATCTAACACAGCCTTAAATATCTGCTACGCTACTTTTGTGGGGACATATCGTCTGGCGTAACCACGAGGCAGAAGCGACCATTTCCAACTTAATATGGCAGACCTTTATATGCAGATACAGGCATCGCTTGCTGAATTTGAGGAGAAGATGGATTGCTGCTTCCACGACCTGCTGTTTATAGTAAGAAACCAGCGGGAGAAAGAGGATATCCCAACACCCAAAATGGCGGCACCCCTAAATCTCACTAAGAATGACGAGACCCACCGCCTTAGCCTCAGCCTAACAACATCAGCGATAGGGACACCACATCCCTGTATGGAGTCTGCTTCACATGATGTCCCACTAAATACTGGGGCAAGCTTCGTAGCAGTGAGGAGCTGCGTTCTACCAGTTTCACCTAGAAAAGAAAAAAGCCTCAAAGACGAAACCCTGCACTTAGTCAGCTCCTTACCGCTTGCTAGTGGTTCACACCCTCATACGGAGAGCTGGATCTGCAGCCCTGGGATGGCCTTGGCTATCACAGAGTCTGCCACTGACTCTAGTGGAGCTGTTTATCAGAAGGAGACAGAGAGCACTATGCAGACGTCGCTCACCATGGTTGCGCTCATGCAGGAAACCGGTCATACAGCCCTGAAGTCTTTCATCAGACCAAACTTAACATTTTTATCTATCCTCCTCTCCAGCCCAGCGCAACCTTCGGGTGAGTTTAAACACATAGCTAACTTACAGACTGGTCAGGACCTGGTTATAGCTCTCCTTGACAGTGGGTCCCAGACCTTATGTGCATTTCCTCACTTACGCTTGAATGAGCAGGATCCTTTTGACAAATTCTCACTCCTTCTGGAAACTCAGGAGCAAATTAGACATGTGCGGTTCGTTTCGGATTAATTCGGAAATTCGGTAAATTCGGTAAATTCGGAGATTCGGATCGATTCGGATTTCCGAATTAAAATACTTCCGAATCTACCAAATGAATCCGAAATAGCTGCCGTATCTCCGAATAAATCCGAATTAGCTCGTTAAAATTCGGCATTTCCCCATAGGAAACAATGGGAGTTTCGGCTGAAAAAAAACTAACACCGCAGCCCCATTGTTTCCTATGGGGAAACACTAAGTCTGCACCTAACACCCTAACATGTACCCCGAGTCTCTAAACACCCCTAATCTAACACTTATTAACCCCTAATCTGCCGCCCCCGCTATCGCTGACACCTGCATTATTTTATTAACCCCTAATCTGCCGACCGAATATCGCCGCCACCTACATTATAACTATTAACCCCTAATCTGCTGTCCTTAACACCGCCGACCCCTACATTATAGTTATTAACCCCTAATCTGCCCCCCCAACGTCGCCGCAATCTAACTACAAGTATTAACCCCTAATCTGCCGACCCGATATCGCCGCCACCTACATTATAACTATTAACCCCTAATCTGCTGTCCCTAACACCGCCGACCGCTACATTATAGTTATTAACCCCTAATCTGCCTCCCCCAACGTCGCCGCAATCTAACTACAAGTATTAACCCCTAATCTGCCGACCCGACATCGCCGCCACCTACATTATAACTATTAACCCCTAATCTGCTGTCCCTAACACCGCCGACCCCTACATTATAGTTATTAACCCCTAATCTGCCTCCCCCAACGTCGCCGCAATCTAACTACAAGTATTAACCCCTAATCTGCCGACCCGATATCGCCGCCGCCTACATTATAGCTATTAACCCCTAATCTGGTGTCCCTAACACCGCCGACCCCTACATTATAGTTATTAACCCCTAATCTGCCCCCCCCAACGTCGCCGCAATCTAACTACAAGTATTAACCCCTAATCTGCCGACCCGATATCGCCGCCGCCTACATTATAGCTATTAACCCCTAATCTGCTGTCCCTAACACCGCCGACCCCTACATTATAGTTATTAACCCCTAATCTGCCCACCCAACGTCGCCACAATCTAACTACAAGTATTAACCCCTAATCTGCCGACCGCAAATCGCCGCAACTATAATAAATGTATTAACCCCTAAACCGCCGCACTCCCGCCTCGCAAACACTATAATACATTTTATTAACCCCTAATCTGCCCTCCCTAACATCGCCGCCACCTACCTACAATTATTAACCCCTAATCTCCCGCCCCCAACGTCGCCGCTACTATAATAAGGTTATTAACCCCTAAACCTAAGTCTAACCCTAACACTAGCACCCCCTAACTTAAATATAATTTAAATAAAACGAAATAAGTTTACTATAGTTAAATAAATGAATCCTATTTAAAACTAAAGACTTACCTGTAAAATAAACCCTAAAATAGCTGCAATATAACTAATAGTTACATTGTAGCTATTTTAGGATTTATTTTTATTTTACAGGCAACTTTGTATTTATTTTAACTAGGTACAATAGTTATTAAATAGTTAATAACTATTTAATAACTACCTAGCTAAAATAAATACAAATTTACCTGTAAAATAAATCCTAACCTAAGTTACAATTACACCTAACACTACACTATCATTTAATTAATTAAATAAATTATTCCTATTTAAAACTAAATACTTACCTGTAAAATAAACCCTAATATAGCTGCAATATAACTAATAGTTACATTGTAGCTATTTTAGCATTTATATTTATTTTACAGGCAACTTTGTATTTATTTTAACTAGGTACAATAGCTATTAAATAGTTATTGACTAATTAATAGCTACCTAGTTAAAATAATTACAAAATTACCTGTAAAATAAATCCTAACCTAAGTTACAATAAAACCTAACACTACACTATCATTAAATAAATTAACTACAAGTACCTACAATTATCTACAATTAAATAAACTAAAGTACAAAACCCCCCCACTAAATTACAAAAAATAAAAAACCACTAAATTACAAAAAATAAAAAAATATTACAAGAATTTTAAACTAATTACACCTAATCTAAGCCCCCTAATAAAATAACAAAGCCCCCCAAAATAAAAAAAAATGCCCTACCCTATACTAAATTACAAAAGTTAACAGCTCTATTACCTTACCAGCCCTGAACAGGGCCCTTTGCGGGGCATGCCCCAAAGAAAACAGCTCTTTTGCCTGTAAAAAAAAAACACAATCCCCCCCCACATTACAACCCACCACCCACATACCCCTACTCTAACCCAAACCCCCTTAAATAAACCTAACACTACCCCCCTGAAGATCTCCCTACCTTGAGTCGTGTTCACCCAGCCGGGCCGAAGTCTTCATCCGATGGGGCAGAAGAGGACATCCAGACCGGCAGAAGTCTTCATCCAAGCGGGGCAAGAAGAGGTCTTCCATCCATCATACAAGTACCAAAATACAAACAAACACTAAATTAGCAAAAATAATAAAATATTACAATAATTTTAAACTAATTACACCTAATCTAAGCCCCCTACTAGCTATTAATATAGCTTCAATATAACTAATAGTTACATTGTAGCTATTTTAGGATTTATATGTATTTTGCAGGCAACTTTGTATTTATTTTAACTAGGTACAATAGTTATTAAATAGTTAATAACTATTTAATAACTACCTAGCTAAAATAAATACAAATTTACCTGTAAAATAAATCATAACCTAAGTTACAATTACACCTAACACTAAACTATCATTAAATTAACTAAATAAATGAATCCTATATAAAACTAAAGACTTACCTGTAAAATAAACCCTAATATAGCTGCAATATAACTAATAGTTACATTGTAGCTATTTTAGCATTTATATTTATTGTACAGGCAACTTTGTATTCATTTTAACTAGGTTCAATAGCTATTAAATAGATATTGACTATTTAATAGCTACCTAGTTAAAATAATTACAAAATTACCTGTAAAATAAATACTAACCTAAGTTACAATTAAACCTAACACTACACTATCATTAAATAAATTAACTACAAGTACCTACAATTAAATACAATTAAAAAAACTAAACTAAAGTACAACCCCCCCCCACTAAATTACAAAAAATAAAAAAATATTACAAGAATTTTAAACTAATTACACCTAATCTAAGCCCCCTAATAAAATAACAAAGCCCCCCAAAATAAAAAAAATGCCCTAACCTATACTAAATTACAAAAGTAATCAGCTCTATTACCTTACCAGCCCTGAACAGGGCCCTTTGCGGGGCATGCCCCAAAGAAAACAGCTCTTTTGCCTGTAAAAAAAAAACACAATCCCCCCCCACATTACAACCCACCACCCACATACCCCTACTCTAACCCAAACCCCCCTTAAATAAACCTAACACTACCCCCCTGAAGATCTCCCTACCTTGAGTCGTGTTCACCCAGCCGGGCCGAAGTCTTCATCCGATGGGGCAGAAGAGGACATCCAGACCGGCAGAAGTCTTCATCCAAGCGGGGCAAGAAGAGGTCTTCCATCCATCAGAAAAGTACAAAAAAACAAACAAACACTAAATTAGCAAAAATAATAAAATATTACAATAATTTTAAACTAATTACACCTAATCTAAGCCCCCTACTAGCTATTAATATAGCTACAATATAACTAATAGTTACATTGTAGCTATTTTAGGATTTATATTTATTTTACAGGCAACTTTGTATTTATTTTAACTAGGTACAATAGCTATTAAATAGTTAATAACTATTTAATAACTACCTAGCTAAAATAAATACAAATTTACCTGTAAAATAAACCCTAACCTAAGTTACAATTACACCTAACACTACACTGTCATTAAATTAACTAAATAAATTAATCCTATATAAAACTAAATACTTACCTGTAAAATAAACCCTAATATAGCTACAATATAACTAATAGTTACATTGTAGCTATTTTAGCATTTATATTTATTTTACAGGCAACTTTGTATTTATTTTAACTAGGTACAATAGCTATTAAATAGATATTTACTGTTTAATAGCTACCTAGTTAAAATAATTACAAAATTACCTGTAAAATAAATCCTAACCTAAGTTACTATTAAACCTAACACTACACTATCATTAAATAAATTAACTACAAGTACCTACAATTAAATACAATGAAATAAACTAAACTAAAGTACAAAAAAAACCCCCACTAAATTACAAAAAATAAAAAAAATTACAAGAATTTTAAACTAATTACACCTAATCTAAGCCCCCTAATAAAATAACAAAGCCCCCCCAAAATAAAAAAATGCCCTACCCTATACTAAATTACAAAAGTAATCAGCTCTATTACCTTACCAGCCCTTAAAAGGGCCTTTTGCGGGGGCATGCCCCAAAGAAAACAGCTCTTTTGCCTTTAAAAAAAAACACAATACCCCCCCCCCCACATTACAACCCACCACCCACATACCCCTACTCTAACCCAAACCCCCCTTAAATAAACCTAACACTACCCCCCTGAAGATCTCTCTACCGTGTCTTCACCCAGCGGGCCGAAGTCTTCATCCGATCGGGCAGAAGAGGACATCCAGACCGGCAGAAGTCTTCATCCAAGTGGGGCAAGAAGAGGTCTTCCATCCATCAGAAGTCTTGATCCAGGCGGCATCTTCTCTGTTCATCCATCGGGAGCGGAGCGGCAGCATCCTGAAGACATCCCACGCAGAGCATCCTCTTCTTTCTTGATCCGACGACTAGGTGACTGTACCTTTAAGTGACGTCATCCAAGATGGCGTCCCTTGAATTCCGATTGGCTGATAGGATTCTATCAGCCAATCGGAATTAAGGTAGGAAAAATCTGATTGGCTGATTCAATCAGCCAATCAGATTCAAGTTCAATCCGATTGGCTGATGGAATCAGCCAATCAGATTGACCTCGCATTCTATTGGCTGTTCCGATCAGCCAATAGAATGCGAGCTCAATCTGATTGGCTGATTGGATCAGCCAATCGGATTGAACTTGAATCTGATTTGCTGATTGAATCAGCCAATCAGATTTTTCCTACCTTAATTCCGATTGGCTGATAGAATCCTATCAGCCAATCGGAATTCAAGGGACGCCATCTTGGATGACGTCACTTAAAGGTACAGTCACCTAGTCGTCGGATCAAGAAAGAAGAGGATGCTCTGCGTGGGATGTCTTCAGGATGCTGCCGCTCCGCTCCGGATGGATGAACAGAGAAGATGCCGCCTGGATCAAGACTTCTGATGGATGGAAGACCTCTTCTTGCCCCGCTTGGATGAAGACTTCTGCCGGTCTGGATGTCCTCTTCTGCCCGATCGGATGAAGACTTCGGCCCGCTGGGTGAAGACACGGTAGAGAGATCTTCAAGGGGGGTAGTGTTAGGTTTATTTAAGGGGGGTTTGGGTTAGAGTAGGGGTATGTGGGTGGTGGGTTGTAATGTGGGGGGGGGGTATTGTGTTTTTTTTTTACAGGCAAAAGAGCTGTTTTCTTTGGGGCATGCCCCGCAAAAGGCCCTGTTCAGGGCTGGTAAGGTAATAGAGCTTTTGTAATTTAGTATAGGGTAGGGCATTTTTTTTATTTTGGGGGGCTTTGTTATTTTATTAGGGGGCTTAGATTAGGTGTAATTAGTTTAAAATTCTTGTAATATTTTTTTATTTTTTGTAATTTAGTGTTTGTTTTTTTTTGTAATTTAGTGGGGGGTTTTTGTACTTTAGTTTATTTAATTGTAGATAATTGTAGGTACTTGTAGTTAATTTATTTAATGACAGTGTAGTGTTAGGTTTAATTGTAACTTAGGTTAGGATTTATTTTACAGGTAATTTTGTAATTATTTTAACTAGGTAGCTATTAATTAGTCAATAACTATTTAATAGCTTTTGTACCTAGTTAAAATAAATACAAAGTTGCCTGTAAAATAAATATAAATGCTAAAATAGCTACAATGTAACTATTAGTTATATTGCAGCTATATTAGGGTTTATTTTACAGGTAAGTATTTAGTTTTAAATAGGATTCATTTATTTAATTATAGTGTAGTGTTAGGTGTAATTGTAACTTAGGTTAGGCTTTATTTTACAGGTAAATTTGTATTTATTTTAGCTAGGTAGTTATTAAATAGTTATTAACTATTTAATAACTATTGTACCTAGTTAAAATAAATACAAAGTTGCCTGTAAAATAAAAATAAATCCTAAAATAGCTACAATGTAACTATTAGTTATATTGTAGCTATATTAGGGTTTATTTTACAGGTAAGTCTTTAGTTTTAAATAGGATTCATTTATTTAACTATAGTAAACTTATTTCGTTTTATTTAAATTATATTTAAGTTAGGGGGTGTTAGTGTTAGGGTTAGACTTAGGTTTAGGGGTTAATAACCTTATTATAGTAGCGGCGACGTTGGGGGCGGGAGATTAGGGGTTAATAATTTTAGGTAGGTGGCGGCGATGTTAGGGAGGGCAGATTAGGGGTTAATAAAATGTATTATAGTGTTTGCGAGGCGGGAGTGCGGCGGTTTAGGGGTTAATACATTTATTATAGTGGCGGCGATTTGCGGTCGGCAGATTAGGGGTTAATACTTGTAGTTAGATTGTGGCAACGTTGGGGGGAGGCAGATTAGGGGTTAATAACTATAATGTAGGGGTCGGCGGTGTTAGGGACAGCAGATTAGGGGTTAATAGCTATAATGTAGGCGGCGATATCGGGTCGGCAGATTAGGGGTTAATACTTGTAGTTAGATTGCGGCGACGTTGGGGGGAGGCAGATTAGGGGTTAATAACTATAATGTAGGGGTCGGCGGTGTTAGGGACACCAGATTAGGGGTTAATAGCTATAATGTAGGCGGTGGCGATATCGGGTCAGCAGATTAGGGGTTAATACTTGTAGTTAGATTGCGGTGACGTTGGGGGGGGCAGATTAGGGGTTAATAACTATAATGTAGGGGTCGGCGGTGTTAGGGACAGCAGATTAGGGGTTAATAGCTATAATGTAGGCGGCGATATCGGGTCAGCAGATTAGGGGTTAATACTTGTAGTTAGATTGCGGTGACGTTGGGGGGGCAGATTAGGGGTTAATAGCTATAATGTAGGGATCGGCGGTGTTAGGGACAGCAGATTAGGGGTTAATAGCTATAATGTAGGCGGCGGCGATATCGGGTCGGCAGATTAGGGGTTAATACTTGTAGTTAGATTGCGGCGACGTTGGGGGAGGCAGATTAGGGGTTAATAACTATAATGTAGGGGT
This sequence comes from Bombina bombina, assembly GCF_027579735.1. Taxonomy (NCBI): domain Eukaryota; kingdom Metazoa; phylum Chordata; class Amphibia; order Anura; family Bombinatoridae; genus Bombina; species Bombina bombina. Next base: position 896,712,868 of record NC_069500.1, read on the forward strand.
CGGCGGTGTTAGGGACAGCAGATTAGGGGTTAATAGTTATAATGTAGGTGGCGGCGATATCGGGTCGGCAGATTAGGGGTTAATACTTGTAGTTAGATTGCGGCGACGTTGGGGGGGGCAGATTAGGGGTTAATAACTATAATGTAGGGGTCGGCGGTGTTAGGGACAGCAGATTAGGGGTTAATAGCTATAATGTAGGTTGCGGCGATATCCGATCGGCAGATTAGGGGTTAAATAATGTTATTATAGGGTTTGCGATGTGGGGGGGCCTCGGTTTAGTGGTTCATAGGTAGTTTATGGATGTTAGTGACTTAGTGTACTAAATGGGTGTTAGTGTACTAAAAACATACCGAATTTCGGAACGGAATAGAACCGAATTCAGCCGAATCCGAATAAATCCGAAACGAATTTATTCGGATCCGAATAAATCCGAAACTAATTTATTCAAATTTTGCCGAATCCGATTCGATCCGAAACGAAATTCGAAAAGTCCGAATCGATCCGAACCGAAAACGAACCGAATTTTTTAGCCGTGCACATGTCTAGAGCAAATGCTACAATCTACACCATACCTCATTAGCAGTAAAGGAGTGAAGAGAGGGGTTGGCTAAGGCTCTGGTGCCATTTGGTAAAGATCCATATTCCTGCAATTTTAGTCTTTGGCAGCCCTAACTCAATATAAAATCAACAACTTTTACTTCAAGACGTTTTTCAATATAGGACTCAGTGCTATATTACATTTACCATAACCTCTGTAAAACTTATCCAATTTGTAACTTTCTCTTAATGATGTGGATAGGCATATGTGATAAAAGTAAAGCTGTTTATTATTTACCAGGTTGTTAAACTTATAGAAACCTATCCGCTTCTCCTCTTGTTAATTCCCTATGTTATATTGCTGATGCTTGTGTCTGGCTACCTAGATACTTGAGGCAGGAGCGCTTCTTCATGTACTCTCTGCAGAACATCTCATCAACCATGTAGTATTAGCTGTTTGTGTCATATAGTTAATACCTGTACACAGCTATTTATGTTTTTGAATTAGAAGCCTTATTATACGCGACTCTCCTATGGTAGGATATGCACTCTTAATATACCATAAGGGGACATTCTCTAGACTTTATAACTTAAGTGTGTACTTGATGACAAGTATGACCTCTGCATTGAGCTGTTAAATAAAAGTTAGAAGTTATCCATATTGTTCCATTACAACGTCTACTCCGTGTAAATAACTGTTATTATGAGGGGTTAAATGTTCTTTCTTCCTTTTTAATGATATGCCAGTTTTCAAGATGCTTATTATACAGGGGATATTCATCATATGATATAGGCATTAGTACTTATACTATTAGAATTCAAGCGGCATATTCATATTGGTTATATTAATATCTATAAAGATAAGCCTAGCGATTACCAGAAGTCAGCACTGTAGATAAATGTTAGTTAACTTCATTTCTATGGTCCTGCATATTGTGACAAGTCTAACATAGGGCCTATAGTATATAAGTTTAGTTAATGTGTGGTAGCATGGCTAATATGGTGCAACTAGTATATGGGTATAATGTCAAGTATAATATTAAGCCCACTGGTTTATAGATATAGTGACTATCCTAATACGGTGACTGCAGTTTATAAGTACAGCTTTGTAGTGGTTCTCTCTTAATAATTTATACTCCCTCTTATATAACTAGCACTTTTTCTTATAGGGTTATAGGTAGGATATACTTCATAGACTAGTTATTATCATCCCAGCCAGGGCCTTACAGAGACAGTCTATACTACTTTTCAGTAATGATGTTATTCCTATTCCTGATTCCCACCTTCTGTATATCAAGGATACATACAAGGATCACATTGCAAGCTTTAATACATTTATGCTCCTAGAAAATGATTTCCCCTACGTTGAATTTATTATTAGTACAAATTTTCTGTTACTGCACTTTTTCTTATAGGGTTATAGGTAGGATATACTTCATAGACTAGTTATTATCATCCCAGCCAGGGCCTTACAGAGACAGTCTATACTACTTTTCAGTAATGATGTTATTCCTATTCCTGATTCCCACCTTCTGTATATCAAGGATACATACAAGGATCACATTGCAAGCTTTAATACATTTATGCTCCTAGAAAATGATTTTCCCTACGTTGAATTTATTATTAGTACAAATTTTCTGTTACTGCTGGGCTCCTCTCCTCCCTTTCCCGCCGGCACCTGTTGCCTGCGGGTCATACCCCTACTCCTTTTTCCCACATCGCCTATAGCTGGCATTTCCCTAGGAGAGGAGCTCCCTCAGAAGTCCCCTATATTCCATGCATACTAATACTCCCCCCTTTTCACATAACCTTATCAATAACTATTCTTAATTATTTTATAGAAAGCAGATCAACTTGCACCATAAAGGGTTATATATACCAATTGCGTGACACATATCTACTTAGTTTGACTACCACAACATTGGTTCCTGTTATTACTATATATAGTACCAGTATGAACAAGTATTCCACAGATGTCTACTCAGTATTTTAACAGTTAGGTATGGTTGAATACTTGCTGAGTGCTGTTTTTGTTCACTTCATAAGCCTAATTATTCTAGTGCACCTTATTATTGGCAATGTGTGCCATATTACTCTAATCTCCCACCAATTTAGCTTGCCAGAGGATCTTTAATATTACAAGATAGGGGGGATGTTGCAGTGTATATGGATAATGTATGTTTACCCAGAAGGGTTTTGTATGCTAATCCAAGCTTGTTCTGCTGGTTGCGGCCGGGCCAGTGGAATTGACATTATACAAAAAAAAAAAAAAAATACAGAGGGGTCTCCTCTCCTCCCTTTCCCGCCGGTACTGGATGCCTGCGGGTCATACCCCTACTCCCTTTTCCCATGTCGCCGGTAGATGGCATCTCCCCAGGAGAGGAGCTCCTCTAGAAGCCCTCTATATCTTGTTCTCTACTATGTGTTATATTATTTATTTTATATCTCATATTTCATATATCCTGATACCCTGCTGTGAGAATAATTGTTCCAGAATGTAATCTGATCCATATTACGCATAAAAGTCCAGGGTCTCCGAGCAGGTGCCTATTTAAGCATATGTATAAAGTTCAACTATAAAGATAACTGCATGGATAATTTGTAAACCCCAATAGAATTTATAGCTCCGCCCCCCGCCCTTATAGCTATTGTTCACTCTTATTTTAGGTGAACACATAAGCGGTATTAACCCGCCACAGATATCGCTTTGTCATAATTTGCTCTTAGTCTTCTGTCTATAAAGAAAATGAGGCGTTTTGCCTCCTGTTCACGTATATCTCATAGGAGCAACTTGTTTTGACCCCTTATAATTTATCAATCTTCAAATAATAAATACACTTATTTTATCTTTAATATACCACTCTATAGGAAGTATAATTTTCTTGGGATGTTTAAATTCTATCATTATATTATGTATTTACATAAGAAAACAAAAGGAAAAATGAGGTAATGCTTGATTTTGTGTATTTGATTTCGTATATGCATACATTATCTTCTATATTTTTTATGTTTGATTAGTGAGATACATGCATCATACTTGAATTAAGATCCTTTTATTCTCATATTTGTGAAGGTTTCAGTATTCAATAGATAAATAATGTCATGTATGTAAAAATTATTACTGTAATGCAAAATGTACATTATGTTCATGTATTTTCTTTTTCCTGTTTTGCCTCAATAAAAATCCTTGATTCAAAAAAAAAAAAAAAAAAAAGTGTGCGGGATAGCTGTACCTACAAGACTCGTAATAGCAGCGGTAGTAAAAAAGCAGCGTTATGAGCCTTAACACTGCTTTTTTACTCATAACGCAAAACTCGTAATCTAGCCGATATTTAATAATAAATAATTCCCACTCTATACAACTGCAAAACAAAAAGACACATGTACTTAACTAACCCCCTTAACCCATTTACTGCGCTTGACACATAGTCGTCATCCTCACGAGTTAAGTGTGGATCACAACCACTTGTCATTATCTGGGATGGGGGCACATTCATTTTATTTCTATTGATACATTCCACAAATTGCACATGCTACTACAACTCCTAGCTGTAGGTTGTATTTCATTAAAACAAAATCCCCAATGGACTTGTTTTTGGAATTAAAATTGACAGAGAAGGAGGAAAAAACATCTTGGGCTAACTGTACTTCGGTAATTAAATACTATACTAACATTTGTAAGATATGCAAATTAGATATACAATATCTCATGGCTTTTGCTGCTAGTACTGTGTTTAATAACAGCCATTCCCTTATGGTGTAGGTGCATTAAAATCAAAACCATTCTGGTTTTGAGCTAATTAGTTCTCATCAACAGAAGATAGGTTTGATTTTCTGGTAAGTAAAGCTTATTTCAAGGTCAAAAATAATATGGTGACGATAAAAGTGTGGGTTTAAAATCCTCCATTTCATAAAAACATGAGCCACAGAATTATAGTATAGACAAATAGCCCATTGAGGCAAGTATCCCTGCTTTCTTTCCCCCAGAAGAACTCGGTATACATTGTTACCAATGCACTAAATAACTCTAGGTAATATATGCAAATTAGATATACATAATACCCCATGCTTTTTGCTTCCATTACTGTTTTTAACCACAGCAATCCCTATATATATAGCCAAGCAAAATAAGATAGGAAAATATATAAGAGCAAAATAAATGGTGCAGGGTAAAAAACAACACCAAAAAAACACAGGGTGGGGTCTCATGGACTGTCACCACTATAAAAGAAATTAATTTATCAGGTAAGCATAAATTATGTTTTCTTTCATACAGGTGGTGAGAATCTACAATCCATTACTCCTGGGAACTAATACCCAAACTGTGGAGCCCACAATTAATGAGACACAAAGGGTGGAATTTAACAAACATTTTTATTTATGGAAAAACTAAATCCACAACCCCAAATGAACCCAAAAAGGGCTTTTTAAATGCACTTAAATGTTAATCAACAGCCAAAAATAAATCAAGCTGAGATTTGGTAGGAAAGTTCTCTTAAGAACTTTCCTACCAAAGGCTGCATTAGAAGAAGCAAAGAGCATCAACATTGTAGAATTTAGTAAAAGTATGCAAAGAAGATCAATTAGCTGCCTTGCATATTTGGTAAACAGAAGCCTCATTCTTGAAAGCCCAAGATGTGGCAACTGATCTTGTAGAATGATCAGTAATTCATTTAGGTTATCTGGAAAACTGCTTATCATTTGTTCACTCCTGGAATATGAACTGCAGAGACTAAACACGAATTGATTTCTGCCCATGAGAGAATTTGAGACACTTCCCTCATGGTTAGGGAACTGTGGGTTCCCCCTGATAAATAATATAGGCCAATGCTGTGACATTGTCTGATTGAAAACAGAGGCCAAGTTTGAAAAATAGCACAGAGTTCTGGTACATTTATTGGCAACCTCACCTCCCAAGGAACCCAACCCCCTTGTGCTCTCAAAGATAGCAAAACAGTTCCCCAACTTGAAAGTCTTGCATCTATAGTGATCACAGCCCAGGTAGGACTAGCAAAAGTATCCCAACAGGCACTCATCTACCAGTAAACAACCAGTAGAATGCCAAATCAGTACTGAATCATATAAGTGTAGACTATGGAATAGAAGTATATTCTAGATCTATAGGAGGAGGCAAAAGATAAGTCTCTTTGACCACTATCGAAAATTAGTGACAATATTTCCCATAATTTGAAAAAGAGAGCCACTAACCATACCCCATATTCATCCCTCTGACAAACACTCTACTCTGAAGAGAAAATGAGACTCAACATAGATTGAAAGCCTATCTCACTGAAAAATCATATGCACATCTTAATTATTCACCTTCCTTCTGCAGAGGCAAAGACAAGACTGATGCTCACAAGGTTTGAGAAACTTTGCCTCCTCCTAGTGATAGGTAAGAGTAATTCCCAGGAGTAATGGATTCTCTTGACCTGTATGAAAAAAATATATAATTCATTATATAATTTCATAGTACACATGTACATGACCGATTCATTATTTCATTTCATAGTACATATGTACATGACCAACGTTACGGCCCCAGCATGGGCCTTTATCAAGGTGCACAATACATGAACAGAACTGCTTAAATACCCTGAGGTTCATAATGTTGAGCCAGGTTCCCACAGCTGACGCACAGCTGATTACCAAAAAGATGTACAAAGGCAGCTGAATGATGAGGAAAGCTACAAGATGCTTTCTCATAATTCCACTATACAATATCAGAAGGAATTGGACAGCATCCTAAAGACGGGGAGGATAACGACTGGATTACAGAGGCAGAGAGAAAGTTTATGACAACACAATGTCCTAGAACACCAGTGATCTATGTCCTACACAAGGTGCATAAGTCCTTGGAGTCTCCTCCAGGGAGACCAATTATTTCCTCTGTGGGATCATTAAATCAGCTAGTCTCCCTATATATAGATAGCCATTTACAGAAGCGTGTCAAGAAAAATCCATCTTAAATCAAGGAATCACAGGACTTTATTAATGCATTATCCATATTAGATTAGACTGATACTAACACAATTTTTGTGACTTGTGATGTTTCCAGTCTGTATAATGCATCCCTCATGAAGAGGGTTTGGAGTCAGTGAGAAAGATGTTGAGTGAGGATGTTGAATACAAAGGACCCCCAGTAGAGTACTTACTGTTATAATTTCATTTTGTGCTTTATTATTTTTTGTTTGAAAGAAAGGTTTATTTACAATGCAGGGGCACAGCAATGGGCTCCAATGTGGCTCCAGGTTATGCAAATGCTTATATGCATTGGTATAAGCAAGAGTTTATTATAGGCCATCCCCTCTTTGAGCAGTTTGGAAAACACTACAAACGTTTTATAGATGACATGTTTTCCTTGTGGATAGGCAATGAGGAGGCGTTAACATTGTTCTTCAGTGAGCTAAATCATTTAGTGGTTGAGGAAGGTCAGAAACAATTTCTGGGTCCTACACCAGTAACACAGACAATACATGAAGATAAGGGGAATTGATTACATTTGGTAACCGATTACACAACAGATGTGTGGAAACTAAGAAAAGCAATTTTAAACAACTGGGACATATTTAGAGCTAGGTACAAGTTATCACCCTAAGTTAGGGAACCACTAATATTTTCATATAGAAGAGGGAGTAGTTTAAGGGACCTGCTGATTAATGTGGCTCCAACAGATAACTATGAGGTAAAGGGTAGTGATGTTGCAAACCTAAAATTTTGCGTTCACGAACGGCGAACGCGAACTTCCGCAAATGTTTGCAAACCGGCGAACCGGGCGACTTCAATGGGCAGGCGAATTTTAAAACCCAAGGGACTCTTTCTGGCCACAATAGTGATGGAAAAGTTGTTTCAAGCGGACTAACACCTGGACTCTGGCATGCCGGAGGGGGATCCATGGCAAAACTCCCACAAAAAATTACATAGTTGATGCAGAGTCTGGTTTTAAGCCATAAAGGGCCTAAATCACCTAACATTCCTAAATTGTTTGGAATAATGTGGGTTATGAGTGGTGCCACTAACTTGGCAAGTGGGCCTGGCACACACACTGGCAGGCAGGCAACTTCAATTAGATTACACTAACAGACTGATGTTTCACAGTCAAATTTTTTTTTTTAAATATTTACACTACTGTTATAACAAATATGATTGGTGGCACTAGTTGGAAAGTGGGCCTGGCACACACGCTGGCAGGCAGGCAACTGCAATTCAATTGCACTAGCAGACTGATGATTCACAGTCAAAAAAGTTTTGATTTTAAATATTTTCAAAACTGTTATAACAAATATGATTGGTGGCAATAGTTGGCAGCAAGTGGGCCTGGCACACACGCTGGCAGGCAGGAAACTTCAATTAGATTACACTAGCAGACTGATCTTTCACAGTCAATATTTTTTTTGTAATTTTTACACTACTGTTATAACAAATATGATTGGTGGCACTAGTTGGCAAGTGGGCCTGGCACACACGCTGGGAGGAAGGCAACTGCAATTAGATTACACTAGCTGACTGATGCTTCACAGTCAAAAAAGTTTTTTTTTTAAAATATTTAAAATACTGTTATAACAAATATGATTGGTGGCACTCATTGGCAAGTGGGCCTGGCACACATGCTGGCAGGCAGGAAACTGCAATTCAATTGCACTAGCAGACTGATGATTCACCGTCAAAAAAGTTTTAATTTTAAATATTAACACTACTGTAATAACAAATATGATTGGTGGCACTAGTTGGCAAGTGGGCCTGGCACACACGCTGGTAGGCAGGCAACTGCAATTCAATTGCACTAGCAGACTGATGATTCACAGTCAAAAAAGTTTTTATTTTAAATATTTACACTACTGTAATAACAAATATGATTGGTGGCACTAGTTGGAAAGTGGGCCTGGCACACACACTGGCAGACAGGCAACTGCAATTAAATAACAATAGAAGACTGATGTAAAAGTATTTTTTTTTACAAAATTTAAAATAATGTTAAACCAGATAGGAGTGGTGGACTGGCACTGAGGATGGAAGTAGGCACAGTATATGATGGCAGCCTGACACACAAGCTGGCACTAATGGCAGCCAGGCTGGCCTGGCAACTAACATTAAATAACACTAGAAGAGGACTGATGTAAAAAAAAAATATATATTAAAATTTTACACTAATGTTACACCAGATATAAGTGGTGGAAAAAAGAGCTAGTAATCACACTATATGATGTGGGCCTGACACACAGGCCTGATGGAAAATGAAATTAGATTACACTAGCGAAATGATTTAAAAGTTTTTTTTAAAAATTTACAATAATGTTAAGCAGATATGAGTGGTGGCTCGCACAGCAATTAAGCACAGTAGATGCTGTGTGAGACTGACACACAGGCCTGATAGAAAAATGAAATTAGATTACACTAGCAAAATGATTTTAAAGGTTTTTTTTTTAAATTTACACTAATGATTGTTAAGCAGATATCAGTGGTGGCACAAAGCAATTAACCACAGTCTATGTTGTGTGAGCCTGACACACAGGCCTGATAGAAAATGAAATTAGATTACACTAGCAAAATGATTTAAAAGTTTTTTGGTTTAAATTTACACTAATGTTAAGCACATATGAGTGGTGGCTGGCACAGAGCAATTAACCACAGTATATGCTGTGTGAGCCTGAGACACAGGCCTGAGAGAAAATGAAATTAGATTACACTAGCAAAATGATTTCAAAGTTTTTAAAAAAATTTTTTTACAATAATGTTAAGCAGATATGAGTGGTGGCTGCTGGCACAAAGCAATTAACCACAGTATATGCTGTGTAAGCCTGACACACAGGCCTGATAGAAAATGAAATTAGATTACACTAGCAAAATGATTTCAAAGTTTTGTTGTTAAGCAGATATGAGTGGTGGCTGGCACAGAGCAATTAACCAAAAGACTGAAAAAAATGAAGTTCTAGCCCTAAAAAGGGCTTTTTGGGGTGCTGTCCTTACAGCAGAGATTAGATGAGTCCTTCAGGACTGTACTGGACACTAAATACACTAGCCTAGCTATCTATTTCCCTATAATGTCAGCAGCAGCAACACTAAACCTCCTCTCAATAAGAAAGCAAGATCGTAATGAATCTAAAATGGCTGCTGCCCAGAAGCTGGGAGGGTCTGTGAGGGAGTGTCTGCTGCTGATTGGCTGAAATGTGTCATCAGGCTGTGAGATACAAGGTCAAAGTTTACTCAATGATAAAGAATAGGGGGCGAATCGAACATCGCATATGTTCGCCCACAGCGGCGAACGCAAACAAGCTATGTTCGCCGGGAACTGTTCTCCGGCGAACTGTTCGCGACATCACTAGTAAAGGGTACTCATTTCCTGACAAGAAAACCAGGTGCGTACAAATGTAACGGGTGTGTAACATGCAATAGCCTAATTTTAGGGGACACGTTTACACACAGTAGAACAGGCAAAAAACATAGTATTAAATACGCACTTAACTGTGAATCTAAATATGTGGTGTACTTAATCAAGTGTCAATGTGGGAAATTCTATGTAGGGAAAACAGAATGCATGTTGAAAGAGAGAATGGCAGTACACAGATCCAGCATAAGGGCAGTGTTAGACACTGGAAAGACTGATTAACCAGTCACCAAACATTAAGTGTAGACATCCCACATCAAGTTTGAGATGTGCCCCAATAGACCAGATAGTAAAACAAGTCAGGGGGGAGTGATAGGAAAAAGTTGTTATTCCAAAGGGAGGCTAGCTGGATTGCTGAGTTGGATACAGTCCAACCTAAAGGGCTGAACACATTCTTGTCCTTAGCGTGCTTTTTGTAATTATGGAAATGTACTTTAACATTTAAATGATGAAATTTAGGTTCTTCCAGTACTGATTACACTATCTTTTCTTTTTTCAGCAAGCCTATTAAGAAAACATAGAAGCAAAAAATGCAGTTTTATAAATGTTCACTAGATGGCAATATGAGGCTGAGTATGGAGAAAGGTAGATATGTGTATCGTCAGTTGTGGGAACCTGGCGCAAAATTATGAACCTCAGGGTTTTTAAGCAGTTCTGTTCAGGTATTGTGCACCTTGATAAAGGCCTGTGCTAAGTCCAAAATGTTGGTCATGTACATGTGTGCTATGAAATGAAATAATGAATTGGTCATGTACATGTGTACTATGAAATAATTAATTAAATATGCAAATGTTGCAAAGATGAATATATATATATATATATATATATATAATATATATATATATACTATATATATCCTCAACATGAAGACTCAACTTTCCCAGTATTTTTTCAAATATTCTCTTTATTTTAAGCCAGCCCAATCTCCAGACCTGTACTTCATTGAAAACCTCTGGAATGTGATCAAGAGGAAGATGGATGGTCACAAGCCATCAAAAAAGCTAAGTTGCTGGAATTTGTGTGCCAGAAGTAGCGTTAAAGGGACACTGAACTCAAATTTTTTCTTTTGTGATTCAGATAGAGCATGAAATTTTAAGCAACTTTCTAATTTACTCCTATTATCCAATGCTCTTTATTCTCTTGGTATTTTTATTTGAAATGCAAGAATGTAAGTTTAGATGCCGGCCCATTTTTGGTGAACAACCTAGGTTGTCCTTGCTGATTGGTGGATAAATTCATCCACCAATCAAAAACTGCTGTCCAGAGTACTGAACCAAGAAAAAAGCTTATATGCCTTCTTTTTCACATAAAGATAGGAAGAGAACGAAGAAAATTTGATAATAGTAGTAAATTAGAAAGTTGCTTAAAATTGCATGCTCTCTCTGAATCACCAAAGAAAATTTTTGGGTTCAGTGTCCCTTTAATTTTGTGTTTGCGATGTGGAAGGGCCTCGGTTTAGGGGTTAATAGGTAGTTTAATAGGTAGGGTGTTAGGGTACTTTGTAACACTTTAGTTATGAGTTTTATGTAACAGTTTTGTTGCATAAAACTCATAACTACTGCTCTCAGATGGCGGTACGGATCTTGTCGTTATAAGGTGTAACGCAAGTTTTTTAGCCTCACCGCAAAACTCGTAATGGCAGCGCTATGGAAGTCCCATGAAAAAACATAATTTATTTGAGTGCGGGACTGATGTTGCGTTACAGGCTAAAAGGCTTGTGGTACAGCTATACTGACAAGACTTGTAATGGCTGCGTTGCTGTTTTAACGCTGAAAGGATAATTTTTTAGCGTTAATATACAAACGCACAACTTGTAATCTACATGTAAGTAAATGAATTTACTACAGTAGGAACCAGACACATTGTTGCATCAAATGATTCTTTTTTTTACATCCAACAGCCAATGCTGTAAATACTGAATACACAAGTGTTCACGAGTTTAAAATTTCCAAACAGTAGGAGACTTAGAAATCCAAGTTGGCTCATTTAACATTCACTAGGAGTTGCTTTGTGGATCTTTAATTCAACACTCCAATGTAGCCAGTTTTTTTCTTTCCCCGTGCCAGGAAAACCACAAGACAATAATTACAGCTTTCTCCATCGCTGCAGATTAGTTCAACAGGTGGCCCAGCAGAGTGTGGAGCTGTATGCAGTAAGCTGTGGAAATCTCTCCCTATTTGTCAATTCAAGTGTTTTATTTGTCGCTGCTTGGAGTAACTATAATTTGTCTTTCCCTATACATAGAAACATAAATTGATATAAAAGTTTTATTTTTTTCCCATTGTTATTATTTTATATAAATAATTTAATTTATAATTACAGCAAAAAAAATGCTTGTAATAGTTTTATTTATTTTTATTATTTTTCTTTATTTTAGCATTTTTACATTCTTTTTCTCATAACTAGACATGTGCATGGCGAAAAAATTCGGTTTGGTTCGGTTCGGATCGATTCGGAATTTTTCGAAGTTCGGTTCGGATCGATTCGAATTCTGAAAATTCTGAATCGATTTGTTTCGGATTCGTTTCGGATTCATTCGGATTCGAAGAAATTCGGCTGGATTCGGTTCGATTCGGTTCGTAAATTCGGCATTTCGGTAAGTGTTAGGTGGGATTAGACTAGTATTATGCTGTATATTAGGTGTTAACCTAACATACTGTACAATACTAGTGTAATCCCAATGGCCATCCGAATTTACGAATCGATTCGGTTCGATTCGGTTAGATTCGGAAAATTCGGCAAAATTTTAATTCGGAAATTCGGTTCGATCCGAATCGCCGAATTTTCCGAATTTTCCGAATTTCCGAATCGAACCGAAACGAATCGCACATGTCTACTCATAACTAGTTTTGCATTTTTAAACCATTTATGGGGTACATAATGTCAAGAACTGTACAATTATTTCCTAGATTACTATTGGAATATTATTAATAGGATGGTGTGCGCTATCAATATTGCAGGCCTGAGCACAGAATAGTGCACAATCTGGTATTACAAGTCATGGTAAAATAGAATTACCAGAGAATGATAATGATAGCGCCACCACGTTAAACATCTATCACACTACAAGTTGTAAGTTATGTGTTGTGCTCAACTGCAAAAAGATGGTGCTACTGGAGATCTGAAGTTTAGTGTTTGGCTATATATGTGTGTCTATTTATTTGTACATATGTATGTGCACAAATAAATACATACATATGCATTTGAGCCCTGCCCAGTTAAACACTTTGTCATATACCATCAACTTTTTTATTTTAAAAACATAAATAGCTGAATATGTTAAAAAAAGTATTAATATAGAAATAGAGCAATAGAGATATGTATTAAAAAAAAGTTATATATGCTGTAAACATATATACAGGTGGCCCTCGGTTTACAACAGTTCAATTTGCACCGTTTCAGAATAACAAGCTTTTTTTCCAGTCATGTGACTGCTATTGAAAAGCATTGAGAAGCAGTGCATTGATTAAAATAGCCAGTAGGTGGAGCTGTCCGCTTGTGTTGCAGCAAAGATATGCAAGCCAAGCAAGCTAAAATGAATCAGTATAACTAGACCTGAGCTATCGAGCAGCTTTCATAGGAACAAGATCTTCCTGTCTATAAATTAGTCCAGATTGGAATGCATAGAAAGAATTGCTTGCAGACAAATGCAAGTAAAGTGTGTGTTGTGTGATTATTTTATTAGGTTTATAATGCTGTTTAGCAAATGTTTTTGTTCATTTAACTTAGTTTAATTATATATTCTGTGTTGTGTAATTATTTTATTAGGTTTATAATGCTGTTAAGCATTTAAAGTCTTCATTTCAAAGCTTTAAAAATAATGTATTAGGTGTTACTTATGAGGGACCTGGAACCTAACTCCGTCACTTCCCATTGACTTACATTATAAACTGGGTTTCAATTTACAACGGTTTCAATTTACAACCTAACCCCGGCGTAAACTGAGGGATACCTGTATATATATATATATATATATATATATATATATATATATATATATATGTATATTTAACAACCTTAAAATGAAATTTGAGACATAGTTTCACACACACACACACACACACACATAAATTAAACACGGGTTTAACCATTTCTCAAAATCCACTTAAGGAGGGTAAAAAGAGAAGGGGTTATTTATGAAGATACCTATATCTCAAAAATGAAAGATGTAAAAGACCTAAAAATTGGTATTTAGATTATCCTTTAAAAATAAAGAATTAAGTGTTTTGCCATTTCCCGAAAATCCACTTAAGGGGGGTAAAAAGGGGAGGAGTTATTTATGAGGATCCCTATATCCCAAAAAAACAAAGAATTTAGAAAATTAAAAATTATAATTTAATATCGTCATTATAAAGTTAGTTTACATGCCAAATGTCTTGCTCCTAACATCAGGAGTTATCAAGATATAAATATCACTAAAAAGATTAATACTCTTTTTTCACATCTGACAGTTGAGTCATAATATATAATTACAATTTAATATTAAAGTAGTTGTAAACAGAATAATAATAACATATTTTTGATGTGCCGGACAGATGCCCTGCCCAAAACTTAGCTGATTGGTACCCATGTACGAGAAACAGAGAATTAATGAAAAAAACTCAAGAAGTTCATGTGAGAGTGTGTAACCCGAACAGGCACATGTGAGGGCACACTTCATTGCGAGTGGTCGTGTTTTTAGCTATTTTTTACAAATCCCAAAATACATGCGAGCGAAGCCACGGGCAATAGCTAGTATATATATATATAATTTATCTATCACATATGCTTTTACCACTTTAAGAGTATAACTTTAAGAGTATAAGACTTGTATTCCCTTAAGAATAAATTAATTGTTTTATCTAGAAAAAGGATGTGACATTCCAATGGGAGATAGTGTCAGTCTCTAACCTGAAATTGGTAATAGGAACACTTACGGCTAGATTTAGAGTTTTGTCGGTAAGGACCCGAAAAGCTAACGCCGGCTTTTTTCTGGCCGCACCATAAAAATAACTCTGGTATTGAGAGTCCACATAAAGGCTGCGTTAGGCTCCAAAAAAGGAGCGTAGAGCATATTTAACGCAGCTTCAACTCTCGATACCAGAGTTGCTTACGCAAGCGGCCAGCCTCAAAAACGTGCTCGTGCACGATTCCCCCATAGGAAACAATGGGGCTGTTTGAGCTGGAAAAAAACCTAACACCTGCAAAAAAGCTGCGTTCAGCTCCTAACGCAGCCCCATTGTTTGCTATGGGGAAACACTTCCTACGTCTGCACCTAACACTCTAACATGTACCCCGAGTCTAAACACCCCTAACCTTACACTTAATAAACCCGTAATCTGTCGCCCCCGCTATCGCTGGCCCCTGTATATAATTATTAACCCCTAATCTGCCGCTCCGTAAACCGCCGCTACTTACATTATCCCTATGTACCCCTAATCTGCTGCCCCTAACACCGCAGACCCCTATATTATATTAATTAACCCCTAATCTGCCCCCCACAACGTCGCCTCCACCTGCCTACACTTATTAACCCCTAATCTGCCGACCGGACCGCACCGCTATTATTATAAAGTTATTAACCCCTAATCCGCCTCACTAACCCTATAATAAATAGTATTAACCCCTAATCTGCCCTCCCTAACATCGCCGACACCTAACTTCAATTATTAACCCCTAATCTGACGACTGGAGCTCACCGCTATTCTAATAAATGTATTAACACCTAAAGCTAAGTCTAACCCTAACACTAACACCCCCCTAAATTAAATATAATTTTAATCTAACGAAATTAATTAACTCTTATTAAATAAATTATTCCTATTTAAAGATAAATACTTACCTGTAAAATAAATCCTAATATAGCTACAATATAAATTATAATTATATTATAGCTATTTTAGGATTTATATTTATTTTACAGGTAACTTTGTATTTATTTTAACCAGGTACAATAGCTATTAAATAGTTAAGAACTATTTAATAGCTAAAATAGTTAAAATAATTACAAATTTACCTGTAAATTAAATCCTAACCTAAGTTACAATTAAACCTAACACTACACTATCAATAAATGAATTAAATAAAATACCTACAATTACCTACAATTACACCTAACACTACACTATCAATAAATTAATTAAATACAATACCTACAAATAACTACAATGAAATAAACTAACTAAAGTACAAAAAATAAAAAAGAACTAAGTTACAAAAAATAAAAAAATATTTACAAACATAAGAAAAATATTACAACAATTTTAAACTAATTACACCTACTCTAAGCCCCCTAATAAAATAACAAAGCCCCCCAAAATAAAAAAATGCCCTACCCTATTCTAGATTACTAAAGTTCAAAGCTCTTTTACCTTACCAGCCCTGAACAGGGCCCTTTGCGGGGCATGCCCCAAGAAGTTCAGCTCTTTTGCCTGTAAAAAAAAACATACAATACCCCCCCCCCAACATTACAACCCACCACCCACATACCCCTAATCTAACCCAAACCCCCCTTAAATAAACCTAACACTAAGCCCCTAAAGATCTCCCTACCTTGTCATCACCTCACCGGGTTCAGTGATCGGTCCAGAAGAGGGTCCGAAGTCTTGATCCAAGCGGAGCAAGAAGAGGTCCTCCATCCGGTAGAAGTCTTCATCCAAGCGGGGCAGAAGAGGTCTTCCATCCGATTGAAGTCTTCATCCAAGCGGGATCTTCTATAGTCATACATCCGGAGCGGCAGCATCCTGAAGACCTCCGACGCGGAACATCCATCCTGGCCGACGACTGAACGATGAATGACGGTTCCTTTAAATGACGTCATCCAAGATGGCGTCCCTCGAATTCCGATTGGCTGATAGGATTCTATCAGCCAATCGGAATTAAGGTAGGAAAAATCTGATTGGCTGATTGAATCAGCCAATCAGATTGAGCTCGCATTCTATTGGCTGATCGGAACAGCCAATAGAATGCAAGCTCAATCTGATTGGCTGATTGGATCAGCCAATCGGATTGAACTTGATTCTGA
Source organism: Bombina bombina (assembly GCF_027579735.1). Classification (NCBI taxonomy): domain Eukaryota; kingdom Metazoa; phylum Chordata; class Amphibia; order Anura; family Bombinatoridae; genus Bombina; species Bombina bombina. Next base: position 896,729,793 of record NC_069500.1, read on the forward strand.
TTGGCTGATTCCATCAGCCAATCAGAATATTCCTACCTTAATTCCGATTGGCTGATAAAATCCTATCAGCCAATCGGAATTCGAGGGACGCCATCTTGGATGACGTCATTTAAAGGAACCGTCATTCGTCGTTCAGTCGTCGGCCAGGATGGATGTTCCGCGTCGGAGGTCTTCAGGATGCTGCCGCTCCGCTCCGGATGGATGACTATAGAAGATCCCGCTTGGATGAAGACTTCAATCGGATGGAAGACCTCTTCTGCCCCGCTTGGATGAAGACTTCTACCGGATGGAGGACCTCTTCTTGCTCCGCTTGGATCAAGACTTCAGACCCTCTTCTGGACCGATCGCTGAACCCGGTGAGGTGAAGACAAGGTAGGGAGATCTTCAGGGGCTTAGTGTTAGGTTTATTTAAGGGGGGTTTGGGTTAGATTAGGGGTATGTGGGTGGTGGGTTGTAATGTTGGGGGGGGTATTGTATGTTTTTTTTTACAGGCAAAAGAGCTGAACTTCTTGGGGCATGCCCCGCAAAGGGCCCTGTTCAGGGCTGGTAAGGTAAAAGAGCTTTGAACTTTAGTAATCTAGAATAGGGTAGGGCATTTTTTTATTTTGGGGGGCTTTGTTATTTTATTAGGGGGCTTAGAGTAGGTGTAATTAGTTTAAAATTGTTGTAATATTTTTCTTATGTTTGTAAATATTTTTTTATTTTTGTAACTTAGTTCTTTTTTATTTTTTGTACTTTAGTTAGTTTATTTCATTGTAGTTATTTGTAGGTATTGTATTTAATTAATTTATTGATAGTGTAGTGTTAGGTTTAATTTTAGGTAATTGTAGGTATTTTATTTAATTAATTTATTGATAGTGTAGTGTTTGGTTTAATTGTAACTTAGGTTAGGATTTATTTTACAGGTAAATTTGTAATTATTTTAACTATTTTAGCTATTAAATAGTTCTTAACTATTTAATAGCTATTGTACCTGGTTAAAATAAATACAAAGTTACCTGTAAAATAAATATTAATCCTAAAATAGCTATAATATAATTATAATTTATATTGTAGCTATATTAGGATTTATTTTACAGGTTAGTATTTAGCTTTAAATAGGAATAATTTATTTAATAAGAGTGAATTAATTTCGTTAGATTAAAATTATATTTAATTTAGGGGGGTGTTAGTGTTAGGGTTAGACTTAGCTTTAGGGGTTAATACATTTATTAGAATAGCGGCGAGATTCGGTCGGCAGATTAGGAGTTAATAATTGAAGTTAGGTGTCGGCGATGTTAGGGAGGGCAGGTTAGGGGTTAATAAATATAATATAGGGGTCGGCGATGTTAGGGCAGCAGATTAGGGGTACATAGGGATAATGTAGCTGGCGGCGGCATGCGGACGACAGATTAGGGGTTAATAAGTGTAGGTAGCTGGCGGCGACGTTGTGGGGGGCAGATTAGGGGTTAATAAATATAATATAGGGGTCGGCGGTGTTAGGGGCAGCAGATTAGGGGTACATAAGTATAACGTAGGTGGCGGTCGGCAGATTAGGGGTTAATTATTGTAGGTAGCAGGCTGCGACGTTGTGGGGGGCAGGTTAGGGGTCAATAAATATAATATAGGGGTCGGCGGTGTTAGGGGCAGCAGATTAGGGGTACATAAGGATAACGTAGGTGGCGGTCGGCAGATTAGGGGTTAAAAAAATTTAATCGAGTTGCGGCGATGTGGGGGGACCTCTGTTTAGGGGTACATAGATAGTTTATGGGTGTTAGTGTACTTTAGAGTACAGTAGTTAAGAGCTTTATGAACCGGCGTTAGCCCAGAAAGCTCTTAACTACTGACTTTTTTCTGCGGCTGGAGTTTTGTCGTTAGAATTCTAACGCTCACTTCAGACACGAATCTAAATACTGGAGTTAGAAAAATCCCATTGAAAAGATAGGATACGCAATTTACGTAAGGGGATCTCCGGTATGGAAAAGTCGGGGCTGAAAAGTGAGCGCTAGACCCTTTTTTGAGTGACTCCAAATACCGGAGGTAGCCTAAAACCAGCGTTAGGAGCCTCTAACGCTGGTTTTCACGGCTACCGCCAAACTCCAAATCTAGGCCTTATTTTGCTAAAATGCTTGCTAAATGAAAAAAAAAATATTGACATAATGTTAGATTAAACTGAAGGTTTAATTATTAGAATTGCTAAGAGGGGGCATGAGAGTCTGCTGGTAACATCTTGAAGAGAAGTCTCATACAACATCAGTTGAATTTGGTCGTCTGTGTTACACTGAATGATGACTCTCAGTGATGATCTGCCAGCTTGCAGTGTACACTATTATCCAGCTTGCAGTGTACACTATTAATGCCTTATCTAAAACCCGAATATAAGTAATGTGTTTATAGTTTAATCACTGCCTTGTGTTACTGTACTATACATTTATAAGCTAATTACTGATTTATGTACTTGCGTAATAAGCACTGGTATTATTCTACTGAATTTTGTGTTGGTTTTCCCTTTTTCAGTACTATAGTGAGAACTAGTTTGGGCCTCCCCAGCACCAGCATAATTTTCATTGATTATAAGACTGTTAATTTGTTCATAAAAGATCCTCCTTCTCTTGCATTATTTTTTGTATTTTCAAGTTGGCTAATATTTTACTGTATCTGAATTTGAATATTATACATTTTGTGTAATTTTAATTACATATTCAATACTGTTATTAAAATGATGTGGGAAAAAGGGATATACAACACCTTGTAAACAGTCTTCCCTCTAAGGCCAGTTTTGAGTGTGGCCCAGCAGTGAAACAGTTAATAAGGTGACCACACCTTGCAAAATGCACTGTGTAGTGTTTGCTAATTGCTCTAATTAACTGTTTCACTGCTGGGCTGCACACAAAGCTGGCCTTAGAAACAACACTGCTTGTAATTCCAAGACATTTGTGCAGTCATTTCTAATAAATTAACACACATGAAGGCCTAGATTTAGAGTTTGGCGGTAGCCATGAAAACCAGCGTTAGAGGCTCCTAACGCTGGTTTTAGGCTACCGCCGGTATTTGGAGTCAGTCAGGAAAGGGTCTAACGCTCACTTTTCAGCCGCGACTTTTCCATACCGCAGATCCCCTTACGTCAATTGCGTAACCTATCTTTTCAATGGGATCTTTCTAACTCCGGTATTTAGAGTCGTGTCTGAAGTGAGCGTTAGAAATCTAACGACAAAACTCCAGCCGCAGAAAAAAGTCAGTAGTTAAGAGCTTTCTGGGCTAACGCCGGTTTATAAAGTTCTTAACTACTGTGCTCTAAAGTACACTAACACCCATAAACTACCTATGTAACCCTAAACCGAGGTCCCCCCACATCGCCGCCACTCGATAAAATTTTTTTAACCCCTAATCTGCCGACCGCCACCTACGTTATACTTATGTACCCCTAATCTGCTGCCCCTAACACCGCCGACCCCTATATTATATTTATTAACCCCTAACCTGCCCCCCACAACGTCGCCGCCAGCTACCTACAATAATTAACCCCTAATCTGCCGACCGCCACCTAAGTTATACTTATGTACCCCTAATCTGCTGCCCCTAACACCGCCGACCCCTATATTATATTTATTAACCCCTAATCTGCCCCCCTCAACGTCGCCTCCACCTGCCTACACTTATTAACCCCTAATCTGCCGAGCAGACCGCACCGCTACTATAATAAAGTTATTAACCCCTAATCCGCCTCACTCCCGCCTCAATTACCCTATAATAAATAGTATTAACCCCTAATCTGCCCTCCCTAACATCGCCGACACCTAAATTCAATTATTAACCCCTAATCTGCCGACCGAATCTCGCCGCTACTGTAATAAATGGATTAACCCCTAAAGCTAAGTCTAACCCTAACCCTAACACCCCCCTAAGTTAAATATAATTTAAATCTAACGAAATAAATTAACTCTTATTAAATAAATTATTCCTATTTAAATCTAAATACTTACCTGTAAAATAAACCCTAATATAGCTACAATATAAATTATAATTATATTATAGCTATTTTAGGATTTATATTTATTTTACAGGTAACTTTGCATTTATTTTAACCAGGTACAATAGCTATTAAATAGTTAAGAACTATTTAATAGCTAAAATAGTTAAAATAATTACAAATTTACCTCTAAAATAAATCCTAACCTAAGTTACAATTAAACCTAACACTACACTATCAATAAATAAATTAAATAAAATACCTAGAATTACCTACTATTAAACCTAACACTACACTATCAATAAATTAATTAAATACAATATCTACAAATAAATACAATTAAATAAACTAACTAAAGTACAAAAAATAAAAAAGAACTAAGTTACAAAAAATAAAAAAATATTTACAAACATTAGAAAAATATTACAACAATTTTAAACTAATTACACCTACTCTAAGCCCCCTAATAAAATAACAAAGCCCCCCAAAATAAAAAAATGCCCTACCCTATTCTAAATTACAAAAGTTCAAAGCTCTTTTACCTTACCAGCCCTGAACAGGGCCCTTTGCGGGGCATGCCCCAAGAAATTCAGCTCTTTTGCCTGTAAAAAAACACATACAATACCCCCCCAACATTTACAACCCACCACCCACATACCCCTAATCTAACCCAAACCCCCCTTAAATAAACCTAACACTAAGCCCCTGAAGATCTTCCTACCTTGTCTTCACCTCACCGGGTATCACACCGATCCGTCCTGGCTCCGATATCTTCATCCAACCCAAGCGGGGGCTAGACATCCATCATCCGACGGCTGAAGAAGTCCAGAAGAGGGTCCAAAGTCTTCATCCTATCCGGGAAGAAGAGTAGATCCGGACCGGCAACCATCTTCTTCCAAGCGGCATCTTCTATCTTCATCCGATGAGGACTGGCTCGATCATGAAGACCTCCAGCACGGACCCATCTTCTTCCGACGACATCCAACTGAAGAATGACGGTTCCTTTAAGGGACGTCATCCAAGATGGCGTCCCTCGAATTCCGATTGGCTGATAGGATTCTATCAGCCAATCGGAATTAAGGTAGGAAAATTCTGATTGGTTGATGGAATCAGCCAATCAGAATCAAGTTCAATCCGATTGGCTGATCCGATCAGCCAATCAGATTGAGCTTGCATTCTATTGGCTGTTCCGATCAACATAGAAGTTTCACGAAACACTTCAAAATACATTACAAAGTACAGTTACACTCATATCAACACTGTTAATTTTTTTTTTTTTAAATATTGCACACAAAAGTTATAAGGGATCAAAGATAGGAGACCTCAGGTGTTAAAAAAAAGCCCTAGACGCAGGTATTTTATATTGACTTACATAGAGAAACATGGATTTATACGTATAGAGATATGTTTAACTATGGAGAAAATGAAAAATATTTTACATTACAATGTTATGCACATTAAACAATATCTCAGAGGGATTTTCAATGTGATATTCGCATATAGATCTCGAGAGTATATATATATTGGGGAATATGTGAACCTGCACGTGATTTGGCTGTTTAAATTACGCGGCTTAAAGCACATGCAAAATAAGTTATTTTGCATCTTGTAATAGCTGCGCAACACCAAATGCGAAAAAGCCATAACGCACGCGGTGTTTTCGCAACTGATTTGGCGTGCGACTAGTAATCTTGCCCAAAGTATTTTATATCACTTTTAGTTGTTCTTTAATAAAATACTTGGTGCTTTAAATTTAAATCAAGATAAAGTATTCAGGAACACTGCATTCTGCTTTGTCTTCCATTTATATATTTTAACATTAGATGCACCTGCAGCATTGACAAACACTTTAAATGGATATATACCCGCGAATATAATCAAGTAGTGATGAACTTGAATGAGCCATCTCATTATCTCATTAACAGTAACATTGAATTATCACACTCAGATGAACTTGTAATTCATAATTTCTAAGCCAATAAAATTAATAAACCATACATTATAATTTGTTAAAATAATTTGACAAATAATAAAGATGATATTATTTAAACATATTTGTACATTATCTTTTTTTAATATTTATTAACTAATATCAATTTCTTGTACTTAAAGGGACAGTCTACACCAGAATTTTTATTGTTTAAAAAGATAGCTAATCCCTTTATTACCCATTCCCCAGTTTTGCATAACCAACACAGTTATATTAATATACCTTTTACCTCTGTGATTACATTGTATCTAAGCCTCTGCGAACTGCCCCCTTATTTCAGTTCTTTTGACAGACTTGCATTTTAGCCAGTCAGTGCTGGCTCCTAGGTAACTTCATGTGCGTGAGCACAATGTTATATATATGACACACATGAATGCCCTCTAGTGGTGTAAAACTGTCAAAATGCATTCAGATACGATTCGGCCTTCAAGGTCTAAGAAATTAGCATACCTAGCCTAGGTTTAGCTTTCAACTAAGAATACCAAGAGAACAAAGCAAAATTATTGATAATAGTAAATTGGAAAATTGTATAAAATGACATTACCTGCCCTATCTGAATCATGAAAGTTTATTTGGACTAGACTGTCCATTTAAATGCTACCCAGTACATATTTCACAGACCCCTGTCAAACTGGTGTTGAGAAGAGTGTGTAAGGTGCTTAGATTTATGATCTATTACTCTCATTTTGAAAACACGATTCACAGGACAAGCTTCCTACACAAGCTTCCTAAGTAAGGTATAAGTTTAAAATACAAACAATTATATTTATTGCTTCTATAAAATTTAAAAGTTCCCAAAGGGGAAATAGAAACCTCATATATTTTACACACAAAAAAAAAAAAAAATTCATTTTAAATTTTCCAAAGAGCTATCAAGATCAAGCTAATATCAAGAATACCTAGTTAAATAAAACACTATTTAGTTGGCATTAAGCCTTGAATGGAAAATTAACTTTTAAAATTGTTTTTGTAGGCTTTTATCCAAAATAAGGGAAAAAAAGTATTAATAGAACTCCTGTCCTTCGACAATTATTTACTGCTCGCATTCGTTATTACGGTGTAGCATGGGAACCACACTAAAGATCTTAAATAACTAAACAGACTACACATGTTTCAGATGTTTATTTCAATATTTCAAGAACACCTGCTGTGAAAACATAATATTGTTTTAAATTAAGAATATTCAAACTATATTTCACTCATATATCTGCACCCACTAGCTTGTCAGAATGAGCTATAACCTACTGCATAATGTGCTTAGGAATAAAATGAAGGTGTAAATGTAAACTGCTACAGAATAAAAATAACCCAAATTACATTACATTTTCAGAAGTACACTAAGGCTACGAATTTCCAGTTCTACTTAAAATTCAAATGCAGTTTTCTTTTCTTTCTTTTTTTTTTTTTTTAGGCAAATGATTAGTCTTAAGGTTTTACACAAATGCACTTGATTAATAATTAGGAAAGTAAAATACATTTTCCTTTAAGATTTAGATAGAGCATGTCATTTTAAACAGCTTTCCAATTTACTTCTATTATCTTATTTGCTTTGTACTTATGGTATCATTTGTTGAAAAGCACACCTAGGTAGGCTCAGTAGTTGGCTGCACATATATGCCTCTTATCATTGGTTTACTGTGTTCAGCTAGCTCCCAGTAGTGCATTGCTGCTCATTCAACAAAGGATACCGAGAGTGAGACAAAATTGATAATAGAATTAAATTGGAAAGTTGTTTAAAAATCTATGCTCTATCTGAATCATGAAAGAAAAATGTTGGGTGTCGTGTCCCTTTAAGGATCTCATTCAAATAGGTTAGAAATGCTGAACTTTAAAAGAAAAGAAAACCCAATTGTGTAGAATTAAAAAAAATCTTTACACTTTACTTCTGTAATCAGATTTGCTTTGCTTGTTGGTATCCTTTGTTGAAAAGCAGACCGGTAGACTAACACTCTTGCCTGGAGTATAGAATCAATTCACTCCAATAGGTTAGAAATACTGAACTTTAAATTGAATGAAACCCATTTGTTTCATTATACAGACAGAGAGCACTATTAAAAAAATATAATCATTCCACTTTACTTCTGTAATCAAATCAAATTTGCAGGTAACTAAGCTAAGGCACTTATCTGGAGAACTATATAACAGCAGTTTAGCAAGAATGTTTTTTAACAAGGTTATATATTGTGCAAACACTGCTACCTTCTAGAGTTCAAATGCAATTTTTAAAAAACTGCCACCATATAGTTCTCAAAGCGCGTGCACGCTACCTACAGTATCCCACAAAAGTGAGTACACCCTTCACATTTTTGTAAATATTTTATTATATATTTTCATGTGAAACACTGAAGAAAGTACACTTTGCTAAACAAAATTAGGCCCAATTAGCCATTTTCCCTCCATGGTGTCATGTGACTCATTAGTGTTACAAGGTCTCAGGTGTGAATGGGGAGCAGGTGTGTTAAATTTGGTGTTATCGCTCTCACACTCTCTCATACTGGTATCTGGAAGTTCAACATGGCACCTCATGGCAAAGAACTCTCTGAGGATCTGAAAAAAAGAATTGTTGCTCTACATAACAATGGCCTAGGCTATAAGAAGATTGCCAAGACCCTGAAACTGAGCTGAAGTACGGTGGGCAAGACCATACAGCAGTTTCACAGGACAGGTTCCACTCAGAACATGCCTCGCCATGGTCGACCAAAGAAGTTGAGTGCACGTGCTTAGCGTCATATCCAGAAGTTGTCTTTGTGAAATAGACGTATGAGAGCTGCCAGCATTGCTGCAGAGGTTGAAGGGGAGGTGGGTCAGCCTGTCAGGGCTCAGACCATGTGCCACACACTGCATCAAATTAGTCTGCATGACTGTGGTCCCAGAAGGAAGCCTCTTCTAAAGATGATGCACAAGAAAGCCCGCAAACAGTTTGCTGAAGACAAGCAGACTAAGGACATGGATTACTGGAACCATGTCCTGTGGTCCGATGAGATCAAGATAAACGTATTTGGTTCAGATGGTGTCAATTGTGTGTGGCAGCAACCAGGTGAGAAGTAAAAAGACAAGTGTGTCTTGCCTACACTCAAGCATGGTGGTGGGAGTGTCATGGTCTGGGCCTGCATGAGTGCTGCCGGCACTGGGAAGCTACAGTTCATTGAGGGAACCATGAATGCCAGCATGTACTGTGACATACTGAAGCAGAGCATTATCCCCTCCCTTAGGAGACTGGGCCACAGGGCAGTATTCTAATATGATAAGACCCCAAACACACCTTTAAGACGACTACTGCCTTGCTAAAGAAGCTGAGGGTAAAGGTGATGGACTGGCCAAGCAAGGTGATGGACTGGCCAAGCATGTCTCCAGACCCAAACCCTATTGAGCATCTGTGGGGCACCCTAAATTGGAAGGTGGGGTAGAGCAAGGTCTCTAACATCCACCAGCTCCATGATGTCGTCATGGAGGAGTGGAAGAGGACTCCAGTGGCAACCTGTGAAGCTCTGGTGAACTCCATGCCCAAGAGGGTTAAGGCAGTGCTGGAAAATAATGGTGGCCACACAAAATATAGACACTTTGGGCCCAATTTGGATATTTCCACTTAGGGGTGTACTCTCTTTTGTTGCAAACGGTTTAGACATTAATGGCTGTGTGTTGAGTTATTTGGAGTGGACAGCAAATGTACACTGTTATACAGCCTGTACACTCACTACTTTACATTGTAGCAAAGTGTAATTTCTTCAGTGTTGTCACATGAAAAGATATAATAAAATATTTACAAAAATGTGAGGGGTGTACTCACTTTTGTGGGATACTGTACCTAGGTATTCTCTTTAACAATAAATACCATGAGAATTAACACACTAATATATAAGGAATAAGAAATGAAAGAAGAAAAAAAACAACAACAAGGGGGCATATTACAAGAGAAGCACAACAATGCAGGAGGAATGGAGTCCATGGTTACTATGTATTAGGCTTGTGCATTTGTTTTGTTAAAAATGCAAATTCGAAACAAAAACATGGATATTTGTTTTGTTTTACTAAACAAATATATAAACAAATGCACTAACTAATTTAAAGAAACAAACAGATACTGATGACCTTAGTCAAAAAGTACAATCTTTCTGGAGTCATTCTGAAGTAATCGATGACTTCAGAATAGTCAACAAAAGCCATCTTGAAGTATGCCCACAGGCCAAAATATTTAAATGAGATGAATCTAGAGTGATTCAATAACGGTTCATGCATGTGAAGTAATCAGTAAGGTGATCTGCTAATCATATCATATTGAAGTTATCACCCCAGAATTTTTTACCTTAGCTGATGACTTTATAAGACTGATGATGTCTGATGATGAGCAAATTACTTCTAAAGTAGTTTGATTATCATCAAATGACTCCGGACTGGTCTCTAAAGTAATCCTGTTTGTCTTGGGGAAATTCATCAGTATTAATTTATTTTGCTTTAAATTAACTTTTAAGGGTAAAATACCTCTAGCGCTCTGGAGAGCTGCGCTAATACCAAACCTTCTTCAAAGAGCCCCGGGCAATTAGGAGGCTTAATATGGCAGATACCAGAGCCTGCGCTAAATGAGAAGGTCCTATAGCACAGGATCCACTCTGCTAAGTCTCCTGTTAGTGTAGCCCAGGGCTCTATGAATGTTTGGGATTAGTGCAGCTTTCCAGCTTGCTAGAGGTAAGTATAAGGTAAGTATAAGGCTAACTTTTTCACCTGTAGAAAATGAATATTTATTTAAAGGGACAGTCAACACCAGAATTGTTGTTTAAAAAGAAAGATAATCCCTTTATTACCCATTCCCCAGTTTTGCATAACCAACACTGTTATAGAAATAAACTTTTTACTGCTGTGATTACCTTGTATCTAAGCCTCTGCTGACAGCCCCCTTCTTTCAGTTCTTTTGACAGACTTGCATTTTAGCCAATCAGTGTTCACTCCAGGGTAACTTCACGTGCATGAGCTCAATGTTATCTATATGAAACACATGAACTAATGCCCTCTAGTGGTCAAAATGCATTAAAATTAGGTAGTGACTCACACACCCGCCTAGCCCTACGCTAGTTGGAGTAGGGGGGAAGTGTGCTGATGACGTGATCATCATTAGGTTTAGTAACTCTTAGGTATGTACGGTTGTTATTAGGCTATGGTGGTCTACTTTGTATTTCCAGAACAAAAGTTGGAGAGGACCCCCATGGCTACCCTTCGGTTTGGACAAGAGCCGGTGTTTATACAGTTAGCTGGATTACTGCTAAAATTCCAGCCTGCTCCATTAGCACCATAGGGTGCTCCATGTTTGTGAGTACCTGTCCATTTTTGCAATTTTTTTGTGCTTGTGCTGGTAGTACTAGGCCATTGTGGCGCCACTGTGTTCTTTCTTTTACAGACCCTCTCACATCAGGATTTGACCATCCTCTGATGGAGTGCTGCCTCTACTTTGGAACTCTATTTGGGACTTTCTGGTTCTTATTTTGTGAATTGTGTGCTTATTTTTTATTTTGTGTATGTATAACAGTCTACAGTATATGTTGTAGATTGTGTTTGTTTGGAAGCGCCCCCTATGAGAGATTCACACCAGTGTTTCTATCTATTTTTCTATGCATTCAGATAAGAGTCAGTCTTCAAGGTCTAAAAAATTAGCATATGTACCTCTTAGGTTTAGCTTTCAACTAAGAATACCAAGGGAACAAAGCAAAATTGGTGATAAAAGTAAATTGGAAAGTTGTTTAAAATTACATTCCCTATTTAAATCATGAAAGTTTTTTTGGGACTTGACTGTCAATTCGCGGTCAATCGGCCGCTAGCAGGGGGTGTCAATCAGCCCGATCGTATAGAATTGGGCAGATTGCAGACCTGCAGCCTCAGAGGCAGCGGATCAATAATGGAGCAGCGGTCTTTAGACCGCTGCTTCATTACTGCTGTTTCCAGCGAGCCTGAAGACTCTGGTGGAAAAAATTCGGCCCCTTTGTATCTAACATTGCATCAATGTTATTTCAGAATATATTTTTAGATTGTATGGGTATGTTTTTTCTGTGTAAACCTTTGGGTTGCTATGACAACTGCTTTGGTGGTTTTTTTTCACGGGGGGAGCTATATGGTTAGATTTCAGTGTTGAATAGAAGCATTTAATAAACATGTATTGGCAAAAATGCTTCTAATGAAAGTTATAGCTGATTCAAAAGTGTATTTAAGTATGCACATGCACCAGCATTTTAAACATAGCAATAGCTCAGAGAACCTTAGGTGCTTGTACCATCTGGTAATCACTCAATTTATTAATTGCTGACTAGGGATGGGCGAATGTGTTTATATCCGAATTGGAATGTTAGAACGAATGTTATTGTAGAAATTCGATTTACATAATAGAATGTTGATAAGAACGAATATTCTTAAAAATTCGATTTTCGAATGTTATTTACAGTTTTCGAATGTCACATTCGAATTCGAATGTCACATTCGAATTTGAATGTCACGTTCGAATTCGAATGTCACATTCGAATTCGAATGTTACATTCGAATATCACATTCAAATTCGAATATTACATTTATAAAACACAATTGTAGACTAGAAACACTATTTAGAATGTCACATTCGAATCGAATATCACATTTGAATCGAATGTCACATTCAAATTCAAATATTACATTTATAAAACACAGTATTAGACTAGAAATACTATTTCGAATTTGAATGTCACATTCGAATCGAATATCACATTCAAATCAAATATCACATTTAAAACACAGTATTAGACTAGAAATACTATTTCAAATTCGAATGTGACATTCGAATTCGAATGTAGCATTCAAATTCGAATATTACATTTATTAAGCACAGTTGTAGACTAGAAATACTATTTCAAATTTAAATATCACATTTGAATTCGAATGTCACATTCAAATTCGAATATTACATTTCAAAATTGAATGAATACATAGCTAAACATTCTATTATTCGAACGAATATTTTCGAATTTTATTGAAAAATTCGAAAACGAAAATTCGAAAATAGAATGTTAGAATTTTTTATAAATATTCGAAATTTGTTTCGAACGAACGAATGTATCAAAATTCGTTTTAAATTTCTAATTTTTAGAAACATTCGTCCATCACTATTGCTGACATGTCACAAGCCCCACTGGCACATTGAGCAGTTGCAGTATTTAAAATGCTGGTGCACTGAGAATATCTAGCTATGATTCACATGCACATGCAGAGAAAAATGTTAGCAGTAAAACAGTGACATTTTTGCCAATGCATGTAAATTACAATTATGTTTTCTATTCAAAGATATAACTAATTTAAGCTCATTTACATTTTGATCAGAATGTCCCATTAAAGCATTATTCATTATATAAAGACATTTTTACATTATACAATTTTAGTTTTGTTATTTAAATTATTTGTTTATTTTTCATTACTTGACCAAAAACGTAAATGATAATTGATCATAAAAAAACTTTAGAGGTTGAAATATGTTAAACATGACCTTTTAATATTTATTTTCGTGTCCATAGCAATCATGATTAATTCTCTATATCATTCATTGCTTATGTTATATGTGCATGGTTACATTAAAATGCATTATTTTATGCAACCTGCTTTATAAGATAATAAATTACAGTTTGTTCTTTGTGTCTTTATATTTAACAGTGGTTCTGATTCCAACACATTTAAAGATCCCTTGAGCTAAAGGACAAAGTGGACAATTCAATGATTTTTTTTATAGGTAAACCAATCTAACCCCAGGATAGATGATGCTGCTTTTAAAAATGGCTTGATTGATTTTTTTGCTAAGCTTCTTTGCCCATAGCTGTTTAAAACGTACACTGATCAGTATGTTCAACACTATGTGATTCCACTGGAAACTTGCTGTACATAAACAAGCAGGAGCTAAGCTACAATGAATACCAGTTAAAAATGTTAAAATCACCCAGTAATGGAGCTTGTTGCTATAGATTACAGTCTATATGTTGTCATTTTTTATGCTTAAATGGTTTTTATTGAATTTTACAAATAAAAATAACAATCACAACAATATCCATCCCTCTCATGTCCACCATGATAAGGTGTGTCGGAGAACAGGTTTACAATAATATATAAATGTGAGATGACTGATTCTAGTGAGTAATCACAACAATCTACTATATTCTAATTGTAACTGTATGTCTAATTGAGATCGTCATTCGTAGAGTAACAGCAAAGTCTTAGGATCTCCAAGATCTGATGATATTTAATCTCTCCGTCTTCTTCTTTGCTATACCTAACATCTCAGGATATTGCACCTTCTGAATCTCTGTCTCTTGAATCATTTATATTAATACACCTTAATAAACTTTCTTAGACATAAGTAATGCTCGAAAACTCTAAATGTCATAGCTTAAAGAATATAATAATAAGAGGAGGGAAGGATCAGTAATTTTGGTAGGAGGGGGGGTAACAGGAATGAGGAAGGGAAGTGACGACATACCTGATTTTAGTTTATAATATATGAGCATCAATAAATCTATATTGTTATTGTTGTATTGACCAACCAGAATCCTATCTCTTAGCAGATCTATGGAAATGAGGTCTATTTACTTATCCAGTAATACCAAACCGCTTGAACCCATTCTTTATTATCTACAATGCCTGACGCTAGTTCATACATGGTATATGTGTGTTGTATTTTTTTGTATATTTCTGTCCAAACAGGAATACCTGTTTTCCAGTGTCTGGCTATGCATGTCCTTGTGACCGTGCATAGAATCCTAATAAATGCGTTAATATGTTTATTATAGATGCTGATATGTTCGTGTAAGAGGGCCTGTTGAATTATAAGATCAATAGTATGTTGTCATATTTTAAATGGATAGTAAAGTCCAAATTAAACTTTCATGATTCAGATAGGGCCTGTAATGTTAAGCAACTTTCTTATTTACTTTTATCATTAAATTTGCTTTGTTCTCTTGGTATTCTTAGTTAAAAGCTAAACCTAGGTAGGCTTATATGCTAATTTCTAAGCCCTTAAAGGTCACCTCTTACCTGAATGCATTTGACACAGCTAGAGGGCATTAGTTCATGTGTTTCATATTACTAACATTCACCTAGATTACAAGTTTTGTGTTCGGGTTTTAACTCTGAAAAAAATTGTCATTTCAGCATTGAAACAGCACCGCAGCCATTACAAGTCTTGTTGGTATAGCTGTACCGCAAAGCCTTTTAGCCTGTAACGCACTCGTTAAATTGATGTTTTTTTATGGGACTTTCATAGCGCAGCCATTATGAGTTTTGTGGTGACGCTAAAAAGCTTGCATTCCAGCCTATACCGACAAGATCCGTTTCGCAATCTGAGATCAGTAGTTATGAGTTTTACGCTACAAAACATAAAACTCATAACTAAAGTGTTACAAAGTGAACTAAACACCCATAAACTACCTATTTCCTCCTAAACTGAGGCCCTGCTGCAACGCAAATACTATATTAACGTTATTAACCCTTAATCTGCCGCGCCCAACATCGCCGCCACTAATAAAATGTATTAACCCCTATTCCGCCACTCCCCGACATCGCCACCACTATACTAAAGTTATTAACCTCTATTCCCCTGCATCCGAACATCGCCCACACTATAATAAAGATATTAACCCCTATTCCGTCACTTCCTGACACCGCTGCCACTATAATAAACCTATCAAACCCTAAACCGCAAGCCCCCCACAATGAAATATACTAAATTAAACTATTAACCCCAAAACCGGAAGCCCCCACAACAAAAGATACTAAATTAAACTATTAACCCCTAAACCGGAAGCCCCCACAATCAAATATACAAAATTAAACTATTAACCCCTAAACTGAAATCCCCCCACATCACAATAAACTAATTTAAACTAGTAACCTTTAAACCTAATGCACCCCTAACTTTATATTAAACTTACAATTTCCCTATCGTATATTAAATTAAAACTTACCTGTCAAATTAAAAAAAAACTAAGTTTAAACTAACAATTAAACTAATATAACTATTACACTAAAATTAAACTAACTACCAATTAAAGAAAACTAAAATATATATTAAAAAAATCTTAACACTAGTATAAAAATTACAAAGTATCTAATTACAAAAAATAAAAAATACTAAATAACAAAAAATAACAAACAGTAAATTACGAAAAATAACAAATGAAATTATCAAAAATAAAAAAGAATTACACCTAATCTAATAGCCCTATAAAATAAAAAAGCCCATCCAAAATAAAAAAAAACCCAGCCTACAATAAACTACCAATAGCCCCTAAAAGGGCCTTTTGTAGGGCATCGCTTTTTACCTGTAAAAAAAAAACACACAAAGACCCCCCAACAGTAAAACCCACCACCCAACCAACCCCCCAAAATAAAAAACCTAACTCTAACAAAAACCTAAGCTATCCATTGCCCTGAAAAGGGCATTTGTATGGCCATTGCCCTTAAAAGGCCATTTTGCTCTTTTGCATTGCCCTGAAAAGGGCATTTAGCTCTTTTAAGAAAAGCCCAAACCCTAAACTAAAAAAAAATAAAAAACACCCCAAAAAAGTTTAAAAAAACCTAACACTAACCCCTCTTTAGGTACTCACAGTTGTTGAAGTCCCGCTTGAACTATCTTCATCCCATTCCGGGACCGGCATCTTCTTCATCCCTGCGGAGGCGGAGCGGCAGTGCGCGGAGGTCCAGGCAAAGGTCCAAGGCGGAGGTCCAGGCGAAGGTCCAAGGCGGAGGTCTAGGCAGAGGTCCAAGGTGGAGGGCCAGGCAGAGGTCCATCGATCCGACGTGGAGGTCCTCTTCATGTGATTCGAATCATTGAATTAAAATTTTTCAGCCAATAGGAATGCAATGGTACCCCCAGTATAGAAGGGGTACCTTGCATTTCAATCCTCAGTGTGCAGTGTACGGTCTCCTAAAGAGGACCTCCATGTCGGATCGATGGACCTCTGCCTGGACCTTCGCCTTGGACCTCCACCTGGACCTCCGCTTTGGACCTTCGCCTGGACCTCCGCCTTGGACCTTCACCTGGACCACTGCCTCCGCACATTGCCCCTCCGCCTACGCAGGGATAATGAAGATGTCGGTCCCGCGATGGATGAAGATGGAGCTGCCTGGATGAAGATGCCGTCTGGATGAAGAAGGAGCCGTTGGGATGAAGATCATTCAAACAGGACTTCAACAACTGTGAGTACCTAAAGAGGGGTTAGTGTTAGGTTTTTTTGGGGTGGCTTTTTTTTAGATTAGGCTGGATGCCCTTTTAAGGGCAGCAAAATAGATAAAAATGCTCTTTTCAGGGCAATGGGTAGATTAGGTTTTTTAGATAGTGTTTTTAATTTAGTGGGTTTGGGGGGGTGGGGGTTTGTAATGTTAGTGGGTCTTTGTATTTTTTTTGTCAGGTAAAAGAGCTGTTTAACTTAGGGCAATGCCCTAAAAAATGCCCTTTTAAGGGCTATTGGTAGTTTATTCTAGATTAGTTTTCTTGTATTTTGGGGTGTTTAGACTTAGAGTTTATGTTAGGGTGTTAGGTTTAAACGTTACTTTTTTTTCTGCGTTACGGAGCCGCGATCGCAGGTGTTAGTTTTTTTTCCAACCCGCTCTCCCCATTGATGTCTATGGGGAAAGCATGCACAAGCATGTCAAAACAGTGCTTGTATTTTTTGCGGTATGAAGCTTAACGCAACCATATCGTACGCACAAGGCGACTGTTTTAAAACTTGTAATGGCTTCGATATAGAGGGTTAAATAACGCAACTTTTGTTGCGTTCATTAAATTCCCTATAGCGCGCATAACTCGTGATCTACTTGATTGTACTCATGCAAGTGGAGTTATTTATGAGTCAGAACTAATTGCCTGAAATTTAAGTCTGTCAAAAGATCTGAGATAAGGAGGCAGTCTGCAGAGGCTTAGATACAAGGTAATCACAGAGGTAAAAAGTATCTTTACTATAATCGCGTTTGTAACGCGTCCGTCGGTGTTGCCAGTTGCGCACACATCCTCAAAGGAATGTTGGCTGTGCGAGGCAGCCAAAAAAATCCACCTGGATGCAGCAAAGCTGCATCCCGGTGTATTCTGAAAATGGCAGGGTGGTGAAAGAATCCACTGTAGGAGGATTCTTTCACCACCCTGCCATTTTCAGAATCCACCTGGATTCTGCAGAGGCAAACCCGAAGCCTTAAAAAAAAAAAACACGCAACCGCCCGCAAGAAATAACGAAAAAACACATAACCGCCCGCAAGAAATTAATAAAAACTGTGTAAAGGATAACAAAAAACCTAACCTCCCACACAAAGTATTAACTAACACCTAAACCGCAAACCCTCACATCGCAAAATAATAAAGTAATTAACCCCTAATCCGCAAATAACATAATTCAAATATTAACCCCTAAACCACCAAACCCCCTAATCCGCAAATAACATAATTCAAATATTAACCCCTGAACCACCAAACCCACACATCACATTAAACCAAATTAACCTATTAACCCCTAAACCGCCAAAAGCCTACATCACAATAAACCTAATTAACATGTTAACTCCTAAACCGCCAACTCCCCACAATGCAAATAAATAATTTCAATACTAAGCCCCCTAACCTAACACCCAATGCGATACCTTGCATTCAATTTTCAGGGTGCGACAAACATCGGATGAAGAGGAGCCTCCACACCGCCAAGAACTGCCACTGAGGACCGCCGCTCTGGATCAGCGCCGCCTTCTCACAGGATGAAGATAGAAGATGACGGAGTCACCTGGAAGACCTTCTCTGCCAGACTTCAGGAACGGTGAGTACCTATTTGTGGCTTAGTTTTAGGATTTTTAAAAAAAAATTTGTTATTTTTTTATTTTTAAGATTGGCGATTTAATGTGCTGTATACGAGCTAATTCCCTTTTAAGGGCAGTAAAAGAGCTGAATGCCCTTTTAAGGGCAATGCCCATACAAATGCCCCTTTAGGGGCAATGGGTAGTTTAGGTTTTTTTAGTGTTACTTTTTTTTATTTTGGGGGGTTGGTTGGATTTACTGTTAGGGGGTAATTGGTAATTTTTGTAAGTAAAAGAGATGTTCAACTTAGGGCAATGCCCTACAAAAGGCCCTTTTAAGGGATATTGGTAGTTCAGTATTAGATTAGGGGGTGTTTTTATTTTGGGGATGATTTTTTATTTTATAGGGGTATTAGTTTAGGTTTACATTTTTTATTTTGGATAGCTTTGTTTATTTTTCTCTGTAATTTTACTTTTTTTGTAACTTTAGCTTGGGGGTTTGTATTTTTTAAACATAGACTGCCCTCTGGGCAGGCTTATAGCCTAGTATATCTATAACAGTGTTTATTATGCAAAACTGGGGAATGGTAAATCAAGGGATTATCTATCTTTTTACACAATAACATTTTTGGTGTTTACTATCCCTTTAAAAAAAAAAAAACTTACCTTAGGTCACATATTGTTCCAGCTTTATTGGTCATATATGACATAGGATTTCTTCTTTTACTTGTTATATTTATAAGTGTTCAAGGTAGGTCTTAATAGTTCTCAGTTTCATGTTTTTGTTTTTTTTCAAGCATCATTTTAAAAGAGATGAGTTGGCAAACGTATATGATGAATTTCTCAAGGGGACATAACCTAAATGTTCACCGGTGACATGTTGCAATCTATGAAAATTGAGCAATTATGCTTTGTGAGTCAAGGCTTTTGCCCTCTTCAATCTCCATGGAGACGAGCAATGGGTGAACAATTTGTTAGCTTCAGACATGTAAGAAAATAGAGATATATGAGACTCAAGTATATAAATCCACTGATGTGCAAAATTGAACATTTGAACAACTACATGTCACAAATCTTATTCTGAAACACAAACATACATACACATATGTAAAATTATATATATATATATATATATATATATATATATATATATATATATATATATGTATATATATATATATATATATATATATAAATGTATATATAATTTTTTTTATATATATATATATATATATATATATATATATATATATAGATATATAAATTGTCCTAGGACTTGCTAGGAAGTGTGCATCTGTCACAGTTTAAAGGAACAGTCAAGTCCAAAAAAACGTTCATTATTCAGGTAGGGCACGCAATTTTAAACAACTTTCCAATTTACTTTAGTTGAAAGCAAAACCTAGTAGGTCCATATGCTAATTTCTTAGACCCTGATCTGAATGTTTTTTCACCACTAGAGGGCATTAGATCATGTGTTTTATAAAGATAACATTGAGCTCACGCACGTGAATTTACAGAGGAGTGAGCACTGATTGGCTAAAATGCAAGTCTTTTAAAATAACTTAAATAAGGGGGCAGTCTGCATACGATTAGATACAAGGTAATTACAGAGGTAAAATGTATTATTATAATTGTGTTGGTTATGCAAAACTGGAGAATGGGTAATAAAGGGATTATCTGTCTCTTTAAACAACAAACATTCTGGTGTTGACTGTCCCTTTAAGTATGTTCTATGAAATTTCATGAGATCACAGCAAATGCAAAGCATTACCTCAGCACTGCTGATGCTGATTGGCTATTTCTTATTCTTTTCATCTTGCAGATGGACAGTAGCTCAAGTATAACTGTTTACAGATCACTTACTCTGGTGAGCTGAAGAAATTTTGAGGTAAAATATCTTCCTTTTTTACATAGAGATGATATTTTCTTGTCAGCTTTTTACAGTTATACTACATCACTTTCAAGAAATTTAGCATATGAGTATTATGTCCCTTTAAATTAAAGGGACACTGAACCCAAATTCTTTCCTTCGTGATTCAGATACAGCATGCAATTTTAAGCAACTTTCTAATTTACTCCTATTATCAATTTTTCTTCGTTCTCTTGCTATCTTTATTTGAAAAAGAAGGCATCTAAGCTTTTTTTCTAGTTCAGAACTCTGGACAGCATTTTTTTTATTGGTGGCTGAATTGATCCACCAATCAGCAAGGACAACCCAGGTTGTTCACCAAAAATGGGCCGGCATCTAAGCATTCTTGCATTTCAAATAAAGATACCAAGAGAATAAAGAAAATTTGATAATAGGAGTAAATTAGAAAGTTGCTTAAAATGTCATGCTCTATCTGAATCACGAAAGAAAAAATTTGGGTTCAGAGTCCCTTTAATCTTTAATAGTGCCCTTGCTCTCTACAATAGTTTACCGCTCTTGCATCAAATTGTATTTAATTTATTTTGCTCTCTATTTGATTGCTTTTCTTAGCAACATAGCACACAAAATAACACAAAATGCAAACAAAAGTTCATGGATTGGCATATAAAAATGCAGAAGACATAAGTCAATAGGAAACCAGAATATTTTAATAAGTAGCTCATGAAACTATTTTTTTATAAAAAAGCTCTTTTGTTAGTGCGCAAGTGATTATCACCTAGATTTAGAGTTTTGCGTTAGAAGGGGTGCGTTAGCTACGCGTGTTTTTTTTTTTCCCCACACCTTTTAAACAACGCTGGTATTTAGAGTTCTCTGAAGGGCTGCATTAGGCTCCAAAAAGGGAGCGTAGAGCATAATTTACCACCACTGCAACTCTAAATACCAGCGTTGCTTACGTACGCGGCCAGCTTAAAAAACGTGCTCGTGCACGATATCCCCATACGAAACAATGGGGCAGTTTGAGCTGAAAAAAAACCTAACACCTGCAAAAAAGCAGCGTTCAGCTCCTAACACAGCCCCATTGTTTCCTATGGGGAAACACTTCCTAAGTCTGCACCTAACACCCTAACATGTACCCCGAGTCTAAACACCCCTAACCTTACACTTATTAACCCCTAATCTGCCGCCCCCGCTATCGCTGACCCCTGCATATTATTATTAACCCCTAATCTGCCGCTCCGTACACCGCCGCAACCTACATTATCCCTATGTACCCCTAATCTGCTGCCCCTAACATCACCGACCCCTATATTTATTACCCCCTAATCTGCCCCCCCCAACGTTGCCGCTACCTACCTACACTTATTAACCCCTAATCTGCCGACCGGACCTCGCCGCCACTCTAATAAATGTATTAACCCCTAAACCGCCTCACTCCCGCCTCGCAAACCCTATAATAAATAGTATTAACCCCTAATCTGCCCTCCCTAACATTGCCGACACCTAACTTCAAGTATTAACCCCTAATCTGCCGACCGGACCTCGCCGCTACTCTAATAAATGTATTAACCCCTAAAGCTAAGTCTAACCCTAACACTAACACCCCCCTAAGTTAAATATAATTTTTATCTAACGAAATAAATTAACTCTTATGCCTGTAAAATAAACCCTAATATAGCTACAATATAAATAATAATTATATTGTAGCTATTTTAGGATTTATATTTATTTTACAGGCAACTTTGTATTTATTTTAACTAGGTACAATAGCTATTAAATAGTTAATAACTATTTAATAGCTACCTAGTTAAAATAATTACAAAATTACCCGTAAAATAAATCCTAACCAAAGTTACAATTAAACCTAACACTACACTATCAATAAATTAATTAACTAAACTATCTACAATTATCTACAATTAAATCAACTAAACTAAATTATAAAAAAAACAAACACTAAATTACAAAAAATAAAAAAAGATTATAAGAATTTTAAACTAATTACACCTACTCTAAGCCCCTAAAAAATAACAAAGCCCCCCAAAATAAAAAAATGCCCTACCCTATTCTAAAATAAAAAGTTAACAGCTCTTTTACCTTACCAGCCCTTAGAAGGACCTTTTGCGGGGCATGCCCCAAAGAAAACAGCTCTTTTGCATTTAAATAAACATACAATACCCCCCCAACATTACAACCCACCACCCACATACCCCTAATCTAACCCAAACACCCCTTAAAAAACCTAACACTAAGCCCCTGAAGATCTCCCTACCTTATCTTCACCACGCCGGGTATCACTGATCCGTCCAGAAGAGGGTCCGAAGTCTTCATCCTATCCGGCAAGAAGAGGTCCAGAAGAGGGTCTGAAGTCTTCATCCTATCCGGCAAGAAGAGGACATCCGGACCGGTAGACATCTTCATCGAGGCGGCATCTTCTATCTTCTTCCATCCGGCGCGGAGCAGGACCATCTTGAAGCAGCCGACGCGGATCCATCCTCTTCTTCCGGCGACTCCCGACGAATGAAGGTTCCTTTAAGTGACGTCATCCAAGATGGCGTCCCTCGAAATCTGATTGTCTGATAGGATTCTATCAGCCAATCGGAATTAAGGTAGGAAGGAAAATCTGATTGGCTTATTTAATCAGCCAATCAGATTCAAGTTCAATCCGATTGGCTGATCCAAACAGCCAATCAGATTGAGCTCGCATTCTATTGGCTGATCGGAACAGCCAATAGAATGCGAGCTCAATCTCATTTGATCAGTGGTATCTGCATCAGTATAACACCAAGCACTACATAATGACACAGTAGTGACACTGGAACATGGGTATAGCCAGAGGAGGGCTGGTTATAGAAGCAGTGGTATCTGCATCAGTATAATAACACCAAGCACTATACAAAGACACAGTAGTGACACTGGCTCATGGGTATAGTCAGATAAGGCTGGTTATAGGATCAGTGGTATCTGTATCAGTATAATAACACAAAGCACTATAAAATAATGTTTTTAATTTCAAATTTACCTTGGTGTCCTTCACTAAGGTCTGTACTTTGGAAAATGTCCTCCACAGCCTTTGTCTGTTCCTATCCCTGGACACAACTTAATCCCATACCTTAGATCCAAAAAAGAAGATGCGTCTGCACCGCATCCCATGTTCAATACCTCTAACGTTATATGTGTAATCATCCAAAGCACATACAGTTTTATCCTGTAGATATGGCTGACAAACTCCTCTCCCTCCTCCTCCTCCATCTTCTTCTCTATTAAATTCCATGCTCGTTCACAGTTAAGCTGTTTTTGATACATGTATTGTGAAGATGAGAAGTAATCTGTAGTATATATGAAGATTTACGTACATTTAAGTTAGCAAAATCAAAATAAGTGATTTTGAAGTTTAAACATTTAAGCAAGGTTGCATGGAGGCATATAAAAACATTACTGCAGTGATATCTGAAGGCCGATGGAGCTGTGCCCCCAAGTGAAAGTATATTATTTATTCTTGGTACATGTATTTTTCGATTGATAGTAAGTTAAAGTGATTTAAGATAATGGAAACTAATAATGTTAAAATGCTTCTAAGAATTTTATTGTATGTAATATGACTGAGAGAGTTAGGAAACAATTTTAGACTTAGTCACTTTGTTTTGTATTTATGAATTTGTACCTTTCTATTGATGCATAAGCTGATGCATAAGCTGTAAGACATCTAGAAAGCATATTTTTGTGTTACTGTTTATTATACTCGAAAAAACAATAAAAAAATAAAAAAATAAAAAAAGCGCGCAAGCTGTTTTATTTAGATTTCTTTTCCCCAGCATGCTAGGTTCCAGCATTCTAAAAGTCTTTTACATTCTTTTGCTACTTCTCTGTTTTAGATTCATTCTATTTTGTATTTATTGTTGACTTCATGTCATAAGCTTCGGGCTGGGGTTGATACTCTGTATAGTCACCCATCCTCCATTTTGTCCCTGCTACACCTGTTGCTCTGAACTCTAGCTGTTTTGGCCCCATTGCCCGTAGCCTCATTTTCGGGTATTATTGCCCTCTCTGTCACTCTGGCACATTTTATGCTAGCTGACTTTCAAAGGGCTTTATTAGTTGGTAGGATGTGAATTTGGCTGTTGAGTCTAAGGTCCTTTGATTTAGCCGCAGGCTCTCTGTCTAGGTTTTGTCCTTGCCTTTAGTGTTTTCAGGGATGTCATTTGCTTATTATGACCTTCATCACTTTTCGAGTTTTCTGTCGAAAGCCATTCATTACCTAGTTGATTTCCTTCTTTTTTGTCACGTTAGGCAGGGTTAGTGTCATGGGACCAGGGGTGCCCCCTGTCCTGTTTGCCGATTAGTAAGGCGGAGGGCGCAATAACAAGTTTCTTCTGTGGCTGTGATAGTGCCTGATGGTACGGTTGTGCCTTAGGATGCGCGCTCGTGGATGTACGCCTTGGCGTGCGTGTGTGTGCACGTTGGTGCGTGTGTGTGTGGAGGATTGTCTTAGGTGCTTTCCATCAGTGTGAAGAATCCTAGTGACATGCCTCTCTCTTTTCCGCTTCCTCATTGGGTAATTGGTAGCCAAGGCTTTCGTTGCCCAGGATACAGGGGGCGTTCCTAGGTCTTTGTAGGCATAAATTCCAGTCTGAGCCCTGGCTTATTGATGAGTTATTTTGCCAGTTTACCTGCATAACTAAGCGTTGTCCTAATTCCTTCCCACTATTTGACTTCCTGGTTTTGACCTTTGCCCTGACCCTCGTTTATAATACCTGCTGCCTGGACTTACCTCTATTATCCTGACTATTAGCCTTTTTGGACCTTCCCTATCTGTACCTTGCCTTGGATTACTTGCTCTTTGCTATTGGGTTTAACCTCCTACACACAAGGTAGCCCTGCTCCCTGACATAATAACTCAGGAGCATCATATACTATTGCGTCCCTTTTGCAATAGCTGGTAGTTATGATGCAAACCCTTCAGGAATTACAAACCAGTCATGAAAATCTCTTGCAGCAAGTTAGAACTCAGAACAATACACCGCTGCTACACCTTCCGCAGCCCCAGCTCAGAGGTATGAAATGCTTACTAGTGAACCAGCTATTGCTTTACCTGATAAATTCACCGGAGACTGCAAGCATTATAGAGCCTTCATTACTTCCTGTGAATTACTATATTCCTTGAAACTTTCCACCTATACCACTGATTATATTAAGGTACGTATTGTGATTTCATTACTTACAGGCCTACCTCAGACTTGGGCACACCAATTTCTGCACAGTGACAATCCAGCCCTTAATATCTGGGAATCATTTGTTGCTGCCATGAATGTCCTCTATGATTAGCCACTACTAGAGGTACCTTACAATCCTTACAGCAGGGGAGGAGACCAGTGGAGGACAACATTTCTGAGTTCAGAGAAGTGGCCTCTGATATGGCACTTAACGAGGTGGCCCTCATTGACCAATTTCACATAGGTCTTTCTGACCAACTCAAGGATGAACTTGCACGGATCGGAGTTCTCGCTAGAAGATCTAATCATAGCAGTAACTCAATTGGATTGTCACTTTTGGGAGAGAAGGCATGAGAGACAGAACGTCCCACTACCTTTACCTAGACGATCAGACTGCCTTCCTCCTCCTATTCCTGTTACGTCATCTGCTACCGGAGCGACTGATATAGTGGAACCTATGCAAATTGGACTGCTGCGTGAACCTCTATTTGATAAGAAAAGGGCCAGAAGAAGGAACCTCCATCTTTGCTTTTACTGTGCTAAACCTGGTCATGTTCTTAAGGACTGTACAATTAGACCAGGTATGGGTATGTTGTCAGCCCAAGCCACCTGTCTTAATATTGCTATTTACAATTCCTCTTCTCACCTTGTAACATAATAACATAGTAGATAAGGTTGAAAAAAAGACTGAAGTCCATCGAGTTTAACCTATACAAATCTAAAATACTTTCAAAAAGCTCCAGTTAAGCTTAAATAACCCCATTGAAATGTGACCCATTTAATACTAGCAATCATATCCATGAATTTTGTTTATATACAGAAATGTATCCAGACTATTTTTAAATGTATCTATGGTATTGGCATTCACTACCTCCTTTGGTAATGAGTTCCACAATTTTATTGCTCTTACAGTGAAAAAACGTTTCCGTTGCAGGAGATTAAATCTCCTTTCCTCCAACCTTAAATTATGACCTCTTGTCAGAAACAATTTTCTTGGAATAAACAGAGCTTCTGCCATCTCTGTATATGGGCCTTGAATATATTTATATAAAGTAATCATGTCACCTCTCACGCGCCTTTTTTCTGAAGAAAACAGACCCAGTTTGGCTAGCCTCTCCTCATAGGTTAATTTCTCCAATCCCCTTATTAGCTTTGTGGCCCTTCTCTGAACTTTTTTTAGTTCTGCAATATCTTTTTTAGCAATTGGTCCCCAGAACTGCACTCCAAACTCAAGGTGAGGTCTTACCAGGGCTTTATATAATGACAGAATTATGCTTTCCTCCCTTGAATCAATGCCTCTTTTAATACATGCTAGTATCTTATTAACCTTTGAAGCCGCCGCCCTGCATTGTGCACCCATCTTTAGCTTGTTATCTATTACTACTCCCAAATCCCTTTCCTCCTGTGTTTGGCTAAGGCTTGTCCCATTTAAAAAATACGTAGCCTGCTTATTTTTACTTCCACAATGTAGAACCTTGCATTTTTCCATATTAAATCTCATTTTCCTTTCACTTGCCCATAGTTCTAATTTTAGCAGCTGTTTCCCTGCAGCTGGACGAGAACGTCATTGACCTTTTTGCTATTATTGATTCTGGTGCCATCAGTTGTTTTATGGATGTCAATCTAGCCTCCCAATTACACATGCCTATACGCCAAAATAAATAGTCTTCTCTACTTCACGTGGTAGACGGCAGTACCTTAAAGACTGATCCAATCACTCAGGAATCAATACCAGTGGTACTTCTTCGTATTGGAGATCGGCATTAAGAAGTTGTCATCTGGGACATTGTTCCACCACGTTATTTCCCGTCATCTTGGGTATCACTTGGCTACGCAAACATAACCCACAGATCAACTGGACCACCGGACAATTATTATTTAAACCCCTTCACTGTTCATATGATTGTCTTCTTTCTAATGTTAATCCCTCTACTCTCTTAGTTGCTGATACTACAACATCTCTACCCCTTAAATTCCATGACTTTGCTGACATCTTTGAGAAGAAGGGAGCAGATGTGTTACCACCCCATAGGGCATATGATTGCCCCATTGATCTCCTCCCAGGGGCTCCGCTTCCTCATGGTCGACTTTATAACCTCTCTGAGCCTGATACCAAGGTGTTAAAAGAGTACATCAAAGAAAGTTTGGCCAACGGATTTATACACCCTTCCATGTCACCAGTAGGTGCAGACATTTTTTTTGTGAGTAGGAAGGATGGTGGTCTTTGTCATTGTGTGGACTACCGTGCTCTTAATGACATCACCATTAAGAATTGCTACCCACTTCCTCTCATCTCTGATCTACTGGATAGGGTGAAAGATGCCCAGTTCTTTACTAAGATTGACCTGAGGGGGGCCCACAACATCATTCATGTTAAGAAAGGGCATGAATGGAAGATGGCATTCCGTTCCCGATTTGGCCATTTCAAGTACTTAGTAATGCTGTTTGGGCTATGTAATGCACCTGCTACGCTCCAGTGTTTTATCAATGAAGTCTTCAGGGACCTACTTGATACCTTTTTGGTCATGTACCTGGATGATATATTGATTTTCTCTAAAACACTTTCAGAACATGAGAGTCATGTGAGCATTGTCCTTCAGAGTCAGATTCCACAAATTATATGCTAAATTTGAGAAAAGCATATTTGAGGTCTCATCCATTGAATTCCTTGGATATATTCTTTCACCTGGACAAGTTGAGATGGATCCAAAAAAGATCAAAGCCTTCCTCGAATGGCCTACTCCACAAGATAAGTGCATGGTCCAGCAATTCATTGGCTTCAAAAATTTCTATCGAAGATTTATTAGGAACTTTTCCTCTATTTGTGCTTCTATCACTGCATACCAAGAACCATGTACACTTCAAATGGAATACTGCCACACAAGAGGCATTTCTTCATCTCAAATCCCCCTTTACTTAAGCCCCAATTTTGGCACAACCTGATACTTCCTCTTCGTTCTACATCTCTAAAGTGGACATTGATACTTTCCTCTCTCAGAAGTCGTGAGAGAAAAACCTACATCCTATAGCTTTTTTTTTTAAGCAAACTCAACAGTGCGGAGAGAAACTATGATGTAGGAGAACAAGAACTATTGGCCATTAAAACAGCTCTTGAAGAATGGAGGCATCTGCATGAGGGTGCCATCCATCCTGTAGTGGTGTATGCTGATCATAAGAACTTAGAATATCTATGCACTGCCAAAAGGTTAAAACCGCATCAAGCAAGATAGGGTCTCTTCTTTTCCGGATTCGAGTTACAAATTACCTATCATCTAGGGTAAAAAAACAGGAAGGCAGATGATTTAACTAGGATGTACGTTTCTGATACTGGACCTGTATCTACCAATCAAGAGACCATTGTTCCTTCTGCATATTTTATGGCTTCTCATCAGTCTCTCATCGAAGAGATTAGACAAGCTAGTGTTACAGTACCCACAGAGGCAGCTCATTTACCTCTGGATCATGGTCTTCATTACCACCAACATTGTATATATGTCCCTGCTAGCCATTGTGTACCCATCAGGCAACATCATCATGATAATCCTATGGCTGGTCATAGAGGTGTTCATAATACAATTGAACTCATCCAATGTCAGTTTTGGTGGCCTTCTCTATCTTCTGATGTATGATCTTTAGTCAACACATGCACAATTTGTATTCAAAACAAACAGTCTACCATAAAACTTCCCGGTCTGTTACAACCCTTATCCATATCAACCCATGCTTGACGAGAGATTAGCAGGGACTTTATTGTTGAGTTACCTCTGTCTCATGGTTGTAACACTATTGAGGTTGTAGTTGACCCACTGCTCAGCACACGGCTAAACTCTTCATTCAGCATGTGTTTCATCTCTATGAATTTCCAACCTCTATCGTCTCTGATAGAGGATCTCAGTTTACATCCTGCTTTTGGACCCAATTCTTTCAGTCTTCATATAACTCGTAATCTGTCTTCTGCTTACCATCCCCAGTCTAACGGGCAGACTGAACGGGCCAACCAGACCCTTGAACAATATCTCCGTTGCTATTCGTCCCATCTACAGGCTTGAGCATCTTCTATGCAAACTATGCGTACCATTTACCTTCTTTCCCTGATCTTCCATCCCTTTTTCCTGTGCCTGATGTGTCCACTCTTTTATGCAACCTTAGTGCTCTACTCCGCAACCTTCATCAGCAATTAAACATTGCTCAACAGCAACAAAATTAGAAGAGGAATAGATTCCTAGACAATATAAACCAGACTATAGGGATAAGTACATATAGAAATGGGGCCTATTATTATTTAATACAAATCTTAATATGGACCTTAAATGCAATAAAAGCTTAAATATAAGTAAAGACTTTTTATACTTCCCCAAATGTTTGCTCCTTCAAGCCCTGGGTTATCCCTATTCAAACTGTGTGTTTTCTATGCATCTGGTCCCACAAAATCTCTTAGTCCACAGGAAAAACAGACAATAATTTCCAAGGATATCAAAAATATGAGATGGGTACCACCAGGATTCAAAAGTACTTTTTCAGGGAAAAATTTTGGACAGAGTATCCACTTTTCTCCAACCCAGAGTTCTTTGTGAATGTCCTGTGATCCAATGCATCCTGAACTATAACTCCGCCCTAATCTCTAACAGTCATTCACAGATGTGTGAGGATCTGAAACGCTGTGATTGGATGAATACTAATTAACTTTTGGGAATAATTCACCCAATGTTAAGTATAGCTGGTTGTACTTTTACTAACTGGCCACAAGATGGCAATGGTGAGTTGTGCTATAAAAGTGAACTAATTCTTACATTTATCCTTAGAATTTATTTTTCATATATCACACATATATACATATATATATTATTATTATTATTATTTTTTTATAAAGCGCCAACAGATTCCGCAGCGCTGTCCATGGGTACAAAAATAAAAGTACAGTACAATACAATATAAAAGACACCAGACAAAGTTTAACAAACAAATACAGAGAGAATTGAGGGCCCTGTTCCCGTGGGAACTTACAATCTAAATGGGTAGGAGGGTGAGAAACAGGAGGTGGGGACTGCAAAGGTGAGAATGATGTTAGTGTAGAGTTAGATGGGGGCAGCAATTAGGCAAGTGAAATTAATTTGTTACTGAGTTGGGTAATAAGCTTCCCTGAACAGAAAGGTCTTTAGGGAGCGTTTAAGGGAGGAAAGATTAGGGGAGAGTCTGACAGCTCTAGGAAGTGCATTCCAGATGGTTGGTGCCGCACAAGAGAAGTCCTGTTGCCTAGCATGGGAGGAGGTGATGGTAGAAGATGCAAGGAGCAGGTCATTGTTGGATCTTAGGGGGCGGGCTGGAGTGTATTTGTTGATGAGTGAGGACAGGTAGGGGGGGGGGGGCTGCATTGGTAAGGGCTTTGTAGGTCAGGATGAGAATTTTGAATTTAATTCTACTGTGGATGGGTAGCCAGTGAAGGGACTCGCAGAGAGGTGCAGCAGATACAGAGCGTCGGGAGAGGTGGATTAGCCTAGCAGAGGCATTTAGGATGGATTGAAGAGGGGAGAGGCGGGAGAGAGGGAGGCCAGTTAGTAGGTTATTACAGTAGTCAAGTTGGGAGATTACCAGGGAGTGGATTAGCTGTTTAGTAGTTTCAGCATTAAGAAACGGACGAATTTTGGAGATATTGCATAGGTGGTTGTGACAGGAGGAAGAGAGCAATTGGATGTGGGGTATGAAGGACAGATTGGAGTCAAGTGTAACTCCTAGGCAGCGGACTTGGGGTGATGGGGAGATAGTGATGTCACCAACAATGATGGGGTAGAATTAGAGGGGGGGGATTAGAAGGAGCTCAGTCTTGGACATATTGATTTTTAGGTGGTGAGAGGCCATCCAAGAAGAAATGCCAGATAAGCAGACACTGATGTGAGAAATGACAGAAGGAGAGAGTAAAGGGGTGGATAGGTAGATCTGAGTATCATCAGCATAGAGGTAGTTTTTATATATATATATATATATATATATATATATATATATATATATATATATATATATATACACAACATATTCATTTATCTAATCTGTGAGCTAGACTTCATAAATTTACCAAATATATTTAAATAAGTATTCATGTCTTTATGGCTTATCATTTAGGCATTGCCTTATTAAAATATATGTACATGGGCTTTAACGGAGGGAGATAATTTATATATACATCAATCTCCATATATTTAATTTAGTAGTTTTGTTTAACTAATATGTACCAGTTTAAAATTAAATCCTCATTATTTAGATAGATACTTATTTATACATAAGGCATATACATATATAGATCTACCTATGTGGGCATCTCATGTATGTTACAGATGAGGCATAATGAATTATATAGTATTTTATAATAGTTTCTCATTTTATGTATATCTTTGATATATAGACATATATAGATAGATAGATAGATAGATAGATAGATAGATACATATCATATTGGTTATTACATATACTTAATCCCATATTTAACTTATCCATACATTCAAACATGTGGTCATATACATATAGTTATCATATTTTTGAAGTAGTTATTTGTACATTTTTAAAAGCATATGATCATTATACACACATAATGCAATACTGGTCATTTTTACATGTCCTTCCCAAACATATGTTGTATTCTGTTTATGTTAGAGAGTGTCTGAGTTGGCCCCTAAGCCAGCAGGCATTCCATTAACATATGAGTGTGGCCCATAGGTTTGTAAGTCTATTCACAATAGTTTATAGACAATGGGACTCCACCTGTGTTTATCTTTTGTGTTCACAAACAGCAGGGGTTCTTCCTGACCAAAGTCTTGTTACCTTCTCATGGACAAATGTTTCATTTTCATTAAATGGTGTCTATAAGATCAAGTCTTAGAAACAAATGGTGTAGCTTGATTCAATTTGGAGACTGAAAACATCAAAAGTTTTAACAATGGTGGGGCTGAAGAGGAAGTCTTTTGAAAACAGGTTTCATATCTTGAAAAAATTTTCATAGGACAGTCTGCAATTTTAAAATATAGTGTTTCTGTTATAATAAATGCAATATTTTTCCCTATGCCTATGATTATAAGAAATGCAATATCTTTCC
The DNA here is from genome assembly GCF_027579735.1 of Bombina bombina. Classification (NCBI taxonomy): domain Eukaryota; kingdom Metazoa; phylum Chordata; class Amphibia; order Anura; family Bombinatoridae; genus Bombina; species Bombina bombina. The sequence continues at coordinate 896,762,664 of NC_069500.1, forward strand.
CTGTGCCTATGACTCAACAAGGTGCTTTCCATCAGTGTGAGGAATCCTAGTGACACACCTCTCTCTTTTCCGCTTCCTCATTGGGTACTTGGTATCCAAGGCCTTCATTGCCCGGGATACAGGGGGCGTTCCTGGGCCTTTGTAGTTATAAATTCCAGTCTGAGGCCTAGCTTATTGCTGAGTTATTTTGCCAGTTTACATAACTAAGCATTGTACCTTGTTCTGATTCCTTCCTACTATTTGAATTCCTGATTTTACCCTTTGGCCTGACCCTCGTTTATGATACCTGCTGCCTGGACTGACCTCTATTAACCTGACTACGTTTTTTTTTTTTACTTTCCCTATATGTACCTTGCCTTGGATTACTTGCTCTTTGCTATTGGATTTCACCTCCTACACACAGGTTAGCCCTGCTCCCTGACAGTTAGTAGTCAATATCCATGCGTTAAAATCTCCCTTGCCTGTACTAAGAGTAGCTGCAGTCACTGCTAGGTATGCTTTACTTTGCTATGAGAATTACGATATGGTTGATTGACACCCACTGCTAGCGGTCAATTGGCCGCAAATCTGCAGGGGGCGGCGTTGCACCAGCAGTTCACAAGAGCTGCTGGTGCAATGCTTAATGCGGAGAGCGTATTGCTCTCTGAATTCAGCGAGGTCTGTCGGACATGATCCGCAATGTCGGATCATGTCTGACAGGTCTTTCATAAATAGGCCCCCATGTCACTTTCACTTTACTTTGTTTACACCTCAAGTCACTTTCACTTTACTTTGTTGTTGCTCATTGTTGCATTACAGTAAGACTCTGAGTACAAGTAGGAAGGCTGGCCATTGAGTCTAACCCTATATACTCTTGCTCATGCCTCATTCACCTTGTCTGTGTTTTCTTTATGTTTCTCCCACCCGCCCATCCCTTTATTGTTTTTCTTTCTCTTTAACATTCACTTCTTTGGGTATGCCCCCTTTTAAGCATACTGACCATGTGACTACGGCATACCTCTGGTCATTTCCACTTTACTTTATTGTTGTTCATTGTAACATTACGGTAAGACTCAAAGTACAATTATATATATATATATATATATATACCTATATATAATCAAATATATATATATACCTATATATAATCAAATATATATATATATATATATATACTAGTCGTAAAGCCCGTTCACATGAGCCATTTTTTGCAGTACAGCGGTCCCACCCCTTGTGCTCTCTCCCTCCCCCTCTCTTTTGCTCTCTCTCTCCCCCTCTCTTTTGAGCTCTCTCTCCCCCTCTCTTTTGAGCTCTCTCTCTCCCCCCTCTCTTTAGCGCTCTCTCTCTCCCCCTCTCTTTTGTGCTCTCTCCCCCCTCTCTTTTGCGCTCTCTCTCTCCCCCTCTCTTTTGCGCTCTCTCCCCCTCTTTTGCGCCCTCTCTCCCTCTCTCTTTTGCGCTCCCTCTCTCCCATCTCTTTTGCGCTCTCTCTTCCCCATCTCTTTTGCGCTCTATCTCTCCCCATCTCTTTTGCGCTCTCCCCCCCTCTCCCCCTCTCTTTTGCGCTCTCTCCCTCCTCTTTTGCGCTCTCCCCCTCTCTTTTGTGCTCTCTCTCCCCCCTCTCTTTTGCGCTCTCTTTCCCCCTCTCTTTTGCGCTCTCTCTCCCCCCTCTCTTTTGTGCTCTCTCTCTTCCCCCTATTTTGCTCTCTCTCTCTCCCCCTCTCTTTTGCTCTCTCTCCCCCTCTCTTTTGCATGCTCTCTCCCCCCTCTCTTTTGCATGCTCTCTTTCCCCCTCTCTTTTGCGCTCTCCCCCTCTCTTTTGCACTCCCTCCCCCCTCTCTTTTGCACTCTCTCTCCCCCTCTCTTTTGCTCTCCCTCTCTCCCCATCTCTTTTGCGCACTCTCTCCCAATCTCTTTGAGCTCTCTCTCTCCCCCATCTATATTGCGCTCTCTCTCCCCCTCTCTTTTGAGCTCTCTCTTTACCCCCTCTCTCTCCCCCCTCTCCCCTCCTCTCTCTCGCCCCCTCTCTCTCTCCCCTCTCTATCTCTCCCCCTCTCTGTTGTGTTCTCTCTCTCTCCCCACTTTTGCTCTCTCTCTCCCCCCCTTTCTTTTGCGCTCTCTCTCTCCCTCTCTCTTTTGCCTTCTCTCTCTCCAAAACTCTCTTTTGTGCTCTCTCCCCCTCTCTTTTGCTCTCTCTCTCCCCCCCCTCTTTTTTGTGCTCTCTCTCTCCCCCCTCTTTTGCTCTCTCTCTCTCCCCCTCTCTCCCCCTCTCTTTTGTGCTCTCTCTCTCCCCCTCTCTCTCTCTCCCTCTCTCTCTCTCTCTCTCTCTCTCTCTCTCTCTCCCCTCTCTCTCTCTCCCCCTCCTCTCTCTCTCTCCCCCCTGCTCTCTCTCTCCCTCCCTTCTCTCTCTCCCCCCTCCTCTCTCCCCCCTCCTCTCTCTATCTCTCTCTCTCTCTCTCTCTCTCCCTCCCCTCTCTCTCCCCCCCCTCCTATCTCTCTCTCTCTCTCTCTCTCCCTCCCCTCTCTCTCTCCCTCCCCTCTCTCTCTCCCCCCTCCTCTCTCTCTCTCTCCCCTCTCCTCTCTCTCTCCCCCCTCCTCTCTCTCTCTCCCCCCTCCTCTCTCTTTCTCCCCCTCTCCTCTCTCTCTCCCCTCTTCTCTCTCTCTCCCCTCCTCTCCCTCTCTCTCTCCCTTCCTCTCTCTCTCCCCTCTCTCTCTCCCCCTCTCTTTTGTGCTCTCTCTCCCCCCTCTCTTTTGCTCTCTCTCCCCCCTCTCTTTTGCGCTCTCTATCTCCCCCTCTCTTTTGCGCTCTCTCCCCCCTCTCTTTTGCTCTATCTCTCTCCCCTATCTCTTTTGCGCTCTCTCTCCCCCTCTCTTTTGAGCTCTCGCTCTCCCCCATCTCTTTTACGCTCTCTCCCTCCTCTCTCTTTTGAGCTCTCTCCCCCTCTCTCTCCCCCCTCTCTCTCTCCCCTCTCTATCTCTCCCCCTCTCTGTTGTGTTCTCTCTCTCTCCCTACTTTTGCTCTCTCTCTCCCCCTCTCTTTTGCGCTCTCTCTCTCCCTCTCTCTTTTGCCTTCTCTCTCTCCTCCTCTCTCTTTTGTGCTCTCTCCCCCCTCTCTTTTGCTCTCTCTCCCCCCTCTTTTTTGTGCTCTCTCTCTCCCCCCTCTTTTGCTCTCTCTCTCCCCCCTCTCTTTTGCGCTCTCTCTCTCCCCCTCTCTTTTGTGCTCTCTCTCTCCTCCCCTCTCTCTTTCTCTCCCTCTCTCTCTCTCTCTCTCTCTCTCCCCCTCCTCTCTCTCCCCCCTGCTCTCTCTCTCCCTCCCTTCTCTCTCTCCCCCTCCTCTCTCTCTCTCTCTCTCTCTCTCTCTCTCCCTCCCCTCTCTCTCCCCCCCCTCCTCTATCTCTCTCTCTCCCTACCCTCTCTCCCTCCCCTCTCTCTCCCCCCCTCCTCTCTCTCTCTCTCCCCTCTCCTCTCTCTCTCTCTCTCTCTCCCCTCTCCTCTCTCTCTCTCTCTCTCTCTCTCTCTCTCCCCTCTCCTCTCTCCCCCCTCCTCTCTCTCTCCCCCCTCCTCTCTCTCTCTCCCCCTCTTCTCTCTCTCTCCCCTCTTCTCTCTCTCTCCCCTCCTCTCCTCTCTCTCTCTCTCTCTCTCCCTTCCTCTCTCTCTCCCCTCTCTCTCTCCCCCTCTCTTTTGTGCTCTCTCTCCCCCTCTCTTTTGCGCTCTCCCCCCTCTTTTTTGCTCTCTCTCCCCCCTCTCTTTTGTGCTCTCTCTCTCCCCCCTCTTTTGCTCTCTCTCCCCCCTCTCTTTTGCGCTTTCTATCTCCCCCTCTCTTTTGCGCTCTCTCCCCCCTCTCTTTTGCTCTATCTCTCTCCCCTATCTCTTTTGCGCTCTCTCTCCCCCTCTCTTTTGAGCTCTCGCTCTCCCCCATCTTTTTTGTGCTCTCTCCCCCTCTCTCTTTTGAGCTCTCTCTCTCCCCCCTCTCTCTCCCCCCCTCTCTCTCCCCTCCTCTCTCAATCTCCCCTCCTCTCTCTCTCTCTCTCTCTCCCCCTCTCTCTCCCCTCCTCTCACTCTCTCCCCTCATCTCTCTCTCCCCCCTCTCTCTCCCCCTCTCCTCTCTTTATCCCCCCTCTCTCCCCCCTCTCCTCTCTCTCTCCCCCTTCTCTCTCTCTCTCTCTCTCTCCCCCCTCTCTCCCCCTTCTCCTCTCTCTCTCCCCCCTCTCCTCCCCCCTCACCTCTCTCCCTCCCTCTCCTCTCTCCCCCTCTCTCCTCACTCTCTCCCCCCCTTTCCTCTCTCCCCCCTCTCTTCTCTCCCCCCCCCCTCTCCTCTCTCTCTCTCTCCCCCCTCTCCTCTCTCTCCCCTCTCTATCTCGCGACCGTACCCGACCACGCCCCATTGACACCCAGCCACGCCCCTTCATGGTCATTCACACCGACCACGTCCCTTTCATGCTGGCCATGCCCACTGCTCACACCGGGTCACGCCCACTTCTGCCGCAGATCAATATAATAGGATGTATAAAAATATATTGTACCCTTTATAAAATCATATATATATATATATATATATATATATATATATGCATTTATGAATAAAAAGAAAATCTTCTATGTGAAAAACATTTTAATGTGAAATATTTTATATTTAATATTCATATTTTCATATCAGGTTAGCACGCTTGAGAATATGCATTCGGGTTAGCATGCAAGTTTGGTGTTTTTTCAACTTTTTTGCTCCATTGACTTCTATGGGGGAATAGGTTATTGCACTTGTGATATTGTAAGTTCTGCTTTTTATGCTCTTCGGGTTAGCGTGTGAGCGATAAGATTTTGCGTTAAACTCATAATACGAGCGCAAAAAGTTTACTAGCACAGTTAGCACAGGAGTGAAATCGCTAACTAGCGCTTCACTCATAATCTGGCCCTAAATAAGTAAAAAAAACACAGCACAATGATACCTTAGAGTTCTATACCTCTACTGTTTTTATATGCTGTATGATTTCATAATAACTAAAATTATAAATTAATCTAATGAATACCACTGTCAATATGTATTACTAACTATGGGTGAGATTTCAAGTGAGGAGCAATGGATTTCATGATCCATTTTTCTCCCACTGATATTACAAGCTAGCGCAATAGCCATTTCTGCTTCAATCCTTATCGCGATCTAAGAGGTCTGGTAAACTGTTTTTCTAAACTAAAAAGTTGCACAAAACACAACAAAATACCTTACAAAGTATACTTACACCCATAAACTATAAAATTAACCCCTAAAGCTCCATCCCCTCCACATTGCAAACTATGTAAATAAACTATTAACCCCTAAAAAATCCCCTCACAATGCCAACTATCTAAATAAACTATTAATTCCTAAACTGCCACCCCCCACAACGTAAACTAAATAAATCAACTATGAACGCCTAAACCGCCATCCCCCACAACGCAAAGTAATAAACCAACATAAACTAACATCTAAACCCCCTAACCTATAATAATAGCCATCAATTAAATTAAAAAATATCCTAAATACCTTTAAAAAAAATAAAAACTTACTGTAAATTACCTAAATTAAAACGTAAGCTTACCCTAAAAAAAATATCATTACCAAAAAATAAAAATACTTCCCTTACAAAAAATAGCAAACGAAATTGCCAAAAATAAAATAAATTATTCTTATTCGAATACCCATAAAAAATCTGCCACAAAATAAAAAAAAAAAAACTATTCTACAAATAAACTACCTTTAGTGCTTAAAAGGGCCTTTTGTAGGGCACTGCTCTAAAGCAAACAGCTCTTTTGCATAAAGAAAAGAAAAATTACCCACTAACATTACAACCCCCACCTCCAAAATAAAAATAAAAACCTTACTAAAAAAAACTGCCCAAATAAAATAAAAAACCCCTAATCTTAACCCCCTCCCCCAAAAAAACAAGCAAAGAATCTTAGTCTAACCCCAAAATTGGTACTCACCAATGATGATGGGCAGCACTCCATCTTCATCCCGGTGTTGGCGGCGAGGTCAGCGGCAATGGCGTTGGCGACGTTGGTCTTCCTGTTCAAACCATCATCACAGAGGTCCTCTTCATGTGACCTCCAGCCGCTCACTGAAGTTTGAATGTAAGGTACCTCTTTTATATAGGGTACCCTTGCATTCCTATTGGCTGATTTGATTCTACAAATTTAAATCAGCCAATAGGATGAAAGGAAATGCTCTCATCCTATTGGCTGATTTGAATTTGAAGAATCAAATCAGCCAGTAGGAATGCATGGGTACTCCTATATAAGGGGAACCTTGCATTAAATTTTCAGTGTGTGGCTGGAGACTGCATAAAGAGGACCTCCATGTTGATGGTCTGAAGAGGAGGACCGACGTTGCAGACGCCATCGCTGCTTCCCTTGCCGCCAACACTGGGATGAAGATAGAAGATGTACCGCTGATGGAAGAAGATGAAAATGGATGAAGACGGAGTAGCTTGGATGAAGCACCACCTATCATCATTGGTGAGTACCAATTTTGGGGTTAGACTTAGTTTTTTTTTTTTAAGATTAGGGATTTTTTTTATTTTATTTGGGCAGAAAAATAGCTGAATGCCCTTTTCTGGGCAATGGGTAGTTTAGGTTTTTTAGCTAGGTTTTTATTTTTTTATTTTGGGGGGTTGTAATGCAAAAAAGCTGTTTGCTTTAGGGTGATGACCTATAAAAAGCCCTTTTAAGGGCTATTGGTAGTTTATTTGCAGAATAGGGATTTTTATTTTGGGGTGTTTTTTTATAGGGGTATTCAAACAGGATTAATTTTTTTGTGGTAATTTATTTGTTATTTTTTGTAAGGGTAGGTTTTGTTATTTTTTGTAAGGGTAGGTTTTGTTATTTTTTGTAATGGTAGTTTTTTTGTGTGTGTGTAAATGTTTTTATATATATATATATTTGTTTTTGGCTACAAAGTTTATTAACTTCAAACAAAATAAAAGTATGATTTTGGTGCAATATACTAGTGTAAATAAATATACACTTGCATGAATATCCCTAAAAATCTGGTCTGTCTGAATGGTACCTGGTACGCCAACTTGTGTGTGTACACAATAAATTATAATGTTGTCCAGAAAGAAACAAAGTGATATCAATAGCAATGATAACAATCCTAAACAAACTTACATAAACATAGTAGATGAGTCCATCGAGTTCAACCTATACAGATCCTAACATAAATCCAAAACATAAATTTAAAAAGTCTTACAAGAATCTTATTAGTAATGGTCCCAGTAATGTCATGTATGATTATGTTAACAAGTTTATTCCCGTTTGCCCATATATGAAAACAGGCTTATTCGCCAGTGTTGAAGAACAAATGAAAATAAAAAATCCTCACAGATACTTCTGCTACCTGTAACTGATTTCCTGTACTCACATCCAAAAGCTAAGCATAAAAGAATAAGCATTAGAAAGCACAACTGTGACTCAAGTAAACAAATATTAAAGAAACAGTGCAACAAAAACACTCACTTATACAAAATCAACAAAATAAAAGAAATTTACAATATGGAAAACAACTTCTCCCTATAGCATCATTAGCATCGGTTCAGATAAGCAAAAATCAAATCATCTTACATCTTGAATGTAAAAACAGTAACCTGCATCTTGTGGGTGGAAGTTGTTCGGTGCTCATTTCCAGTTTGTTTCTGGACATTTTTGCATGTCTTTCTTGCTTTTTTAATTTATTATCGATTTGTTCACTTGAATTAAAGTTGCACTCTTGTGCTCTTGTGCATAGTTTATTAACACATGAACTGAATATGCAACAACATTTTAACAATTTGAAAAAAAATTAGGAAAGAAAAGAGAGGCATAATATGGCACACTTATAGGGAGAGAGTCTGCACGATAAGCTTTGTGTGTGGTATGTAATGATTAAAATATAACTTTTAGAGGGCGTGTCCAAGGCGCAGCCATGTCCAGACGTGCTTTTTGGCTGCTCTGCAGTTATCCCTAAAATAATTTGATAATCCTCAACATTATCATTGAAATGTTGTCTGTTCTTTTTGCCAAAGAAAGGGTCAGTACTACAATGACGATACTTTCATGTATTATCCCTTATATGGAGATCCTAGACCACTGAGACGGCAGGCTGCGGCCTATACAACTATTTCATTATCTTTCCCCCACCGGTTCCTTGACTGTTTGGGTAGAGGGCTTACATTTTGATTTTTAATTTGCCCCAACTTAACCCTAAAAACGGAAAACCAGATCTATTACACTACTTAGCTATGGAGGACAGTGTTGAAGCCCTTCTGCACCTACTTGGCCTCAAGATGGATGACCATTTTACCTCTCTCAGAATGGAACTGAGACTGGAGAAAACTAACGTCGGAGAGGAGCACATGATCATAGGCTCAGATCGGACTCTAACTACATCGATGGAACAGTCTGCAGAGGCCACTTACAGATATTATCTTCCTAGTCTAGATGGGGCTGACTACGTAGATGAGCCATTTAGAGACCCTGAAAAGATCCCGGTTCCAACTAACCATGAGACCAGAATTCGCCCCTTCAGAGGTGGCTTACCTGATACGGCTGAGTCGATGCTGGACCCTCTAGTGATATGTCCTGTTAGGAAGTCACGACTAGGCCAGTCTTTGCAGCGATCTGGAGCTCGTTTTCTAGGGATTGCGCTGCTAACATTCCTAACACTCGCCCTCCCCACCCTCTTTCTTTCCTTACCGGATCTATGGGGCCCTGAGTCAGGAACTTTCCAGGTATCCGCACCCTTACCCTTACCCTCACCTCTGCAAAAGGATCTTCATCGGATGAGTATCACTGTTCCACGGAGAGTCCTGGGTTCTTTAGTTCAGATTCAGGAAGGGTGACTTTTTCCAGTTCGTTTTACATGGTCACTACAATGTTGCACAGACATTTATGACAACTTTACAGTTCGAACTTTGGGACTGAGCAGTATATTACATTTAGTTATGATCTTAGTTTTATTGAATCCCTTACACCTACAATTTCTTATATAAAAGATGCTGGGCGATGTATGAGCCATTATCTTCCTACTCAGTGACCTAACTTGGGATATCTGTTATTCTTTAGACCAAGTAGTTATTGATATCCCTTGTGAGGGGTAAGATTCCCAGCTATCTCTGTATTGTCCAAAAGGAGGTCTCTCACTGCAACATTGGCCCTTGTTTTGCATTTTCTAATTAACATATATTTTAAAGGTTTGGTGTCCTAGACTCTCACTTCCAACTCATAGCATACATTGCATATGGAGTTTGATTGAGGAGATAGCTACTATAGAACTCTTATACTGGAATGTACTGATTCATGAAACCTGTATATCTGTTTATGATATAATTTTGCTCTGACCTAAATGTCACATAACCTCTCTTATTCACTTTTCTAACTGTGACCTATGCTGATGCTACTCTAATCTTCATGCCAGAACTTATTATAGTGTTTTTGCAGGTGTTTGCCCCCTAACAAGAATTTCTAGATACTCTCTCTAAGGTACATGTATACTTAACAGGTTTATTAGCTGAATCCTACACTGAGTTATGTGGCTCCTACTTAAGATTAGTAGTGTCACCACTGAATGGCACCTTATTTTGAGGTCTTACTCCTTAACCCTACATATGACCTATGTCCCTACCCTAGTACTTTAAAATTCAGATTTTGGTGTTTATCACTCATATGACCTTTGGCTTAGCATCTACAAATTTAGCTTTAATACACCATACCCACTTCTCTGTACTGCCTTCATGGGATAATTCCTCACACATAGGTTGGTGTACCCCTCAGCTAGTACATACCAAGTCAGATCAGTTATGCACTATCAGGGAAAGCCTTTCTAGGCTAAATCTTTCCCCTATCTATTATGGGGTCAACAGATTAGCAGCAGTTCTCTTATTTTGCACATTTTAATTAACATATATTTTAAATGTTTAGTGACCTAGACTCTAGCCGACAGCTCATAGTGTACACTATATATAGAGTTTAAATGAGGACCCAGTTACTAGAGAAAACCTATGTTAGAATGTACTGATTCATGGAACCTGTTTATGTGTTTATGGCACAATTTTGTTTTGATCTAGAATGTTGCATAACCTACCTTATTCACTTTCCTACTTGAGACCTATGCTGAGACTACCCCAATCTTTAACTCTACACTTATTGTGTTGTTTTTGCAGGAGTTAGCTTCTTAATAAGAATCTAATGTACATGTAGCCTTAACAGGTCTATTAATTGAATCATACACTTAGTTGTATCTCTCCTACTTTAGATAAGTAGCGTTACCACCAAATTATGCTTTATTATCAGGTTTTACTCACTAACCCCACATATGACCTTTACCTCCTACTCTAGTACTCCAAAATTCAGATTATGGCGTTTCTTAGCTTTAATGCTCAGCACCAATTCTTCTGTATAGCTCTCACAGGATAATCCCCCACATATAGTTTAGTTTAACCCCCCAGCTAGTACATACTGAGTCAGATTAGATATGCAGAGAATACTTTTCTAGGCCAAATCTCTCCCCTATCTATTATAGGGATGACATTTTAGAAACAGTTATAGCTTTGATGCTTTTACAGGTTTTGAGACGATCATGCTTTTTCTCTGAGGAATCATTTCCCCACTCTGCAATTGGCTACAGTACATTTCCCCCTTACCCTACCCTATATAGCTTAGTTTAGACATCTCATTAGACATCTCATGCCATGTAGGACTCACCCCTGTCCCTCAACAGCCATTACCTTCTACCCCCCTTTTAGCCCCTCTACCTTTACATGGCAAACCCTGCTTAAATAAGACTCTCCGTTGCCAATCTCTAGCTGTAGCCCCTACCCTCAATGATATACTTAAAAAAAAACGGTTTAGATTATTTAAACTCCCCCGCCCCTCTTTGAGCGGCTCTTGCCCGCTGTACCCCTTTACCTATTACCCAGATCACTAACTATGCTCACTATCTCTCTTTTAGACTTTTACATACCTGAGCTTTAGTTACCACAATACAACTTACATTATAAAAAATGAGGTTATTTTCAATTGGATTTAACATTATACTAGTAACATAATACTTTTTATGGTATCTCTATTGAAACTCACTTACAGAGTACAATACATCAGGTAGGTTTACCAGGATGTTGTGATGAATACCTGATTCTTCTCTTTCTCGTGCACCAATAGGTTGCCTATACTGTCAATTTTTATGTCAATGGAGTTACAACTTCTTATATTGTTTTCAAAAACTATTGTCTCCTGGACTGTTATAGTCTTATTAATGTCTGTATGTTTGCAAACCTCAATAAAAAACTTTATTTAAAAAAAAAAAATATATAACTTTTAATATTCATTCATTATAAAAGGAAGATGGATTCATCTACCACTAAAATGTGGTGGATGAAGGTCAGATCGGAACCTAAGAAACAGGTCAAGTTGGGGGTACGGGAACGACAGGAGCAAAGAGGATTTGTCCAGGAGACTGAGATGGTAAATACCAATAACCTACAGATTATCAACTTATCCAGTAAAACACTATCCCCCAATCATTTACGTGTTCTGAGCAGAGGCCTATCCTTCTCACCCACAAAGAATATAAATTATTTTAAAATAATTAAAGATGTTCAACTATTGACTAGGAAAATTGCTCTCAATAAACTACATGCAAAAACATGACGACACCAATCTTGACAGAGAGAATGAAAATCCAAATACTGACACCAATGACTGGCAAAAGGGACTAATCAAAAAGTCAACCTACATGCCACAAATATCTCAATTTCCACAGATTGATATTTACCAGAAAGTAGTGAGTCGGGACATTTTGGAGCTGCAAGATCATAAATTTGACAATATAAGTGAACAAGAATCAAAAGCATTAAGAGAAATACAACAATGGGAAGATGTGGTGGTCAAGGCTTCCCGACAAAGGAGGCAAAGTAGTTATATGGCCAACAGATATGTATCTATTTGAAACCATGAAACAACTAGGGGACAAAAAATGCTACAAACCACTATGGGGCAACCCCACTCAAGATTTCTTGGCAAGCTATAACACCTTGATCGAAGGAGCCAAAAAAGATGAACTCCTCAATACTAGAGAATATAAATTTTTCACTATCCCGAATCCAAAAGTAGCAACATTTTATTTACTCCCTAAAGTACTCAAAAATCTGAAATCACCACCGGGGAGACTGATTGTATCTGGGATCAGGAGCCTATGCGAACAAGCATCTAGATATATTGATCTAAGATCTAACAAAATTGAGGGCATGTCTCTAGATTGCCAAACCTTCTTTGCCACATGTGATGTCAAATCACACTACACCTCCATAGAACACAAATGGGGGTGTCATGCAGTCAAATATTTCTTAGAAATAGAAGCAGCAGCAAACAAACTTAAGAACCGATTTATACTTAAGATGTTACAATTTGTCCTGAGTCACAACTACTTCGTCTTTAATGACAAATTCTTCCTCCAAACATGTGGTACAGCCATGGGTACAGCCTGTGCCCCTACATATGCAAATATATACCTTGGATGGTGGGAACGTGAATTTGTTTTTGGAGAGAGGATGGAACAATACACAGAGAATGTTCTATTATGGCTAAGATATATCGACAATATACTCATACTATGGAGAGGGGAGAAATCGTTGTTTAAAAAATTTCTAAACAAACTGAATGATAATGATCTCAATCTCAGATTGACATATGAGATTAGTCACACGAACATAACCTTTTTGGACTTGACAATTTCTAGGGATTTATTTGGCCAAGTACAATCTAGTCTGTACAGAAAAGAGACAGCTACAAATTCAATACTGTCCTTTGAGAGTGCACATCATCCATCCACAAAGAGAGCCATCCCCGATGGGGAATTTCTCAGGATACTTTGAAACTGTTCTAAAATTGATTTATTTAAAGATGAAGCAAAAAAACTAAAGCTAAGACTCAAGAATAGAGGCTACCCTAACAGTACTCTCAAAAAGTCTACCATAAGGCACTACATATGGATAGGAATAACTTATTATTCCCTAAACCAAAGCAAATCAAAGATACAAGAGTTAGATTCATGTGTACCTATAATGAAGCTTGAAAGGAAATAAGTACAATACTAAATAAACATGCTCATTTACTTCAAACTGATGAAGATCTAGCAAAAAGCGTGGGTCAAAAAGTAGCAATTAGTTGGAGGAGAGCCCCAACTATCAGGGACAAAATAATGAAAAGTCACTTTGTGAAAAAGATAACCCCGCAGAAAGGATGACCTGACTGGCACATATCCATGTGGTACGTGCAAATTTTGCACATACATAACAAATGTGACGGAGATACCTATATTTCCAACAGGATTTAAAAGAATAAACGGATTCTTTAACTGCAGAACTAATTGTCAGGATAGGTAAAGTCCAGAGTTAGACCCAAATGCTAGAAAGAGGTTAATAACACCCTAGCACAGTGAGTTTATACCAGGACCTGACCCTGCGACAGCTGTAGTATAATATATACTCACAGTAATAGACTGGAAGATGACACAGCAGGGTCAGGAGAAGAAACTTCGTGTAGAAAGGGTTAATCAATAGAGTAATCAGGCAAGCAATGTCCAGCAACGTGCAATCAGGCAGGTAATGGTTAACCAATAGAATAGTCAGGCAAGCAATATCCAGTAACGTGTAATCAGGCAGATAGGGTTAACCAATAGAGTAGTCAGGTAAGCAGTGTCCAGCAACGTGTTATCAGGCAGGTAGGGGTTAACCAATAGAGTAGTCAGGTAAGCAGTGTCCAGCAACGTGTTATCAGGCAGGTAGAGGTTAACCAATAGAGTAGTCAGGTAAGCAGTGTCCAGCAACATGTTATCAGGCAGGTAGGGGTTAACCAATAGAGTAGTCAGGTAAGCAGTGTCCAGCAACGTGTGATCAGGCAGGTAGGGGTTAACCAATAGAGTAGTCAGGTAAGTAGTGTCCAGCAACGTGTTATCAGGCAGGTAGGGGTTAACCAATAGAGTAGTCAGGTAAGCAGTATCCAGCAACGATATCCGGTAGGTAGGGGATAAGGGTTCCGAATAAACAGGCACAAATTCAGGAATAAATTTGTACTCACAAAAGCCCACGAGTAAAACAAACAGGCACCGATGAGAGGAGACGCCGGAATAAGAAGGCCTCCTGACGTCATCGGAAGGGCCGACAGGAACAGGGTTGCTAGGCAACCAATGAAAGCGCTACCGCGCTGTAGAAAGAAGCGATCAGCAGCTGAGCGATCGCGACACTAATAATATAATCTACTGCCTGGAATGCAGCTGTGCAAAGAAATACATCAGAATGTCAACCAGAGAACTTAGGAAAAGACTAGGTGAACATTTAGGGAACATAAGGAATGCCAAAAGTGATCTGGAGAAGGGCAAAAAAATAACGTCAGTTGCAAGACATTTCTTAGATTGCCACAAAAGCAAACCAGAACTGAAATGCTGGATACTTCAGAAAATCTCATTGGGCATAAGAGGTGGCAACATGGAGAACACATTACTAAAAGCAGAATCCAAATGGATTTTTTGGCTACAAAGCATGACACCCCAAGGGATGACAGAATTGATTACATACAGTGCATTTCTGCAATGACCACTCTCTATTAAGTTTGAGTATAATCAATGAAAATTGCACCCCAGATTAAGAATGTACAACTATGGGGGGAGATATATTAACTTTCCATTACATGAATACATAACTGTCTTTCTCCCAAATGTAAACCATAAAGTCTTGCTGAGACACGATAATAGAAGAAGAAGATGTCCCTCCTGACTAATACACATTTATTGCAACACTATGCTAAATCATGATGTAAAATATCGACAGTATATATATATGTGTGGTGATTCATCAGCATATAAGATTACTCTAGGCTTACTTATTGTCCACTGTCAAATGATTACTGACATATACTGTATAGTAATACTGTAATATTCACATATGACAATCAGGTGATTTTAGGATTCAGGACAGAGATATAGTGGTTCTTGAATCCTAAGGATGACATAATTCTTCTGCATTTTATCAATAGGGTCTATACTACACACCACAAGCTCATTAACTCGTTTAGACTGATAAGTTACTAAGCTGTATTTTGGATGATCAAATAAAAGTTTCCGAATTCACTACTATAATAGCCCATATTAGAACTACTATCAGATCCCCAGTTACAGTAGTTCACTCTATTTAAGCAGGAATCTTTAGATATTAGAGCGATACGCTCCTTTATACTAATAGAACAGTTATACATGATAGTAGGCTACTAATAACCAAATCTACATTCCCCACTTAATTGTAACAAATTAATAACACCAAGTGTGGACATACATAGCCCACATGTAAATTTAGTATGTCGATTTGATTCCCTTTATGGTATTTACGAAGTAACAACTTTCTTAATCCTGTGACTTTCTAGCTACAGATAAGGATACTCTCAAGTCTACATAGAACAGCTCTATAGTCAGTGCTAGTTTTGGCTGGTTATTGGTACAGATTGATCACTGTACCGATTTTTGAGAGGAGCTTGTGTTTCAATCGTAATTTGACACATTTTTACACATTTAATTTTAGTGGTGGATGAATCCATCTTCCTTTTATAATGAACGAATATTAAAAGGTATGTTTTAATCACTTCATACCACACACAAAGCTTATCGTGCAGACTTTCTCCCTATAAGTGTGCCATATTATGCCTCTCTTTTCTTTCCTCTCTTTTTTTTAAAATGCTTAACACATGAGCATAAGGCACTGCCCACCTTGATCACTCAGGTTTGCACAAGGAGGGATTGTGGAGAAAGTCCTAACCCCCCTCCCCCCATTCCCTAGGGGCCTTAGGGAATTCTCTCTCAACATTTTATCAATGTAAACAAAATGTGCATAGAACCATAAAATACCAAGTGAAAAAGGAAAGAAGTCAACATAGTTTTACAAGATTTCAATGTTGTTGAATTTGGAAAATGTATCAATATTTTTTGGTGGACTGTGTAGATATGCCCCTATGCATGTGTAGTTAACGTTAGCAAGCCAAGAAGGCGCTTAAAAAGTAATGATACTTGTTTTTTTAATGGATTATAATGGCATAGAATTTGCAGACATCTTGAAAAGTCATGCAAACCCCTTTAGGGACGAATTATCATTGTGCAAGCGGACATGATCCGATATTGCGGATCATGTCCGCTGCACATCGATAAATGCCGACACCATACGCTCTCTGCATTTATCATTGCACCAGCAGTTCTTGTGAACTGCTGGTGCAATGCCGCCCCTTGCAGATTTGCGGCCAATCAGCTGCTAGCAGGGGGTGTCAATCAACCTGATCGTATTCGATTGGGTTGATTTCTGGCAATGTCTGCCTGCCGCCTCAGAGCAGGCGGACAGGTTATGGAGCAGCGGTCTTTAGACCCCTGCTTCATAACTTGTGTTTCCGGCGAGCCTAAAGGCTGGCCAGAAACACGAGGCATCAAGCTCCATACGGAGCTTGTTAAATATGCCCCTTTGTGCGGACATTCCAATAATCTTGAATGGCAGCCATAGAAGGAAATTTCAGAACTCTTGTATAATTTAGTTAACATTTGTGTAATCAGCTCATTATTTTAAATATACTTTAAAAGATTTCCATTATAGTAAAATACCACAAATATTATTAAAATAAAAGAAACAGAGAATATAAAATATATATATTTTTTAAATATTTTTTTCTGGTGCTGATTTATTGCTGTAAACAAATTGTAGAAAAGCTCAAAAGCAAAGCAGCAGGACAAAGTTCTGCTAATGTTGTACTAAACAATGTTCTGTTAATGTTGCAACCAAATCTATGGTCAATTATATTGTCCAATTAACCGAAAACATTGTTAACTCTGAGCTGCTATTAACTGGGCTTAGAAGGTTAAAGTGTGATGATGTATAAAGTAAATTATAGCAAAAAGTTGTTATAATTCATAAATAAGGTCATTAAACCAAAAAACCCCGAAGTCACCAGTTGCTTATCGATTGATAAGTCACGAGGGACAGTTTAGAAAAGACCTTTGTAGTTGTCTGTTATACTGCACAGTGCAATAAATGAACCCTTATAATGTTTCTATGCCTGACTACAAGCAAATGTTCAAAAAGCACTCATTTAGAAACTGATTGCAAGTGATTTGGAGAAAAAAAAAGACCTTTAAATCAATATCTCTTGTCATTTTTGATGAGCATGCTTAGAAAAACAGCTTTCGATTTTGTTCACTAGGAGATGAGAATACAAATAAAATGAAATAATAATAATAATTAAATATTTTTTTAAAAATGATTATTTTTCATTAATGTAATTAAAATGCATATAAATAAAATATTTTAAACATTTGAAGACTGTGAGCAAGTGTACATTATTTTGTCATTTTTGTTTGCTCTTGCTTGCATTGCTGCAAAATGGAAACCTAACTTTGGTGAAGGAGCCCAAAAAATTTGGGGAATAACAAATATCTGTATATCTGTCTATACCTCTATATAATCATACAGATATATAGGTATAGATATATAGTGTCCAAAAAAATAATCTGAGATATATAGAAATGTACATTGAAATATAAAAATAACTAGTCCTAAAGCTCGTGTACATGGGTCATTGTTTGCAGTACAGCGCTCTCACCCCTTGCTCTCTCTCTATCTCCTCTCTCTTTTCCTTTCTCTCTCTCCCCTCTCTTTTGCTCTCTCCCCCCTCTCTCTATTTTGCTCTCTCTCCCCCTCTCTTTTGCTCTCTCTCCCCTTTCTTTTGCTTTCTTTCACCCCCTCTCTTTTGCTCTCTCTCTCCCCCCTCTCTTTTGCTCTCTCTCTCTCTCCACTCTCTTTTGCTCTCTCTCTTCCCCCTCTCATTTGCTCTCTCTCCACTCTCTTTTGCTCTTTCTCTCCCCTTTCTTTTACTCTCTCTCCCCCTCTCTTTTGCTCTCTCTCTCCCCCTCTGTTTTGCGCTCTCTCTTCCCCCTCTCTTTTGCGCTCTCCCCTCTCATTTGCTCTCTCTCTCCCCCTCCTTTTGCTCTCTCTCTCCCCTCTCTTTTGCTCTCTCTCTCCCCCTCTACTTTGTTGTCTCTCTCCTTCTCTTTTGCTGTCTCTCTCCCTCTCTTTTTCTCTCTCTATCCTCCCTCTTTTGCTCTCTCTCTCCCTTTTTTTTGCTCTCTCCCCCCTCTCTTTTGCTGTCTCTATCCCTCTCTTTTGCTCTCTCTATCCCCCCATTTTTGCTCTCTCTATCCCCCCTCTTTTGCTCTCTCCCCTCTCTTTTGCTGTCTCTCTCCCTCTCTTTTGCTCTCTCTATCCCCCCTCTTTTGCTCTCTCTCCCCTTTCTTTTGCTCTCTCTCACCCTATCTTTTGCTGTCTCTCTCCCTCTCTTTTGCTCCCTTTATACCCCTCATTTGCTCTTTCTCCTCCCTCTCTTTTGCTGTCTCTTTCCCTCTCTTTTGCTATGTCTCTCCCCTCTCTTTTGCTCTTTCTCTCCCCCTCTCTTTTGTTCTCTCTCTTCCCCCCTCTCGTATGTTCTTTCTCTCCCCCCTCTTTTGCTCTCTCTCCCCCCTTTCTCCCCCCTCTCTTTTGCTGTCTCTCTCCCTCTCTTTTGCTCTATTTCTTCCTCCCTCTCTTTTACTCTCTCTATCCCCTCTCTTTTGCTCTCTCTCCCCCCTCTATTTTGCTGTCTCTCTCCCTCTCTTTTGCTCTCTCTATCCCCACTCTTGTGCTCTCTTTATCCCCCCTCTTTTGCTCTCTCTCTATCCCCCCTATTTTGAGCTCTCTCTCTCATAGCCACGGCGCCCGGCCCCGCCCCATCACGTCCGCCCCAACCGACCAAGCCCGTGTCACACCCGGCCACGCCTGCCTGCCCCTCCCCCCGCTCCCGTCACACCCGGTCGGCCCGCACCGTCACCCTTACTATTCTCGTGGCGGAGGATCAGATGACAGGTCAGTCTGTTGAAGGACAGGTGTGTTTGTCCTTGCATAGTCTCTACTGCGTATGACAGCTTCAGACAAACACACTTGGCCTTTTATATTATAGGATATTTTCTTCTATGTGAGCAACATTGGAATGTAAAATATTCATAACTACTTTCATGTTTAATGCTGTAGGTATAATGTGGTGTTTTTTTTTAAGTGTGCTCCATTGAAGTCTATGGGGAGAAGAAGATAACACGGTCACAATATCCGAAGTCATGAAGTAAGCGTGCATCTGGTTTCACTCATGCACAAACAATTTACTTTCAGCTTGTAATAGGCGTGCTAACCCATGCATGTTAAAAGTTTACTTTGAGCAGTGTTTGTGCACGAGCAAATTTTTTTTTACTGCACCACTTGTAATCTGACCCTATATGTTTCTCCATTTCTTGTTTTTTTATTCTACTTATAAACAGAGCGCTATTCTACCAGAGCACCAAAAAGCATTAATATCCAGTCTCACTGATAGTAGTAATAGAATCAGAATACGTAGCTAGTTTTTCAGAAAACATTAGGAAACAAAACAAAAAACAAATAAAGAAAGGACTATTAAATGTCTTTGAAATAAAAAAATATATAATTTGTCAGCGCTTTAACACATCCTATTTTGTGTATAGATAAGCAAGACTCATTTGAGTTATGGTGGAGATAAAAACATGAGATTAAAATCCTCAATTTGATAAAAGTAAGAGCCATAGGGGCCGAATGGCCCCTGATAACCCTGTTTCCACGCGAGCCTTCAGGCTCGCCAGAAACAGCAGTTAAGAAACAGTGGTCTTAAGAACGCGGCTCTTTAAATGGTCCACCGCCTCTGAGCGATCGGGTTGATTGACACCCCCTGCTATCGGTTGATTGTCAGCAAATCTGTTCACTAGAACTGCTTGTGCAATGTTAAATGCCGACAGCGATTTCTGGCGGGCATGATACGCTACAGCGTATTATGTCCTCCAGACTTTGATGAATCGGCCCCATAGAATTATTTTATAGAAAATTTGAAAAATGTAGGAAAGTAGTCTCGATTGTTTATCCCCAGAAGTACACTGTATACATTGTTACCAAATGCACCAGGGAACTATGGGTAAGATATGCAAATTAGAAATACAAAATCTCACACTTTTTGCGTTTAAGTATTTCGTTTATCCACAACAATCCCCTTTATCGGGTGTGTTCAGCAAAAAAAAAACACTTCTGGACAGCTGTTTCGAGTTTATTAACTCTTATCAGCAGAAGATAGGTTTAATTTGGTTCTTGGTGAAGTTTATTTCCAGAGAATAAGCAAGACTTTTATTATGGTTGAGATTAAAGTCCTCCATTTAAAAAAGTAATAGTCATAGAATGTTTGTATAGAAAATTAGCAAATCTAGGCAACTATCCCTGCTTGCTTATCCTCGCAATATCAAGACTGTGCTAACTTGTGCACATATTACAAGTTGAAAGTAAAATGGTGTGCTCAAGTTCAAACAAAATTTTGTGAAGACCTTGCGAAAAGTGTAAATATCCTTTATTGAAAAGCATTTATCAGTAGGTTCAAGAGCAGCAGTGCACAGAGGCTAGTTGCTAATTGGTGGCTGCACATATATGCCTCTTGTTATTGGCTCAACAGATGTGTTTAGCTTGCTCCCAGTTATGCACTGCTACCAAGAGAATGAAGCAAATTTTTATTCGGCCCTAACCCTTTACACAAGGACTTCAGTGGCACTAACACGTTGAGTGCAAATGTAATTTGCATTTATGTGGTCGCGTTTCCTTTCAACTTGTAATATGCACGCAAAATAACGCAGACGCGATATTTTACTTGTAATCTAGCCCTTAATGTTAAACTGTCAATATTTTTGAGGAGTAATCTGTAGATTAGAGAGAAAAATTTAGAAAAAGTAAAGTATAGTTAGTGTTTGAGAGGAAGATTCTTGCCGTTGCAATCATTATCTGAATAAATGCGATATTTCAAGTGTAAATTTCCACTAGCCCTCTACTCTCAGAATAGTAAGACATTTCTAGCAGACAAATAAGAAATGATATCTTTATAACTTTAACCTTGTTTGAACTAGTAACATTTTTGTCGTGGCTGGCAAGTCATAGTGAAACTTTCCCATAACTGATAATGTTACCTAGTGATGTGTTGTAAAATGGACAGTGAAGTAAATAAAACTTTAATGATTCAAATAGAGCATGCAATATTAAACAACATCTCATTTTACTACTATTATCTAATTTACTTTGTTTTTGTATCCTTTGTTGAAAAGCATATCTAAGTAGGAAAAGGAGGCTGCAATGCACTATGGGGAGCTAGCTGTTGATAGGTGGCTGCACAAGTATGCGTCTTGTCATTGACTCACCCAATGTGATTGGCTACCTCTCAGTAGTGCACTGGTGCTCTTGAACAAAGGTTACTAAAGAATAATGACACATTTTAGCCTATGCAGAAGTTCAAAGAAAACAAAGTAGTAGTTTAATTCCAATAATATAAAGTCATAAACTGTAATCCCTTAAAGACCAGCGACGTACCCTGTATCAAGAACATTAGAATGTGAAATATTCATAACTACTTTTGTGTTTAAAACTCTAGGTCTAACGTGGTGTTGCATAAGGTTTTTTTCTTCAGTGTGCTCCATTGAAGTCTATGGGGAGAAGAAGATAACACGGTCACAATATCTGAAGACATGAAGTTAGCGTGCATCCGGTTTCGCTCATGCTCAAACAATTTAGAAAAATAAGGATTTTTTTTAGTGTAGCCAGGAAATAGGGCATTTTTAAAAAGAATTTACATAAACTACAGTTACAGTTAAGCATATATTAGATGTATGATCTATTTTTGTTGACTAATCAATAAGATTAACTGTTCGGTTAATAAAAAAGTAGATAAACATTATGAATGTCCATATGGCAACTGCACTGGGGCAGCTATGTTTGGTACACTTACTATGCCATGCCGATTAGTTAGAGATTTTCTTCTGGATATTTATTAGGTGATTTAAAAATTACACAAACACAAATCATGTTAAGAAATATACTACCTATACTGGTGTATTTATTCCTCTGGTTCTACCCCTAGTTATCAAAACATACACCTAGATTTAGAGTTTTGCGGCCAAAGGGGTGCGTTAGCTACGCGTCTTTTTTTTCTAGCGCTGCTTCTAAACAACGCTGGTATTGAGAGTTCTCTGAATGGCTGCGTTAGGCTCCAAAAAGAGAGCGTTGAGCCGAATTTAGCGCCATTTCAACCCTCAATACCAGCATTGCTTAAGGTAGCGGCTAGCTGGAAAAACGTGCTCGTGCCAATTCCCCCATAGGAAACAATGGGGCAGTTTGGGTTGAAAAAAAACCTAACACCTGCAAAAAATCAGTGTTCAGCTCCTAACGCAGCCCCATTGTTTCCTATGGGGAAACACTTTCTAAGTCTGCACCTAACACCCTAACATGAACCCCGAGTCTAAACACACTAACCTTACACTTATTAACCCCTAATCTTCCGCTCCCGCTATCGCTGACCCCTGTATATTATTTTTAACCCCTAATCTGCCGACCGCACACCGACGCCACCTACATTATCCCTATGAACCCCTAATCTGCTATCCCTAACATCGCTGACACC
Organism: Bombina bombina; assembly: GCF_027579735.1. Classification (NCBI taxonomy): domain Eukaryota; kingdom Metazoa; phylum Chordata; class Amphibia; order Anura; family Bombinatoridae; genus Bombina; species Bombina bombina. The sequence continues at coordinate 896,785,191 of NC_069500.1, forward strand.
TACATAATATTTATTAACCCCTAATCTTCCCCCCAAATGTTGCCGCTACCTAACTACACTTATTAACCCCTAATCTGCCGACCGGATCTCGCCGCTACTCTAATAAATGTATTAACCCCTAAAGCTAAGTCTAACCCTAACCCTAACACCCCCCCAAGTTAAATATAATTTTAATCTAATGAAATAAATTAAATATTATTAACTAAAGTATTCCTATTTAAAGCTAAATACTTACCTGTAAAATAAACCCTAATATAGCTACAATATAACAAATAATTATATTGTAGCTATTGTAGGGTTTATTTTTATTTTACAGGCAACTTTGTATTTATTTTAACTAGGTACAATAGCTATTAAATAGTTATTAACTATTTAATAGCTACCTAGTTAAAATAATTACAAAATTACCTGTAAAATAAATCCTAACCTAATTTACAACTAAACACTACACTAGCAATAAATTAATTAAATAAATTACCTACAATTACCTACAATTAAATAAACTAAACTAAATTACAAAAAACAAACAAACAAACAAACACTAAATTACAAAAAATAAAAAAAGATTACAAGAATTTTAAGCTAATTACACCTACTCTAAGCCCCCTAATAAAATAACAAAGCCCCCCAAAATAATAAAGGTCCCTACCCTATTCTAAATTAAAAAGTAACCAGCTCTTTTACCAGCCCTTAAAAGGGCTTTTTGCGGGGCATGCCCCAAAGTAATCAGCTCTTTTGCCTGTAAAAAAAAACACAATACCACCCCCCAACATTAAAACCCACCACCCACATACCCCTACTCTAACCCAACCCCCCCTTAAATAAACCTAACACTACCCCCCTGAAGATCTCCCTACCTTGAGTCGTCTTCACCCAACCGGGACGAAGTCTTCATCCGATGGGGCAGAAGAGGACATCCAGACCGGCAGAAGTCTTCATCCTATCCTTTAAGTGACGTCATCCAAGATGGCGTCCCTCGAATTCCGATTGGCTGATGGGATTCTATCAGCCAATCGGAATTAAGGTAGGAAAAATCTGATTGGCTGATTGAATCAGCCAATCAGATTCAAGTTCAATCGGATTGGCTGATCCAATCAGCCAATCAGATTGAGCTCGCATTCTATTGGCTGTTCTGATCAGCCAATCAGATTTTTCCTACCTACATCCGATTGGCTGATAGAATCCTATCAGCCAATCGGATTTCGAGGGACGCCATCTTGGACGACGTCACTTAAAGGAACCTTCATTCGTTGGGTAGTCATCGGGGAAGGAGGATGTTCCGCGCCGGAGGTCTTGAAGATGGAGCCGCTCCTCGTCGGATGGATGAAGATAGAAGATGCCGATTGGATGAAGATGTCTGCCGGTCCGGATGTCCTCTTCTGCCCGGATAGGATGAAGACTTTGGCCCGGTTGGGTGAAGACGACTCAAGGTAGGGAGATCTTCAGGGGGGTAGTGTTAGGTTTATTTAAGGGGGGTTTGGATTAGAGTAGGGTTATGTGGGTGGTGGGTTTTAATGTTGGGGGGTGGTATTGTGTTGTTTTTTACAGGCAAAAGAGCTGATTACTTTGGGGCATGCCCCGCAAAAAGATCTTTTAAGGGCTGGTAAAAGAGCTGGTTACTTTTTAATTTAGAATAGGGTAGGGACTTTTATTATTTTGGGGGGCTTTGTTATTTTATTAGGGGGGTTAGAGTAGGTGTAATTAGCTTAAAATTCTTGTAATCTTTTTTTATTTTTTGTAATTTAGTATTTGTTTTTTTTGTAATTTAGTTTAGTTTATTTAATTGTAGGTAATTTATTTAATTAATTTATTGCTAGTGTAGTGTTAGGTTTAATTGTAAATTAGGTTAGGATTTATTTTACAGGTAATTTTGTAATTATTTTAACTAGGTAGCTATTAAATAGTTAATAACTATTTAATAGCTATTGTACCTAGTTAAAATAAATACAAAGTTGCCTGTAAAATAAAAATAAACCCTACAATAGCTACAATATAATTATTCGTTATATTGTAGCTATGTTAGGGTTTATTTTACAGGTAAGTATTTAGCTTTAAATAGGAATACTTTAGTTAATAATATTTAATTTATTTTGTTAGATTAAAACTATATTTAATTTAGGGGGGTGTTAGGGTTAGGGTTAGATTTAGCTTTAGGGGTTAGACTTAGTTTTAGGGGTTAATACATTTATTAGAGTAGCGGCGAGGTCCGGTCGGCAGATTAGGGGTTAATAAGTGTAGTTAGGTAGCGGCAACATTTGGGGGGGGCAGATTAGGAGTTAATAAATATTATGTAGGTGTCAGCGTTGTTAGGGATAGCAGATTAGGGGTTCATAGGGATAATGTAGGTGGCATCGGTGTGCGGTCGGCAGATTAGGGGTTACAAATATTTATTATAGTGGCGGCGATGTGGGGGGACCTCGGTTTAGGGGTACATAGGTAGTTTATGGGTGTTAGTGTACTTTAGAGCACAGTAGTTAAGAGCTTTATAAACCAGCGTTAGCCCAGAAAGCTCTTAACTATTGACTTTTTTCTGCGGCTGGAGTCTTGTCGGTAGAGGGTCTACTGCTCACTTCTGCCAAGACTCTAAATACCGGCGTTAGGAAGATCCCATTGAAAAGATAGGATACGCAATTGGCGTAAGGGGATCTGCGGTATGGAAAAGTCGCGGCTTGAAAGTGAGCGTTAGACCCTTTCCTGCCTGACTCTAAATACCAGCGGGCGGCCAAAAGCAGCGTTAGGAGCCCTTAACGCTGATTTTGACGGCTACCGCAGAACTCTTAATCTAGACGATAGTGTCCCATGCATTAAAGGGTGTGGGGCAATGCTGCAGGGCCTGTCAATCACCCTGAAAATGTCCTACATAATGATTGTGACTAGCCATGCCTTCTCCAGAAGCTAACCTGGTTTGGCCCCTCCAGATAAGTGATTGGTGGAGTTTGGCTACTGAAAAATAAATGCAGCAAACGAGATGTTAATTTTTGTTCTAAAAATGTTTAGACCTGACTAACATGTTAGTCTATAGCAAGACAACACAAATGCCGTGTAATTACAAGTTGTTTAGTGTCCCTTTAAAAACATGCAATAAATTAATATTACTGTAATTATAAATGGATGGTTTCTCCAATATTTTTACATCAGTGTCAAATTTTGACTTTTTATTTTAGTTTAATTACAAATGCAAATTAAATTAATATGCTTGGACTGTTTTTCATTCTTCTAAACATTTTTAATGGAATCATTCCTGTATTGCTTTGTCAAGTGGATAAGTTCTCATTCATTTGAATCCAAGAAATATAATCTTATTATTATTGGGGGAAAAAAGATAATTACCTCAAAAGAATCCATATTTTAAAAACTGAACCTGTTTTCTAATTTGTGTGAGAGAATATCAATTACAGGCCAAAAACACTTTAAATATGTTAATCTTTTAATCCCTTTTCATTTGTTGTTTATTTTTGTTTCACTTAGTAAATTGTGTTTATATATTTCAATTGTTTAAAAAGAGGACATTGTAAAGCTGTGTTTGTATTTTGGCACGTCAAGCATTACTTTATATATAAATAAAATGATTAAAAGAAGGCTTTGGCCACGCCAGTTATTAAAGATACAGTCTACACCAGAATTTTTATTGTTTAAAAAGATAGATAATCCTTTTTTACCCATTCCCCAGTTTTGCATAACCAACACAGTTATATTATTATACATTTTACCTCTGTAATTGCCTTGTATTTAAGCCTCTGCAGACTGCCCCCTTATTTCAGTTCTTTTGACAGACTTGCAATTTAGCCAATCAGTGCTGACTCCTAGGTAACTCCACGTACGTGAGCACAATGTTATCTATATGGCACACATGAACTAAAGCCCTCTTTTTTTGAAAAACTATCAAAATGGATGCTGATAAGAGGCGGCCTTCAAGAGCTAAGAAATTAGCATATGAGCCTACCTAGGTTTAGCTTTCAAGTAAGAATGCCAAGAGAACAAAGCAACATTGATGATAAAAGTAAATTTGAAAGTTGTTTAACATTACATGCCCTATCTGAATCATGCAAGTTTATTTTTGACTAGACTGTCCCTTTAAGGATCAGTTTCCTAATTGAGAAATGTTGTTGTAATTTTGACTGCAGATCATTCATATATATTTGCCATGATTTAACAAGCTATTTTGCCTACTAACTATTGGTCATAGCACAAAATCAGTCCATTAACCATGTATTCTGAGTCTGGGCTACAGTCTATGATTTTGACTCCTGAAGAAAAAAATATATAATAATAATAATACAATTATTATTATTATTATTATTATTATTATTATTATTATTAACTCTATTTAAAAGGACCCAACATAATATTCCACAGATTAACAGGGGATACAAATATATAAAAAATATATTTAAGCTTACCTGATACATTAATTTATTTTATGGTGGTGAGAGCCCATGAGCCATTACTGCTGGAAGTCAACTAATGACCACTAGGAGGAGGCATAGATACCCAACATTCCACAAGCTTTTAATCCCTCTCTGGTATCCCAATCTAACAATTAGCCAAGAGAATGAGACAAATAGAGAAATAAGAAAGGACAAAACAGGGTAAATGAGGTTCATACTAAAACTATCGCCAACTGAGAAATATAAAAGATCAGGCCTCATGGACTCTCACCACCATGATAGAAATTAATTTATGAGGTAAGCATAAATATTGTTTTCTTTCATAAGGTGGTACAATACACAAGTAAATGGGTGGGACAAAAATTAAGGCAGGCACCAATTTACCAGCCACTAAGACTGTAGAACTTCCCTGTGAAAAACTATCCCCCAAAAAAAGTGAGCAAAGTAGACCAAGTTGCAGTTGCTGCTGTGTAATCAACATAACAGAAGTCTCATTTTAAAAAAGGCTTCCAAAGTGGAACTAATCTAGTAAAAAAAGCTGGAAGAAAATGTCCTGCTTCACATAAAGCTATACTTAAAGGGACAGTCTAATCAAAATAAACATTCATGATTCAGATAGGGCATGAAAATTTAAACAACTACTTTTATCATCAATTTTGCTTTGTTCTCTTGGTATTTTTAGTTGAAAGCTAAACCTAGGTAGGCTCATATGCTAATTTTTTAGCCCTTCAAGGCCACCTCTTATCTAAATGTATTTTTGACATTGTTTCACAACTAGAGGGTGTTAGTTCATGTGTGCCATATAGATAACATTGTGTTTATGCACGTGGAGTTACCTAGGAGTTAGCACTGATTGACTAAAATGCATGTCTATCAAAAGAACTGAGATAAGGGGGCAGTCTGCAGAGGCTTAGATACAAGGTAATCACAGAGTTAAAAGTATATTAATATAACAGTGTTGGTTATGCAAAACTAGAGAATGGGTAATAACATAATTTAAACTTACCTGATAAATTCTTTTATTTCCTGGCATTGAGAGTCCACAAATTCAATCAATTACTAGTGGGAATTCAACTCCTGGCCACCATGTGGAGGCAAATAACACCCCAGCAAAGATTCAATTATCCTTCCACTACCCACAATCCCCAGTCATTCAGTCGAGGAATTATGGAAAGAGAAGAAGACACAAAGGGTATAGTGGTGCCTGAGGTTTAGAAAATTACAAAAAGTAATCTTAAAATAAGTATGGGTTGTGGACTATCCATGCCAGGAAAGAAAATAATTTATCAGGTAAGTATAAATTATGCTTTCTTTCCAATGGCATGGAGAGTCCACAAATATATTCAATTACTAGTGGGAACCAATACCAAAGCTAGAGTCCACAGAATGGAAGGGAGGGATAAACAAGACAGGTGAACTTAAACAGAAGGCACCACTGCTTGAAGAACTTTCCTCCCAAAAGAAACCTCAGCTGAGGCAAAAACATCACATTTGGAAAATTTGGAAAAAGTATGCAACAATGACCAAATGGCCGCCTTGCAAATCTGTTCCATAGAAGCAAATTTTTTAAAGGCCCAAGAGGAAGCGACAGCCTTAGTGGATTGAGCCGTAATTTTCTCTGGAGGCTGCTGTCCAGCTGTCTCATAAGCCAATCGAATAACACTTCTCATCCAGAAGGAGAGAGTGGAAGAAGTGGCCTTCTGACCCCTCTGTTTACCTGAAAAGCCTGTAAATAGAACCTTAAAGCATGCACAACATCCAGATTGTGCAATAACCGCTCCTTCTTAGAGGAAGGATTAGGACAAAAAGAAGGAACAACAATTTCTTGGTTAATATTGCATCTTAAAACCACCTTAGGTAGAAATCCTAATTTAGTACGGAGAACTGCCTTATCTGCATGAAGAATAAGAAAAAGAGAATCACACTGTAGAGCCGAAAGCTCCAAAACTCTACGGGCAGAGGAAATTGCCAGCAGAAACAAAACCTTCCAGGACAATAACTTGATATCAACAGAATTCATAGGCTCAAAAGGCTCAAATGGAGCCTGCTGCAGAAGTTTAAGAACCAGATTAAGACTCCAAGGAGAAGCAATTGACCTAAAAAACAGGCCTGATTCTAACCAAAGCCTGGACAAAAGATTGAACATCTGGCAAAATTGCCAGACGCTTCTGCAGAAGAATCGAAAGAGTAGAAATCTGACCCTCTAGGGTACTGACTGATAAACCCTTCTCCAGGCCCTCCTGAAGAAAGGACAGAATATGGGGAATTCTGACCTGACTCCAAGAAAAACCCCTAGATCCGCACCAATGAAGGTATTTTTGCCATACCTTATAATAAATCTTGCCAATAACAGGCTTACAAGCCTGAATCATAGTATCAATAACCTTCACAGAAAAACCTTGCCTGGACAAGACTAAGCCTTCAATCTCCAAGCAGTCAGCTTCAGAGAGACTAAGTTCAGAAGGAGGAAGAGACCCTGAAGTAGAAGATCCCTCCTCAGAGGCAATTCCCACAGGGGAAATTACACTTTTAACTAGGTCCGCAAACCAAGTTCTGCAAGGCCTCGCTGGAGCTATTAGAATCACCAAACCCTGCTCCTGTTTGATACGAGCTATCACCCGAGGAAGGAGGGCAAATGGAGGAAACAGATAAATTAGACCAAAATCCCATGGCACTGCCAGGGCGACTACCAGAGCTGTTAGAGGATCTCTTGATCTTGCTCCGTATTTTGGAAGCTTGGCGCTTAGATGAGATGCCATCAGATCCAGCTCCGGAACTCCCCACTTGAGGGTTAACATAGAGAAAACGTCCAGATGGAGAACCCATTCCCCTGGATGAAACATCTGCCTGCTCAGATAATCAGCTTCCCAGATGTCCACCCCTGGGATATGAATGGCAGAAAGATAACAGTTGTGAGACTCTGCCCACTGAAGAATGCAAGTCACCTCCTTCATAGCTAACAAGCTCCGAGTTCCTCCTTGGTTGTTCATATACGCCACAAAAGTGATGTTGTTCGATTGAAATCTGATAAACCATACTAAACTCAGTTATGGCCAAGCTGATAGAGCATTGAGAATTGCTCTCAATTCTAGGATATTTATAGGGAGGGCAGACTCCTCATGAGTCCAAAGTCCCTGAGCTCTTAAGGACCCCCAAACTACTACAAAGCCTAATAGGCTGGCATCCGTGGTCACAATCTTCCAAGAAGGTCTCAGGAAACATGTGCCCTGAGACAAATGGTCCTGGGAGATCCACCAAGACAGAGACATCCTTGTCTGAGAGTCTAAAACTATCCTCTGAGAGAGATCCGAGTGGTCTCTGTTCCATTGATTGAGCATACATAACTGTAGAGGTGTTTAACTGAGGATGGAGAGGGAAAGGAAGTGGGTTATAATTCTTAAATTCAAGGGCTAAATCACTTTTTGTAATACTTATAGTCCCAGAATCCCAGAACCTTATGCAATAATATACATAGAAATGTACAAATATGTGTGCAAAGAAATTTGCAACACAAAGAGAGAAAGACTGCAGGTTACTGGATTGTATAATAACTCCACCCACTATAGATAAAGGTCAGACAAATAAAGAATAAGTAAATATAAGGATCAAAATCATCCAAACATGCTCATTTGTACTAAATAACTTTATTGGTGAAAAATATTTAAAAGTCCGACTGGACTCATACACATGCACACACACACATACAATTAAAACTAGCTGGAACTCAGATAATATGATTGGTATATCAAATAGCACTCTAAAGTTCAAATTATAATAACTAACAAGAGATCTTAACTGTTTATGGTATTATAATATTGATCCCTGTTAGTATATGATAGGCTATAGACAGCAAGAAAAAATGACTGCTGAATTAGTTAGTCCTCCTTAAAGGCAAGTCTGCACAAAGTCAGATAGGCAAAAACACTATATAATTTGATGTCCTCAGAGGGGAAGCGTAATGTGAAACGCGCGTCAGGGGCACGAACACAGGGTTATTGAACCTCTATTTTTTAATTTGCTGACTCAGCCATAGCACTCTTAATATATACATAAAATCTATAGACAGTTAAAAGTAATCAGGTCTTCGCTATAGAAGAGACCTTTTGGTAGCTTAGTCCTTATTTATTACTAAACTTTGCTAGTTGTCTGTAATGGGATATTTCTAAGCATTTCTGTGGTATTTTTCCTGCCAATAGTAGGGGTCAGATTTCAAAACTCATAAGCTTACGTTATCATAGCGGTTTAACTGCATAGCATTCAAACTAGCTGATAAAGCACTACTATGCAATGTGCTAAACAATTGCGGCAACGCTTGATAGTTTGTATCAAATAATATCAGTTTATGCTAATCTACTCTAATATATTCACCCCGAACAGCAGCAGGTTACACACAGCAACTGCCATACTGGTGAATCAATAAGAGGCACCCACCATATTTTGTCTTTGAAATCAAGGCTTATACCTTACATCTATGGGGCCGATATACTAACCACTTAACTATTACTAGCAACAGTATTGGGAATAAAAATTATAGTGCAACTCTCACTCAGTTTGGGAACCAAACACGTAGATATTTAAAGACGTGCAGGGATAGCTAATTAATGTACTAATACCCAGCACATCAAATTATATAGTGTTTTTGCCTATCTGACTTTGTGCAGACTTGCCTTTAAGGAGGACTAACTAATTCAGCAGTCATTTTTTCTTGCTGTCTATAGCCTATCATATACTAACAGGGATCAATATTATAATACCATAAACAGTTAAGATCCCTTGTTAGTTATTATAATTTGAACTTTAGAGTGCTATTTGATATACCAATCATATTATCTGAGTTCCAGCTAGTTTTAATTGTATGTGTGTGTGTGCATGTGTATGAGTCCAGTCGGACTTTTAAATATTTTTCACCAATAAAGTTATTTAGTACAAATGAGCATGTTTGGATGATTTTGATCCTTATATTTACTTATTCTTTATTTGTCTGACCTTTATCTATAGTGGGTGGAGTTATTATACAATCCAGTAACCTGCAGTCTTTCTCTCTTTGTGTTGCAAATTTCTTTGCACACATATTTGTACATTTCTATAACTGTAGAGGTCTCTGATAAAAGCGAGCAAACTTAATAAAGTCCATGGATGCCACCATGAGAACAATTACTTCTTTGCATACAACCACCAATGGATGAACAGAGGACTGAAGAGAACGACAGATCTCCAGAAGCTGGAATTTTCTGACCTCCATCAAAAAAATCTTCATAGGTACTAAGTCTATGATTGTCCCCAGAAAACATACCCTGGTACTTGACACCAAGGAACTTTTCCCTAGATTCACCTTCCACCCGTGAGAGTGGAGAATAGCTAACAGAGAATCTGTATGGGATCTCGCTAACTGAAAAAGATGGCACCTGGACCAAGATATCGTCCAGGTAAGGAGCCACCGCAATCCCTAGAGATCTGACTAAAGCCAAAAGAACATTTGTAAAGATTCGAGGAGCAGTGGCAAGGCCGGAAGGCAGGGCTACATATTGGAAATGTTGATCCAAAAAAGTGAACCTCAGGAACTTGAAATGTTCTCTGTGGATAGGCACATGAAGCTATGCATCCTTTAGGTCTATTGTGGTCATAAACTGACCTTCCTGGACTAGAGGGAGAATAGAACAAAATTGAAGGATGGAACCTTGAGAAACTTGTTAAAAGACTTTAAGTCTAGAATGGGTCAAAAAATTCCCTCCTTTTTGGGAACTACAAAAAGATTTGAATAAAATCCCTGACCCTATTCTGCTAGAGGAACTGGGATAATCACTCCCAGAGAGGACAAATCCCTTATGCTGTTTAAGAAGGCCTCTCTCTTTACCTGGTTTACAGATAATCTTGATAATAGGAATCTGTCCCTGGGGGACAAGACTTGAATCCTATCCTAAATCCCTGGGAGACTACATCCACTGCCCAAGGATCTGGAATGTTGCGAATCCAGGCCTGCTGAAAAAAGGAAAACCTACCGCCTACCTGATCCAGAACTGGATCTAGGGCGGCCCCTTCATGCTGACTTAACCTCAGCGGAAGGCTTTCTGGATTGCTTACCCTTGTTCCAGGGCTGGCTAGCTCTCCAAGAAGTCTTGACTTGCCCAGATTTAGAAGACGAGGAAGATCTCTGTCCCTTGAAGTTACAAAAGGAACAAAAAATTAGAAGTCTGACGACCCTTGGGTCTATTCTTCTTATCCTGTGGTAAACCCCCCCTCCCCCCCAAAAAAAAACAACTCCCTTTCCACCAGTAACCAAGGAAATTATCTCTGTCAGACCAGGACCAAATAAATTCTTACCCTTAAAAAGTGGACAGAAGCTTGGATTTAGAAGTCACATCGGCAGACCAAGACTTTAACCAAAGGGCTCTGCGGGTTAGTATCGCAAAACTGGAAATCTTGGCTCCCAGCCTAACAACTTGCATACTTGGCATCACAGATAAAAGTATTGGGGGCGGAGCCAACTTACAAAGTGAGCAGACATGTATACCTGAAGCTCCTCTGCTGCAAATACCTAAATATGGACAAATACTATATTTTGTAATAACCTAGGCTCCGAATGGGTACTGAGAAAAAAGATAACTGCACATGCTGACTTCTTAGAGTGAAAAAATTGAAACTGTGGATTTTTTTGGAACTTTCCTAGTAGCGGCACACACTAGGGCCTACAAAAGCTCATCGGGAGGTGTGGATGCAGCTTGTTCTAATATTTGGGAAACATTTTCCTCAAAATAACCGCTAAATGGATCCAGAAGCAGCACTACGCAAATTTGAAGATCGTGCTTATGGGCTGCTGGAAGATCATTTCAAAGAAATGAGCCGGCTGTTTGCACAGCTCCTTGTACAGCTCGACAACCTGCATGGCGCGAAAGATGGAGACGATATGCAAGAGACAACAGCAGCAACCCTTTCGCAATCTTTGCCTATACTGGACGACCCTATACCTCTCCAAGCGACACTAGCTCTGACAGGAGAGAGAGAATTTGGCCCCGACTCAGACAGTGAAAAGCTGCTGGTGAGCGTGAGAAAACCGGGCCTCAGTTATGTCACGCTAGCCCAGGAGAAGATAAAGGTTGGAGAACTTTGCGCTCATATCCCTAGGAGAGCGGTGTCTCGCAAGATCAACCGTATAGCTGATTTGGGCTTTTTGTCCTACCTGAAGTTGGCAGTATGTAAATCCCCAAGATGGTCTCAAAGGGCTATATTATGGGATCTTTGCAAGTTACCACCCACACAACGCTCTCCTTCTAAGTCTTCTGTGAGCCATGTCTACTGCTTCAGAGGGAGACATCTGGATGCTCGAACTGGAATCGGGTAAACTTTCTTTGTATAAGGACCCGATAGGTCAGGAGAAAGAGATTGTGAACGATTACCTGATCTTTTTGGGGAACGGGATGAAAACCCGGTAAATACAACCTTCAGACTCCTTCATTGATTCTCTATCTGCAGCAGGCCACACGCGGTCCCTACCTGCGCTCATACTTAAAGTTCTGATGTAATGATGCAGGACATCGGACATACTTTATTAAATGAGAAATCCTTATAATCTAGATACCCAGATATTGACCCTCAGGCTTACTTTTCTATAGATGAGGCTGATATATGGGCGCAGTTCAGAGCTTACAATTCTGGTAGTAATACTAACACTACGTATATTCCTCTTGGGAATGGAGCGGGTTAAAGCAGCAGAGACTGCAGAACTGTACGTGAGTTAACCTTCCAGCGTAGGAGAGACTGGCACCTGTTAAACCCACATCTATAGACTTATATCAATGCTTTTATGTGCGGACTACTAAAGATAAAAATATAAATGTTTAAGTTAAATGTTTGAAATGGTTTCCCTTGCCCTCACTGCACTTATGTATAAGATATTTTTATATGTTACCTTAGCTAACTAATTTAACTCTATAGAGCTCAGCCTAGATAATTTATATATATAAGAGAGGAAAAGTGCTTTAGCTATTATACAGGAATATGCCCTATCTGAGTGGGAATAGGCAGGAATTAAACCGTTTATATTTATGCTAATGCTAATAAGTCTTGGTTTTATATATGGGGCCATTATGCATTATATCTTAACCTGAGGATTTAGCCCCAGCTGATTAGAGCGGTACTAACCTGGCTACTAGCTTTGAACATGCTACATATAGACTCTACTCTATGCCAAGCTGAGTAGAAAGAGATAGAGGTGAATTTGGGACACAGACCATATTTTAAAGTTTCTAGGGAATTTGTACCCTAATATTCACACTTCTTTTAGGTAACCATGTATGTATATGGCTGTGTTTCTCTTCTCCCTATGACCTAAAAGTCTACATGTGGTATCGTTATATTTGCACACTAAGCTTGCATGTTATATGTGGATTAATGATTCGCTGGGATAAAAAAAAACAGAGTGGATAGGTCTCCCAGCCTATTAGACAATAATTAGACAGGTAGATCCCTTGGTCAGTTATATACCTCTTTGTCCCTGAAGGTTGGTGTAGGGGTTAGACTAAATTCATAACTTGACCATTTACATATCCTTGACCCCAAATATCCATAAGCCCTTAAGCTAGCTAAGACACACAAACCTTATGCTAAGGTTAGGTCTCTCCCAGATTCCCCTCCTAAGCTTACATTTTTTCCTTAAAAATGTTGTTTCTTTATGTGCCAGCTCTGCCACTCTGAGTGAATATATATGATGTTTACTTACTTAGTGGCTTTCGTAATACTAATCTATGCCTATCTTTTTAAGGCACTTATAACCATTCCAAAATATGTTTGTGCCTCCTTATTTAGAGCCAAAATCTTATTAATGTTACCCTGTCTATACTATAGCTATATTATTATCTTCATCTACTAACGCCTTTAAAGGAAGGTTTATAAGGATAACAATGTTGTTAGTTAGTACATGCCTGCTTAAATTATTTATTAGTTATTACCTAAGATGTATATTCGTTAAATCTCTATGCATAGTTAACCTAGCTTCACGCAGTGCTTATAATCTGGTTTGCTGAGGCTATTACTGCACACCTATACCGCATTATTGTCACAAACGTTAGAATCTTTAGTAGTCACTTACCTGAATCTCAATTCTAACATGGACTATTTATACATATAGAGGATTTCTACCTTAGTTCTTCCCCAATGCTATAGAATAACCCCCCAGCTAATGTTTTTAAATACAGATTCTCAAAAGCAGTAAGTTCAACGTATGTCCAATAACTATTACTATTATGCTTGTACTTGACAATGGGCACTTATATCATTTTCTTTCTAAGCAAATTTACTATATATGAACTCTTTACATAGACCTAACTAATACCCATGTTATATATGTCAGATATGGTCTTAGCCTTTATTACTATGTTTTAACTGTTAAGTTCTCCCCCATGTACAGCATTAGCTTATCTCTCATGTTGCTCATTTTAAGTGGGGTAATCCTCAAATGTACCTATTTGCTCTATGGACCTAACTAACACACTTATTCTAGGTGCAATGCCTGATTTTAGCTATTGATTACACGTTGTTGAATACATAACGTAATATTTACTTGCAAAATGTTTACATTAGTTTGGCAGAGGCTCCCAATTGCTATGCATATGCCACATAGTACTGGTAATAGAGATTTATTTAGTGGTGAGATGAGTAATGCTTTGGAAAGGCATTCAGAGGAGCTAGTACAATATATCTTGTCTGATTACCGATGAAACGTTTAACTTTTTTGCTTATTATTAAAATATCCATTTATATACCCCCAATATGCTTATGCATGGCCAATAGCAAATGGATAGATAACCCAACGTTATGGCTTATTTTTATTACTACACTGGCAAGGATAATAGCCCCCACCAAGCTCTCTAAAATACTTTTATATATCTTTGGCTCCGCCCTCCACCTTTTCCCCCTATATATAGCGGTGCTTACCCGCTGAATTTCCCCCTCTCCCCTTCTCTATATACGCATTTACGCGCTTTTTGAAGCTCTTAAAGAGCTGTACATCTGGCCTTCAGATATCTTTTGTCTTATATACTTTTGGCCCATGGGGCCTTAACCTATATTCCTAACTGGTCAGTCATTCATGTTATAATATTGAAAAACTGAGGTTTCATTAGCCTTTCAACAATGTATTATATAGTTGCCGAAATGCTTCGGCTAATCTTGTATGTGTTTTGCTCTTCTGACAAAAAAGTGTACTATGTTTTATGTTTGTTATGCAAAAACCTCAATAAAAAATTATTAAAAAAAAAAAAAAAGTATTAGCCAGCTTTAGAGCCTTGATCCTATCCTGGATCTCCTCTATGGTAGTCTCCTCTGAAATTAGATCAGACAAAGAGTCACACCAATGAGAGGCTGCACCAGCAACTGTTGCCACTGCGAACCCTTATGAAGAAACATCTTTCTTAAATAACCCTCCAGTTGCTTATTCATAGAGTCTCTAAAAGAGGAACTATCCTCAAGAGGAATAGTAGTACTCTTGGCTAAGGTAGATATAGTGCCCTCTACTCTAGGAACAGTGTGCCACAGATCTTGCACTGAATCAGCCACAGGAAACATCTTTTTAAACACAGGAGACGGGTTAAAAGGAACACCCGGCTTCTCCCATTCCTGAGATATAATGTCAGACATGCGATTTGGAACAGGAAATCCTCCACAGATTTAGGTTTGACATCAAAACCTCTATTCAGTTTATTAGCCTGTTTAGGAGCCTCTGCAACAGTTTCGGAGTCACCCAAAGTAGCTAAAACCGCCTTCAAAAGTTAACGGAGAAGCTCCAGTTTAAATGTAAAATGAACCTACTCAGAATCTATTGTACTAGGAACTGCAGATTCTGAATCAGAGATCTCACCCTCAGAAGCTACAGAGGAATGGTCCTCGATAAATAACTGAGAAAGACTAACCAAATCAGTCTTGGCGGAAACAGAAGCCATAGAAATGTTCTTAGATTTCCTTTTACCAGAGCTAGGTAAAGCACTTAGGTCTGCAGAAACTGCAGAAGTACACTATGCAGCAAAAATCTTTGATAAGGAATCTCACAAGAAAGATAAATAAACCAGACACTCTGCTGGTAAAAATATTGCAAAATAACAATCACCTAGATTACGAGTTTTGCATTAGGAGGGGTGCAGTGCTAACGAGCAGTTTATGCTCACTGCTCACTTACAGACAGCGCTGGTATTACAGGTTTTTAGAAACCCGGCGTTAACCGCAAAAAAGTGAGTGAAGAGCAAAATTTAGCTCCACATCTCACCTCAATACCAGCGCTGCTTACGTTAGCAGTGAGTAGGTAAAACGTGCTTGTGCACGATTTACCCATAGGAATCAATGGGGGAGAGCCGGCTGAAAAAAAAAACTAGCATCTGCAAAAAAGCAGCGATCAGCTCCTAACGCAGCCCCATTGATTCCTATGGGGAAATACTTGAGCATGAACCCTGAGTCTAAACACCCCTAATCTTACACTTATTAACCCCTAATCTGCCGCCCCCGACATCGCCGACACCTGCATTAAATTATTAACACCTAATCTGCCACTCCGGACACCGCCGCCACCTACATTATACTTATGAACCCCTAATTTGCTGCCCCAACATCGCCGAACCCTACATTATATTTATTAACCCCTAATCTGCCGCCCCCAATGTCGCCGCAACCTAACTACATTTATTAACCTCTAATCTGCCGCCCACAATGTCGCCGCCACTATATTAAATGTATTAACCCCTAAACCTAAGTCTAACCCTAACCCTAACACCCCCTAACTTAAATATAATTACAATAAATCTAAATAAAATTACTACAATTACCTAAATTATTCCTATTTAAAACGAAATACTTACCTATAAAATAAACTATAAGCTAGCTACAATATAACTAATAGTTACATTGTAGCTATCTTAGGGTTTATTTTTATTTTATAGGCAACTTTGTATTTATTTTAACTATAGTTATTAAATATTTATTAACTATTTAATAACTACCTAGTTAAAATAAAGACAAATTTACCTGTAAAATAAAAACTAACCTAAGTTACACTAACACCTAACACTACACTATAATTAAATTAATTACATAAATTAAATACAATTAATTACAATTAAATAAAATTATCTAAAGTACGAAAAAAAAACAAGCAATAAATTACAGAAAATAATAAAATAATTACAAGATTTCTAAACTAATTACACCTACTCTAATCCCCCTAACAAAATAAAAAGCCCCCCAAAATAAAAAAATCCTACCCTACACTAAATTACAAATAGCCCTTAAAAGGGCCTTTTTAATAACAAATAGCCCTTAAAATGGCCTATTTAATAACTATTGTACCTAGTTAAAATAAATACAAAGTTGCCTGTAAAATAAAAATAAACCCTAAGCTAGCTACAATGTAACTATTAGTTATATTGTAGCTAGCTTATGGTTTATTTTATAGGTAAGTATTTAGTTTTAAATAGGAATAATTTAGGTAATTGTAGAAATTTTATTTAGATTTATTGTAATTATATTTAAGTTAGGGGGTGTTAGGGTTAGACTTAGGTTTAGGGGTTAATACATTTAATATAGTGGCGGCGAAGTTGTGGTAGGCAGATTAGGGGTTAATAAATGTAGGTAGGTGGCGGCAATTTTAGGAATGGCAGATTAGGGGTTAATAATATTTAACTAGCATTTGCAATGCGGGAGTGCTGCGGTTTAGGGGTTAATATATTTATTATAGTGGCAGTGATGTCCGGTTCGGCAGATTAGGGGTTACAAATTTTATTTTAGTGTTCACGAAGTGGGGGGCCTCTGTTTAGGGGTTAATAGGTAGTTTATGGGTGTTAATGTACTTTTTAGCACTTTAGTTAAGAGTTTTATGCTACGGCGTTGTAGTGTAAAACTCTTAACTACTAACTTTAAAATGCGGTACCAGGCTTGACAGGAGAGAGTCTACCGCTCACTTTTTTGAAGACTAGTAATACCGGCGCTATGCAAGTCCCATTGAAAATATAGGATAAGCAATTGACGGAAGTGGATTTGCGGTATTTCCGAGTCTGGCCAAAAAAGTGAGCGGTACACCTGTACCTGCAAGACTCGTAATACCAGCGGGCGTTAAAAAGCAGCGTTGGGACCATCCAACGCTGCTTTTTAAGCCTAACACACAACTCGTAATCTAGGTGAATAACTTTTAAAATAATAAGAATGTTTAACCCCTTATTGACCAAACCATTTTAAAATGTTCTTACCTTTAAGGACCAGGGTTGTTTTTACATTTTTGCGGTGTTTGTGTTTAGCTGTAATTTTCCTCTTGCTCGTTTACTATACCCCCACATATTATATACCGTTTTTCTCGACATTAAATGGACTTTCTAAGTATACCATTATTTTCATCATATCATATAATCTACCGTAAAAATCTTTTTTTTTAAATATGATGATTTTTTTTAAAACCACCCACTTTTTATAACTTAGACCCCCAAAATCTGTTACACATCTACAACCACCAAATAACACCAATGCTAAATAGTTTCTAAATTTTGTCCTGAGTTTAGAAATACCCAATGTTTACATGTTCTTTGCTTTTTCTGCAAGTTATAGGGCAATAAGTACAAGTAGCACTTTGCTATTTCCAAACCATTTTTTTTCTTCAAAATTAGTGTTAGTTGCATTGTAACACTGATATCTGCCAGGAATCCCTGAATATCCCTTAAGATATGTATCTTTTTTTTTAGTAGACAACCCAAAGTATTGATCTAGGCCCATTTTGGTATATTTTATGCCACCATTTCACCGCCAAATGCGATCAAATAAAAAATTTGTTAACTTTTTCACAAACTTTAGATTCTCACTAAAATGAATTTATAATGGATTTGGAATAGCTTTTTGGTAATTAGAAGGCCGCTAAATGCCGCGGTACACCACACTTGTATTATGCCCAGCAGTGAAGGGGTTAATTAGGTAGCTTGTAGGGTTAATTTTATCTTTAGTGTAGAGATCAGCCTTCCACCTGACACATCCCACCCCATGATCCCTCCCTGACCCCTCTCAAACAGCTCTCTTCCCTCCCCCACCCCACAATTGTCATCCCCATCTTAAGTAAAGGGCAGCAGAAAGTCTGCCAGTACTAAAATAAAAAGCTTTTTTAAAAAAAATATATATATATATTTTATATATATTCTGCAATGAAGGATCCCCTCTTACCCCCCAACCTCCCTGATCCCCCTCAAACAGCTCTCTAACCCTCCTCCTCTACCTATTTGCTGCCATCTTGGGTACTGGCAGCTGTCTGCCAGTACCCAGTGTGCTAAATTTTAGGCTTTTTTTTTCATACCCTACCCCTCACAGATCCCTTTCCCAACACTTATCCCCCCCTCTCCCTCCTTCCCTTTCACTAAAAATATTCCATAGTGTAGCGGTCCCACCCGCTCCCGCCTCCTCGCATGCTCCCGCCCCTCATGCACGCTTCCGCCCCTCACGCGTGCTCCAGGACCTCTCTTCCCTGCTCACTGGAAATTCTCTAGTGATGGGCCACCCACGCCACCAACAATCGGCACCATTGCTGGCCGATGCAGAGAGGGCCACAGAGTGGCTCCCTTTGCATTGGTTGCTTAAAAAAGGGTATTGCAGGATGCCTCAATATCGAGGCATCACTGCAATACCCTGAAAGCATCTGGAAGCGATCAGGATTGCTTCCAGTGCTTGAAACCCCTGAGGACGTGCCAGGCACGTCCTTGGTCGTTAACGACCAATTTTTGTAGGAAGTGCCTGGCACGTCCTTGGTCGTTAAGGGGTTAAACCATTTATAGATTCAAGAGAAAAGTTTGAAAAACTCTTTGAACCAATACGTTTCTCAGGAACAGAAAATCTCTTTATTATTATATTTACTTTGACTAGATTTAGAGCAGAGAGTTGAATGTCAGAGGCCTTATAAGGAACTTGCAGATTATTTTGTAAAATTTAAAAATTTCTAAAAACTGGTAAAACCATGTGAAAAATTAAAAACTGATTATAAAAGTACTTGTTAGAGGCTGCCTTGCCTGAAGCCTGAACTATATTGTTAAAAAATATTATGAATCAAGAGTTCAATCTTTGGGCCATTAAATCATCTGGAATAGAGGATTAAACAAAAGACCATAAAGATCTAAAAGTGAAACTGAGTTATTGATAAAGTGGTATTGAATCCTTTGAAGAAGAAACCCTTCTCCCAGATGAAGCAATAGTTAACTGACATATTCTGCCTCACAAATTTCATTCCTATGATGTGAAATGCAGAAAAGTACAGAACTCAGTTCAAGTCAAATTCAAGTGACTTCCATTATTTATAGGAAACTAGAGGTTTGTCTCTGCTACAGACATAACTTTGCCTGACTTGAAAAAACAAAACAAGTCTGAAAAGAAATTAGACTGCACAAAGAACAAAGATAAACGGTAACCTGGACTCCTGAAGAAACCAACTCCTTGCTCTCTCCTCAAATTCCAGACTGTACCCCAACTCAATAGACTTATGTCATTAGAAAATATTTTTAAAAAGACAAATACAAAATATGCATGGAAACCTAATTGGAGAATAAACCACTAGAAAAATATATATTTAGAGATGAACCTAAAATGATTAAAAAGAGAACAGATTGTGATCCCCATATAAAGAAGATAGCAAGCGAAATTGAGAAAGCTGATATATTACATGCAAAGGAACATCAGATGTTGAAACAATTCATCCAAAGCTTCCATAAATATAACAAATATAGGAAGAAAGAACAAACTGTTTGAACTTGGATATGCATTGATCTGTAAGAGAAAGTTGCATGATACAGACTACAAAGACTCTCGGAAATAAAAATCATTATTGAGGGGAAAGAATTTTCTAAAAATATATTCTCCTACTATGCCTGCGAAGAACATCAGAAAATTGTTGCTAAAGGAAAAACAGAGTTTGAACTAAAATATATTCCATAAGGGGAATCACTTAAACACCCAGAGGTCTTATATTATTCAAAGGAATTCCCAGAACAGAAAAAAAAAAAAGTCTAAAAGGATAAATTTAGGGACTGGTGGTGGTCCTTAAAGGGACACAAAACCCACATGTTTTCTTTCATGATTCAGATAGAGCATGCGATTTTTTTTTTTTTTTTTTTTTTTTTTTAAAAGGTTTATTAGTTTTATACATCAGTTACAAATCTTTAACAATCAATCTTTCCAGTTTTGACAAAATCATAGTATAACATTTTCATACTGTTTACTTCATGTTTCAACTACTATATAATGCAGTATATGTTTACCCAATCCTGGTCTCAAACATAGAAAATTAAATCTTTTAGGGAGGATACCTGACCATGAAGCATAATAAACTTAAAGATATAAAGAGGTATTCCTTTTTCCCCCTTTCTATTATCATAAAGAAAGAAAGCATAAGAAAAAAAAAAGACTAACAGACCTTTGTCCTTTCCCCTTTTCAACCACAGAAACAACACAAAGAAAAACAAAAATAATCTTTCTGTCTATATTAGTACCTTTTCCCCCCCTGTGATCTGTATATACAATATTCAATTTAAAGTTATAACATCTTAAATCCCATAGAAATATTTACGTCTTATAAAACAACAAAAAAAAAAAAAAAAAAAAAAAAAAAAAAAAATATTTCTCTCCCTCCTCTCTTCCCCCTCCCTCTGATATCTAGGCCTGATCGGGCATTTCAAAAAGCCATTCTCCTCTCAATCTGCAATTTTCCATATAGATTGTATTTTTGAAGTTTCCAATTATTTTCTTTTGCTCCTCGATCTCTCTAGATTTAATCCACTTCTCCCATTTGCTAAAGAAACGTGTTATGTTGTTGTCAATGTGGTATATAGTATCTTGTAATTCTATGAGAAATTGGTGATGAATACTTTCCCCAAGATTCCCAAAGGAAGGTGGTTTGGCCTGTTTCCATCCTTTTAATATAAGATTTCTAGCTAATAAAATTATCATCGTTATAAATTTCCGGTTTTGTAGGTGTTCTTTTTTGTAGTGAAAAAAAAAGATCTGATCTGGTTGTAAGAGTATTTGAGTTTGATAAATTTTGCTCAGCCAGAAATCTATCTTTCCCCAAAAACCTTGTATTTTGGGACATAGCCAAAAGCTATGGATTAGGTTTGTCTTTGGTTGTCTGCATTTAATGCAGAGCACTCCTTCCCCTGTGCCACCCCATTTAGCAATCTTCTCGGGTGTGATATATACCATCCACATTAACTTTACGTGCTGTTCACGCATAGGGATAGCTAATGATGCTTCCTCCACTCTTTCCACGCTTTTTAATATTACTTGCGTAGTGAGATTCGGAAAGTGAGCTTCCCTCCATTTTACAGTTCCACTTTCAATATGTTGTTTGTAGTTTATATTATTTAATAGGTTATATAGCGGGGATATTGAATATTTACCGCTTTTGATGAGATTAATTACCGGAACTAGTGGTGCAAGATCCCAGTTATTCCCTTGTATTTGTATTAATTTAAGGCAATAATGCCTAATTTGTAAAAATGAAAAGTAATGTTTCTCAGAGAGGAAATATTTATTTTTAATTGTTTCGAAGTCTTCAACTTGAATTATTCCCTGATTATTTTTTGTTAGTTGAATAATGTTGGATAATCCCTTTTCTTGCCAGTCTGAAAATATTTTAGATGAATGGCCTTGTTTAAATTCTGAGTTTCCTTTGATAGTTAAGTATCGTGTTGCATAGGGGTGTATACCTAGATATTTACATGTTCTGTGCCAGGCTACAATTGTATCTCTAAGCAAATCTATTTTTTTAACATATGGTGGAAGGTTCTTAACCTCAAGATGGAGAATATTTTTTAAATAAAGAGGTTTTATCAAGCCACCCTCTATCTCTGGCAAAGTAAAATGGTTACTCTCTAGGAGCCAATCAAGGGCAATCTTGGTCACTGCCACCAGGTTATATATTATTAAGTTAGGAAGACCCAGGCCCAAATATTCTTTTTTAAGTGTTAATTTTTGATAACTCAATCTAGGTCTGTTATTCATCCATAAGTATTCCTTAATTGCCTGACTAGAGGTTTTAATCTCCTGTTTCTTAATTAAGAAAGGAATATTCTGGAAAAGATACAATAACCTAGGGAGTGCAATCAACTTAAGTAAATTTATCTTACCAGAGAGAGAAAGTGGCAATGAAGTCCACCTTTTGAGAGTTTCGCAGAATTGTCTAATGCCATTACCAATGTTTAAAGCGTACCATTCTGAAGGGTCTCTGGATATTTTGACCCCCAGGTATGTCATATATTTAGTTACCTCTTTGAATATTTTAGTTTCTGAATCTTGTTTTTTTTGAAGCCATAATACTTCAGATTTAGACTGGTTAATATGATATCCTGAAAAAGAGCCGTAGTTTTTTATAATCTGGCACATTTTATTAAAATTTATCTTTGAATTTCTGGAAAATACCAGTAGGTCATCTGCATAGACCGCTAACTGTATTCTCTTGCCTCCTACCTCAATCCCCTGTATATTATTTCTCAAAGCCATCAGTAAAGGTTCCAATGCAATATTAAAAATTAGGGGCGACAAAGGGCATCCCTGTCTTGTCCCTCTTAGGAGGGGGAAGTAGGGTGTTTTGTTACCATTGATAATTATCGCTGCCCTAGACTCAGTATAAAGTTTCTTAATTAGATTAAGACTATTACCTGAATATCCAAAGTTTATAAGAGAGGCAACAAGGTGGTCCCATGTAACAGAATCAAAAGCTTTACTTGCATCCAGTGATACTATTGAACTATCATCTTTGTTAACTTTTTTGTTATATTTATCATTATACCACTGGTCTGAGATTGTTAAGAAAACTTTCCTTAGATTAACATTTGAGGACCTTCCTTTCATAAAGCCTGTTTGATCCGGATGAATTATTGTATCTAGTGAAACCTGAATCCTTTTAGCTAGAATGCTGGTCAGAATTTTATAATCAATGTTGAGTAATGAGATGGGCCTGTAAGAATCAATTAGTTGTGGATCTTTTCCAGGCTTAGGTATAACTATTATTATGGATTCATTAAAATCAGCTGATGGCTCCAACTGTCCATTCCAGAGCCCATTCAGCAGAGCATTTAATGTGGGGGTTATTTCCTCTATGAGGATCTTATAAAATTCGGATGGAAGGCCATCCGGCCCTGCCGCTTTATTATTTGCCATCATTTTAATTGTTTGTCTTATTTCATTTTCTGTAATGGGTTCATTAATTTTAGTTAAACAATTATTTTCTAGTTTTGGGACTATCAAGGATTCCCAAAATGAGTCCTTGATATTATAATCAATGTGCTGTGCTGAATAAAGCTCCATGAAATAGTCAAGAAAGGCCTTTTGTATATCTTCTGTTTGAGTCCAGATCTGATCTTTATTTTTAATTTTTTTTATAAAGCTTTTGGATTTGTGATTTTTGTCAATTCTTGCTAGAAAGCTACCCACCTTGTTGCCATACCTATAAAACTGTGCGCAAGATTTTATATTTTCTCTAATCTCGTTTTGCATGAGGTAGGTGTCTCTGTCTTTTTTAGCCTGAATATATTGTTGCCAGCTATTTGGAGTTTTTGTCTGGATATATCTGGAATATTTATTGATCACGCAGTTGGTTATCTGCTTTTTATATGCGTGTGTTTTTTTTATTTTGCTTTATTTGGTATGCCAAAATTTCGCCTCTTAATACGGCTTTTGCAGCGTTCCAGTATATATGAGTTTTGTCAAAAGAGCTGCTATTGAACTGTTTATATTCAGCCCATTTAGATCTTAAGAAGTTTATAAACTTACTATTTTTTGCTAGATATTTGGGAAAGAAGAACTGATTAGATTTCGGCATCTTTTGTTTGGGGTCTAATACAATTGAAATGGGGGCGTGGTCTGATATAGTTATTATATCAATAAGTGTCTCCTGAATACAATCTGTTAACTTTTCTGAGATGAGAAAATAGTCTATTCTGGATAAAGTTTTTTTTTATTTCGAGAGGCATGTATATTCTCTCTCATCAGGGTGTCTAGATCTGTATATATCAATTAGTTTTAGATCTTGCTGAAACCTTTTTATAAGAAGAGACTCTCTTTTTCTTCTGGCTATTGTGGATTTATCTAACGTTTTTTGTCTTATTGCTTGCTCACCGTTATCTCTACTTCTATCAACTGCATTATTGGGAGCAATATTGAAGTCTCCACCAATAATTATGGTATGCGTGGAGTACATTAACAACTTATCTCGCAAGCTTTGCCAGAAGTCAATATCCTCCTCATTTGGACCATATACGTTGCAAATTACAATCTTCCTATGTGCAATTTCAGCTTCTAGTATAATGTACCTTCCTTCCACGTCTCTCACTAGTTTGTAAATTTTATATTCTATTGTTTTACTAAACAGGATGGCCACTCCTTTTTTCCTTTGATGTCCTGTAGTATATATCACCTCTTTCACCCAGCCCCCTTTTAGTTTAATAGCCTCTTCCCCTTTTAGGTGTGTTTCCTGCAAAAGCAATATCTGAGCACCCAGCTTTTTCGCGTATCTCAAAATAGCTTTGCGTTTCATGGGTGATGTTATTCCCCCTATATTCCACGAAACTACTTTAAGACTCATTTTCACTAATCTATGGATTTAACTATTATTGAGAAGTCGTTTCTGACTGTAAAGTATTAACAGGATAGGGTGGTCATAGTAGCACATAGGGAAGAGTTGAAGAGTGGAGTGAGGGAGAGAGAAGAGAGGGAGAGAGAGAAAAAAAAAAAAAAAAAAAACATTTATAAATTACCAAGACTTTATTAGTTCCCCTTACTTCGCTGGGGGTCTTCCTTTTCCCTTCCAGTTTTCCCTTGAAGGGGGATTTTCCCCCATAACTAAATTTTATTCTATACATTTTTCTAAAATCAAAGTTAGTATACATTATATTCCTTTATGTGTTAACCTTAAAAGCTAAAACCAATATCAAGAGATTCAGAGAGAACAGGGGCACTGTTCATGTTACAGGGCCTTGTTGTCTTTCTAAGCTATCTTTATGCTCTTTAAGAAACTCGCTTACTTCCTCTGCATCTGTGAATATCCTGTTCCCTGCGGTGGTACTAATGCTAAGTCTGGCAGGGTACAAAAGCCTAACTCTCCACCCGTCTTGTATTAGTTTGGTACATATTGGCGCAAGAGAGCGTCGTTTGTTAGATGTCTCGTAAGAGAAGTCATTAAATAACAAAAGTTTTCTGCCTCTATAGATAATTTCTCCATTTACTTTCCTATAAGCATTCATAATTTTAATTTTTCCCTGAAAATTCAGCAATTTCATGATAACCGGTCTGCCTGCTTTGTTTCTTCCCTCCTCTTGTCTCTCTGAGCCTATTCTATGTATTCTCTCAATTATTATATTTTGAGTTTCGTCTCCAATATTTAATAGAGCCATTAGTTCTACCTCCACAAATCTCTTAAGATCTTTCTCCTGTATGTCCTCTGTTAGGCCAATAAGACGTAAATTATTTCTTCTGGCCCTATTTTCTAAGTCCTCAAGTTTATTTTTCATATTTTCAATCTGGGTGGACATAGTGCGTAGTGTTTGGTCCCTCTGTAGGGCCCCATCCTCAATATCAGATATTCTCTGTTCTGCATACGTGAGTCTGGTTGCAAATTGTTTTACTTCAAGTGTTAGTGAGGTGATATTATTTTGAATTAAGTCAAACTTGGGTGTAAATAATGCGTCAAGCTGCTTAATTAATTCTTCATTGTTAGAACTTTGTGGTAAATTTATTTCCCCCATTCCCCCCTGTGATTCTTGTGAAATTCTATTCCCTTTTTTTTCTTGATTTTTACTTCGGGAAGACATGCCTGGTGAAGTGATTTTGCTTTTGTTTAAGTATTTTTCCATAAATATATGTGACCTCCCCCTTTGCCCCTCAATTAGGTGATAACCCCTTGTGTTTAAAAAGTGGGACTATATATTGATAAATAGTGCCAGACTGTGTAAGTGATATTGAGGAGTTTTTAGGCTTACCTCTGTTAGTTAGAGGGTGCAGAATTTTTTTCCAAGTTAAATTAAATTGTAGACTGCCCCTTTAAGTAGATATAGACGTGCTTATTCGTGTTTGCTATTTTCTTTTCTAACTTGAGCTATCTGAGCTAGGTATATGATATTCAGATTTTATTTGTAGCTAACAAGTATATTGATCTTCTCTAGGCTGCTTTGTACCTTATATTGTTTTATAAAATTACAACACACCAAAATAGCCTAAATATCTAAATATGAGACATGTATGGTATCACTTAAAAAGGAGACATTTGTGAATTTCTAATCCTTATAAAGTGTTAAGCAAGGCTAGCACCGGCTAGTTTGAGACCTGAGATGATTTTTTTTTTTTCTTTTTCTCCCTTCTCCTTCCCTTCCCTCTTCTCTTTTCCTTTTTTTTTCTCTTTTTCTTTCCTTCTTAGGGAATAAAGCTAGCTCACTTATCAATTATCACCTTTGCCTTAAATCTTATAATATTTTGCAAAGTACAACATACCAAGATATCCTAGATGTCTAACAAACATGTGGTATCACTTAATATTGCAAACATATACATTTCTATCATAATTTTTAGCCCTGTACCGACATTATCAATCAGAAAGAGAGAGCACCAGATAACATGAATGATACAACTCTTTTAACCCTGGGTTACCCCCGGGGCATATTCAGTAAAAGTTTCTATAGCCGGTATCCTTATGCAAGGAGGCTAATTGTTCCACTGCTGATATTATTATAGCAGATGCTGCTTGAGAGTTTTTATAAGTCCCACATCTTTTTGTAGTGAGTAAACAGTGGGAAGAGAAAGAAAGCAGTTCTCTGGGCTTTCTTTTTCCTTCTTCACTTCCTTTTCCCCTTCCTTCTCTCTCCTCCCCTTCTCTCACTTCTGCTCTCTTTCTTTCCAACAGCAGGCCCAGTTAATAGACTATGCTTTTTTTCTTTTTTCTTTTCTTTCTTTGAAAAAAGTCTCCTTTTCTCTTTCCTCTCTCTTTCCCCTTTTAGACAAATTGCTTGCTTTACTTTCCTTTGTAAGTGCTCTCTTTACCCTGTTTTCCTACAGGGGAGACATTAAATGTTCATAATTTGGTACTCTTCATTCAGGACTTTTGCTCTTCAGGGGGTTACACTGCACTAGGAGGGTTGAGGGGGGGGGGATGAATAACCTATGTCAGGCCCTACTCTCGCAGGAGCTCCAATATGTTCACAATCTGGCTCTACACCTGACACCCCCCCCCTCTACCAATTGTATGCAGATATTGTTTCAGCAAAGTTATTAAAGAAAAAGACAAATCCAAACTTATCTTATTCTGTAGCGATGATTCTGGTATCTGTGGTTTCACCGCTCAGCAGGACTTTCTCTCCTGCTGATCTTCCAAGTATATGGACTTACTGGCAGGTCGAGGTGGTGTTGTGCTCAGGATCCCTTTAGCCTGTGTCCTGAGCTGGCCGACAAGGAACACTTGTCTCCTTTCCTCCTGGGGCAAGAAGTTGATATATGTGACACCTTTCCCACTGCTATATCCGCTCACCAACTGCTCCTTGGGTCCTGGCGGGCAGCGTGTGTCACTAGGGGCTCTTTAGGCAGCCACTGTAGATGGGCCTAGTAGGCCGGTGATAGTAGGCTCTGCAGGGCTGTCGGCCTCCTTAATGGCAGCTACGGGTCCTGGGCTGGGTGGTTGCGGCCCGCCTATAGGCACTCGATGCCGCGGCTTCTTTCTTAGGCCTCTGGAAGCAGGCAGCGTACTACACACGCGTCTGCTTGCTTAGCCCCTCCTACCGGAAGTCAGCATGCGATTTTAAGCAACTTTCTAATTTACTCCTATTATCAAAAAAATTTTGAGATACAAAATAGGTCATAAAGTCCCCTGTTTCATGGGGAAAAGAAAAAAAGTCAGATTCAAATCCTAGATCTTATTCCAAAAACGGCACTATCACTTCCTAGGTTCCAAGTCAAGGGCTGAAAGAAAAGAACTCCTGTATGTATAGGATCAGAGGCGTAACTAGAAACCAGAGGGCCCAGGTGCAAGAATCTAAGAAGGGCCCTCCCACCACCCCTCCCCCTCCAAAAAAAGGTGAATTTAATACATTTTTTTTTACATTTAACACAGAAAAGAATGTGAATCAGATTACATATGTCTGCAAAAGGAGGAACCCTGTGCCCACAGTCTGTGAGATGGTCTGGCCCCCCCTAATACTGTATATATATATATATATATATATATATATAGTGACACTATTTAACCCCCCAGTACTGTATATAGTGAGTCAGTGACACAGTCTGTAATGTGCCAGTGAGATGGCTGGCCTGACCCTACCCACCCAGTACTTTATAAAGTGACCACAGTAGTCAGTGACATGGTCCACCCCCCGCATACTGTATATAGTGGTACTGTATAGTGACACTGTTTACCCCCTGCCCCCCCCATGCTGTAGTAACAAGGTCTGTAATTTGCTGGTTACACAAACACACATACATGTATAAATACACACACACACATAAACACCAATGGGTAAAACAGAAACACTAACCCCTGTAGTCATGTCCCACTCACATGATATCAGTTTTTAAGCTGGGCCCCCCACCCTCAGGGGCCCAGTAGCACCTGCGACCTCTGCACCGCCTGTAGTTTCGCCCCGGTATAGGATCTTTCAATAAATAAGCCTTAAAAGGGGCTAAGGACACCATCTAAAGCACTTCTTAAAGGTATCAACTGTCACATATCCGGGCTGACATGGATATTGAACCAGTAGCAGCAGAACTGTAGAGCGTGCAAATAAGCTGCATATAAGTTTCTTGCATATCCTTATCAGGATTAATTACTAATTATCATATCAAAATTCTACAGAAGACAAATTTGTGGAGTCTTTGTGAAAATGTGAAAAACTTCCTTACCTGGACTAATCTGTTAGAGAATCAGTAACCAGGAAAATGTAACAGTAGAAAGATAATCAGACAAATGCATGCGCTGATTTGAATTGTAGAACACAGAAGAACAGAATCCTTGAGAGAAAAATAGCATTAGTCAAAAATCATAGAAAGATTGTACAGAATTCCAAAGGTGAAGCTTGAAAATTCACACTTAAATGAATAAAATAAGTGAAGAGAGGTTCTACTTTCTAAAGGAACTATATGTTTATAAATGGGGACAGTTATAATATGCTCCATAATGTACATAGAAATACACAGTCAAAAATACACAACCACCCAAGCAACTTTATAATGCAATAGAATACACACAACAGTAAATAAATAATGTTGCAATATGCAACAGGGACTTTATGATACAGATCAAACAAATAGTGTAAGGGAGAAATGTGAGAATAAAAGCCCTTTTGTGATTTAAAAAGATTAATAATTGTAAACATGAATAAAATAAAATGTACAAAATAATTTACAATATAAATTTGGCTCTTAAACATAGTAACTTACCCCCTACTACACAGGGGGGGAAAAGACACAGGTGTAACAAACTGGGCTCAGGAGACAGTTCAAATGGCGGAAATAGCATGGCTGGAAAACTATCTGCTGTTGAACAGCGCTTTTCACCTGCCAAATAAAATGAATGTTAACTGTAAAGCTAGTTAGTAAAATATACATACATTTAAAAAGGTGTGTTATGTGCATTCAGAAAAACCAAAGCATGCAAATTGTGCCTGCCACGCGTTATCAAAAGCCTGGTGTGTGCTATAAATTTAGGAAAGTGGCAGCATAGTATTGATAGAAAGAAAACAGTTGATGCACGCTAAAGAAATATGTGAGTGTGCAATGAAATAAAATCACAGAGTACCTCTCAAACAAAGTCTCCCATATAAAACATATATACTAGACAAATATAATATGTAGTTTAGAAAGGTAGTAGTGTCTGTATATGAGATATGTGTCCTGTGGCTACTATGTACCTTAAAAATTGGTGTACCTGCTAATAGACTGTGGGGCTATGTGAGTGTATTAAATGGCTGCAATTACCTATGATGCACTCACTCTACCATGCTTACAGCTGCAGCAAAAAACTTCTTCTAGTAGAGAGCCCGCCCAGTATGGTGCCAGCAACAGCAGGGAAAATTGCAAAGAGTACAATGGCAATTGCAAAGAATACAACAGCAAGTCCCCATGACACCTGTGGCAGAATAATCCAACAGGAATAGGCTAAGGGACCAGTCCCATGATGCCTATGGTAGGCTAGTGATAAACACCCACAGGAATTACTTGATTATTCTCATCTATGTAAAACCAGGGTTTCTGAGGGGGAGAAAGTGTCTCACATAGATCTGAGAATCCCTGTTCACAAAGAAACTGGAGCACCTCATTTTTTCACCTTCCTCCTGAGAAGCAAATATAAGACTGGGATATCAGAGAGGTTAAAGGGATTAAAAGCTTGTGAAATGTTGGGTATTTTATAAAGAACTTATAAAGAGCTTATAAAGAGCTTATAAAGAAACAAACATGGCTAAACATATCAAATAAAGACTAATATGAACAGATTTTGACTCTTTGGTTTTGAATTTAAGCATAGAAGATTAATTGGGAGTGCAACTTCGATTCAAGGAGTTTATTACTGATGGGTACTAAAATGCACAGTAATCTACCGCACTTACATAAAAACAAACTTTAAAAGCATATTATTGTCTGTCCCTTCAAGTCCTTGTTACCGGACATTCGCTTAGGCTTGGTGGGGTGATTTCCTTTCTTGCGGAGTGGATCCGATCTCCGGCTCGCTCATTCTGGAGTTCCCTTGTTTAATTGACATTACATGGTCAGGTAGTATGCTGGAATGGGTTCTATGCATTTCGTCTGACGCTGGTCAGGCTTTCTCAAGAAGAAATGTTGTTGCCATCTGCACAATGGTTTTAGTGTGAATGACAACCACGTATTTTCATCCCAGGGAAGGGTGTTTCGGAGTTGATTACGGCGCCCCAGCCACAGCATCCCTGGTGATCTAGTCGCCCAGCATTATTTCCAGGCCCAGGAAACTCACAAGTGCTGGGTTGCTGCAGAATGCTTAGGGTAGTTGGATGGAGAAGGTAAGTATTCAAATCCATCTCCCTTAAGCCCTAGAAACCCCCTAAACCCATTGTTTTTAAGGCAATTGCAAAACTTGAGGGATAGGAGTAAAAGCTAAGAAAAAAAAGGGAAAATAAAAAAACACACATTTTGGGCCAGATTATAAGTGGAGCGCAAATTAACACTCCCGTTAGAGCGTTAATTATGTTAGAAATAAGCTTTTTGCTCTCATCGGGTTGCGCTCATATTATGAGTTGAAAGTAAACTGTTTTCACTCTTGAGGTAACTTGAAGAGTGCAAAAACCTGAATTTAGAATATATATATATATACATGATTTTATATAGGTATAGTTATATATATATATATAGGAATATCTATTTATAAAGATATAGAACATATTCTACTAGGTGCAAAACATTGGAATGTGAAATATTTACAGTAAATACACAGTTAAAACCTTTAATAAATATAAATAATGCATAGATATGCTTTTACATATTTTCATCTACTTAACGGCAAAGGGCTCCAATGCACACACACATATATATATATATATATATATATATATATATATATATATATATATAAATATGAAAGAGTAATGGGTTTAACAAAGATAGAATTAAGAAAGATACAAGATTAAATACAATTTCAATGAAACAGAAATACCAAAGAGATTGGTCAGATTATCAAGATA
The DNA here is from genome assembly GCF_027579735.1 of Bombina bombina. Taxonomy (NCBI): domain Eukaryota; kingdom Metazoa; phylum Chordata; class Amphibia; order Anura; family Bombinatoridae; genus Bombina; species Bombina bombina. The sequence continues at coordinate 896,817,259 of NC_069500.1, forward strand.
ATAAAATCTATGATTATGCATATAGTGCATCAAGTGTCTCAGAAACTGAAGCATCAAGTGGAAATGAGAAACAAACAAGCAAAACCTATAGGGACCAACAAAAATGTTTTTTAGGTCACAGACCCACAAATATAGGAGAGGGGGGAGGAAGCACAGACCAAAGAGGCAGACGGAGGTACTCTTTGAGACAGAGGAGAAAGAACAACAATTAGCAACAAATGTGGTACATTTATCCATTAAAATCTTAACAGCTCCATAGATCGAAGTTTTAGAGAAAGGATTAACATTTTTACCAACAAATGGAATTGATAAGTTTGATTTGGTTAAAGACCTTCATCTTTTTGCTCGAAAAATTGTTTTAAAAAAAGCATTTTAGAACAAACCGGAAATAACTACTCTAAATATTCATGAAAAACAGAGCCTTAAAGCTCTGGAAGAGTTGGCAGCTGAAAGTAATAATCAAGATGCAGCCATCTATATCCTATAAAAAGTACTATAGGATATAGTGGATTTCAAAGCAACTGTACATATATGCCAGCCCCATCTAGTACACCATTGATACACAATTTTGTAAAATTGGTTGAAAAAGATATTGATCTCTTGAATAATGAAGTTCCATTCTCAGACAACCTGACCAAAAAACAAATAAAGCTCTGAAGAAACTAAAAGATGATATAAATATTACCATAAAGCCATTGGATAAGGGGGGCAACGTAGTTATTTTAAACACAAGTGACTACATTGATGAATGTCACAAACTTCTAAAAGATGCCAAACAATACAAAATACTATGCTTTAACCCCTCAAATAAGTATAATGATGACCTGTTGAATATACTAGTAAGGGCTAAAGATGAGGGCCTTATAAACCAAAAAGAATTTGACTTTCTATATGTAAATTACCCAATAACACCCCCAGGACGCCCCATAATTTCGGGGATGGGATCTCTAACAGAAAGGATTTCCCAATATATGGATTTTTGTCTCAGACCAAGTCTACTTAGTCTGCTATCTTATGTTAAAGACACCCTCCAAGGGCTCTATTTATCATCATAATTCTCCTACATTTGCGCCTATAATTACTCTGTCGGATTTATTCTACGATTTATCAACACATTTTACGCCCAAAAAAAGCTGTAATACATCCTAAAAATGCGACCAGTTTTTTGCTCTCGCCAAGGTGCACAGGTGCGCCAAATATAGCCAAAAAACAATGTATTTTGGTCGTATTTTTAGAAATACTCCCAACGAATCGCCGAAAATCATATTTATCATTATTTTGCGCCAAAGGAGAACCTATAATTCTCCTATAAATCCGACCGTGAAAATACTCCATAACCATGTAGGAGAACTTTGAATTTACTCCCTTATTTTCTTCATAGAAGATGGAGTTTTTTTTTTATTTTGGCCGCTATTTCTCTTGCTTAGTCCCAGGAAAATCGTGAAAATTATTGAAATATGTTCCTGAGACGGCAAAGAGTTCCTAGATTGTTTTTGCCCCATTCTGGACTTGAGGCATTATCTGATCGCAAAATTAAGCGCAAATTTAGGATAAACCGAGAAAGCATACTGAATCTATATTCTTTGATTAAAAATGACATCGATCAGGGCAGCCACTAGAAAATTTGGGGCTCCTGACTCAACCATTGATCAGGGCCCCCCCCCCCCTCCTTTGACATGTGCAATTTTTGACCAAGTGACTAAAATGTATATGCACTTTATTCTTAATTATCTATTTAAACTTGGAAATGTTGTAAAGGTAGTAACATACACACACACACAGACACACTCATACACTGAAACACACAAACACACTCACACATAAGGATTCACATATAGACACTCTAGCAGACACACAAAGAAACACACTCAGACACAGAAACCCAAACAGACACTTAGCACTTGTTTACATTGACCTGACAAGTAATGAGGTAAACTACAGTTTTGTAAAAAAAGGAGATTTAGAAAACAAAATATGGAGTTCTGATTATCTTTTTGTAGAGTTAGATGACAACTAAATTATGACAACAGCATGCAGTGGCTGAAAGGAAGGGCCCTGAACTGCCTAAACACACATCCTCACAGAGACACCTACAGAAAACACAGACATACATACATACACACAAACACCCTCACAGAAACACCCATAGAAAAAGCTCAAAGACATATGCACACACCCTCACAGACATCCACAGAAAATGCACAAAGACATACACACGGTAACACCCACCCTCACAGAGAGACCCACAGATAAAAAATACATACACTTAGAGACACAAACCAAAGCACAAAGACATAAACACATATACCCACAGAAACACTCACAGGAGGAAACATTTATGCACCTTGCATCCCCTAAATCAACAGTGTGTGACATGCATGATAAAAAAATGCAGAAATTAAGAGATCACTTTTTAAAGAATCATATTTGTAAATGTGCAAACAAAAATAATTCTGTGAATTCAAAATTGTACATTAATGAACTGGGTAGATGGCTAGATGAAGAAAAGTACCTTTAAAAGGTTGACATATGTTTGTTTGTTTTTTTTCCCATTTTCCCCAACCAAGAGCACCACTTCAAATATAGTGTACAAATTTTCCCATCTGTCAGCTGTACTTATGGATTTTGAAAATGCTGTACTCTATATGGTCTTGGTGGGACCATAAGCTGTGGTACTCATACCATTAGATCTGGTTAAATGCAGGATTTAGGCTTGTTGGTATGTATTTCAAAACTAAGTCAGCTGTAGTGTAAACTGAACAGTTTTAAGTTAACATGTCTCATTTCAAACACTGAGCAATCTTAGTCTGAGAGTATAAAATTTTATGCAGATGTAAAAATCTTAGATAAAAGGCCTCCTTGCATCTGGAAAGTCCTTGCATAAAGGGGCAGTAAACTGGAATGTAATATATATATATATATATATATATATATATATATATATATATATATATATATATATATATATATATATATATATATATATATATAAAATGCATATCTGCCAAAAGGGCATCTACCATTTGTGTATTGAGGAGGAAACATTTCTGCATGGTTTTAAATATAGAATTTCTACAGCATTGTCAAATAATCATAAATACACTGCTGCTAAAAAATGTGTTTTTATGGACCCCTAGCCCCACCATACAACTACTGCCACACTGAAGTTACAATCCAAAATTGCACAAAGAAATAAAAAACATTTGTTAAGTAAGTCCTACCTCCTCTTCAAATGAAAGTGATCTGCCGTCTGACTCAGGCACACACTGTACAAAGTGCCAAGTCTGTCTCACACTGAGCATAGTGGTTTAGTGCATACTAAGAAATCCTCTCAAATGCTAATACTTTACTCCTTGTAATAAAATTTCCCATGCTCAATTAGCACTCTGCTATAGTACCCACTGGTGGCTGCCAAAATTTAAAAAAAAAAAAAAAAAAACTTTTTTTTTTTTTTTTTTTTAGTTCTTGCCTCATGGAGCCCCCTGGCTCATTGGGCCCCTGACAGGAGTCACCCCTGTCACCCCCTGATGGCGGCCCTGACATCGATCCCCGAACCAGAAGAACAAGGGCAATACCTGGATTTTTGAAATTACTCGCAGTTTTGCATTTTTTGGCAATCGGATCTTTTCAGGCTGTATCCAGTGATGTTGTGGGCATGAGTCAGCCTTCATTTTGCCGCCATTTAACTATTGTTTTAAAAGCAATTCTAAAGCATCTTTCCAAATTTATTTATGTTCCTAGGAATGTGCATGAATGGCATACAGTAAAGTCCACCTTTTACCAAGTTGCCGGTATGCCCAATGTTCTTGGTGCTATAGATTGCACCCATATTGCTCTTAGACCACCATCCCTAAGGGAGGAGCAATATAGGAACAGGAAAAGCTTTCATTCCCTAAACATACAGGCTGTGTGTGATGCAAACCTTAGAATTTGGGCTGTTCGATCTGGGTTTCCTGGATCATGTTATGATTTCCACATCCTGAAACAATCTGCACTATTTTCTGCTTTTGAACAGGGCAACATGCCACACGGTTGGCTATTAGGTAAATATGAACTTATTTTAATATAATTTCATTATAATGCAATCAGTTATATGTAAAAAAAAATTTGTATTTGTACTTTATACATTTATTTTACATATCACATGTCATAAATAAATATATGAATTATGATTAATTGTAATGTATAACTTATTTATAATCTCTAATCAATTTTTCATTTTCAAAAATAGGTGATAGTGGTTATCCGTGCCGAACTTGGCTGTTGACACCCGTCCCAATGCCTCATACCCGAGGAGAAATTAAATTTAATGAATCCCACCGTAGCACAAGAAGTGCTATCGAAAGAACTTTTGGGGTTTTAAAAATGCGTTTCAGAGTCTTGGATAGGTCTGGAGGAGCACTTCTATATTCGCCAGAAAAATGTAATGACATAATTCTAGTTGCATGCATGTTGCACAACATTGCAATTTCCCAAGGCAATTTAGAGGAGGAGTGTCCCAATGATCCCACAGATGACACTTATATCCCTCAAGACATTATAGGCAGACACACTACAAGGGCAGGTGTACAAAATCGTTTGGAAATAATTGAAAGATATTTTTCCTGTAAGTATTATTGCAAACTATTTAGCATTGTGTATTATTTTATTAAATTGTCTGTATTTGAATTACTAAAATTTATTTTTTCTTTTTTTTTCAGAATACATGTCATCACCCTGGGTTTGAATTGTTTAATAAGAAGTGTATATAAGCCTTTTACTATTTTTTATGTGTAGTGATATTAAAGTTAACTCCACCCATTTGAAAAAATAAAAATTTTGCTTATTTATCAAAAATCTTTTCTTTTATTAAGGGATAAATATATTTATTGAAAATATAACCAAACCAAACTATATATAAATATTAAATAATACAAACTTTCAAACAAACAAAGCTTAAATAAATGTAAAGGACAACAAAATGAAAAACAAAAAAAATATGTACACAGAATTTTTGGGATTATGTGTATCAATTCTGAGATCTACGATTCAGAATTTCTAAAATTTTTTTATAGTAATCACTTTTTATTTCCGAATCATGTTTCAGAATATTGTTCCTTTCTTTCTGTAATTCAATTAGTTCCTTAAAAAAAGCACTTTGTTAATTTCTAAATGATGATGCCATATCTGTCAGTGCCTGTATGTCATTGGTTCGCTCTGTAATTGGAGGTTGTCTGACTTCTTTGGCTGCTTCCTCAATGTCAGATTCGTTGATCATTGGACTCGCAGCAGGTGTATTTAAATCAGGTGGTGTTGGTCCCTCCTGTGTGTGACCATGTATTTGGGTCTCATCATCATCATCCTCTTGATTGATGGTGTCCTCGACTAGTGGTTCCAGTGTCAATTCGACCTGTTCTTCTTCAAAAACAAAAATAAAAATAAAAAAAAAGATAAAAAAAAATAAAAACAACGATATCTAACCTTTAAAATTTAAAATTTCCATACATACCATCATATAATGCAATTGAACTATCTTGCATAGTTTGGAGCAATGCTCTAACACCTGTTGAGAAAAAAAAAGGGTTAACAAAATTACAATTCTTGTCTTATATTTTAAATTTTTGAGATTTCTATATACACAATCGTTCATTAAAAAATTATTGTTATTGATAACAATTTTAGGGTATTTATGTATCAAGCACCATGTAATTTGATAGGAATTATAGAATCCAAAAACATAAAATCAATAACACTTTTCACAAATTGATAATTTAAATTTATTGTGTTTGTTACGTTAAAATGCTATAGCTCTGACAAAATGTAAATTATCGTTGAGGTCAAACTATTGTAAATTATTTTTTGGTTGATTGACAAACAAAATTTAATTTGTTTGTATCAAAACATTATTGTTGATACTCAAAATTTACATAACTTAACAGTTCTTTGAAAAGGTTTACAATCATTGAACAACAAATTTGTTTAGAGCCATAGGTATTAACCATAAATGTCGAAAAATTGATAAAATTAAGATTCTCAGCAGCCTTATTTACTTTGATCTATAATCTTATCTATTTTAAATTCATCATATTGGTAAACAAAGAAATCATTAAATTCATTTCTCAAAGTACATTCAATTATCTTTGTTAATAAAAATATGTATATCAAAATAGAATATTTTCAATAACCATACAAACAACGAAGATTTTCAATACCCATACAAACATTGTTTGATTGATTACAAATTAAATTATGTTACAATGTTCATTATATTTATATGATATTATTAATAATATATATTTTTATTTTATTATTTTGTGCTTAATATTGCTTTTTAGAAGCCCATACTAAACTAGTCATTATGCCCGTTCAAAAGGGCAATTTCTGGTATTACAGTAGTCACACCCATTGCTCTCTACAACGACCACCCCTCTAACCCTATGTTTTGCGATCTCCATCTCCAAACACTTGTCTCTCTTTCTATCTGCAAAGTCTATTTTCTCTCTCTATCTACCATTTTCTTTTCCTCTCGATCACCCACACCTGTCTTTTGTGATCTCTATCTCTCTCACCTTCTATCTCTATCCTCTCCAATCTATCTCTCTTCCCTCCTGTGTTATCCATCTTTCTATCTCTACAGCGCTTGACAGCCTCTGACAAACTCACGATACGATATACACATAATTTATTTTTTATATTGCTTACATGCGCTTTCTTCTCTATCTCTATTTGCTTGGGAAGTTGAAGCTTGAGGTTCCTGAGATGTGGTTTCATGAACAAAAGGTTGGTCCTCCTGTGCATTGACCTCCTCTTCCAAACAGACATCCTCATGTTGTTCTGTATATATAAATAAAAATTTATCAATTCACAATATACCTACAAATGTAAGAACCCCCCACCCACCAAAAAAAAAAAAATATTTACATCTAAAGTCCATTGTGTCTGAAGGAACATCCAGGCCAACCACAACTGCATCACCCATCCTGGCATAGAGAATTTGTTCGAAATCAGTCAATTCTGCTCTGTATCCTGGTCCTCCACCTGTTGCTTTAGCCGATTGTTTTGCTTGGCATACCTTTTTTTTATGTTCTTTCTGATGTCGTTAACCCTCTTCCGACATGCCCTTACCTTACATCCTTAGGAAAGCTTCCCTCGAAAGACACAGATGTGCTAATTTGGGTCCATATTGCCCGCTTTCGCTGTGGGTTAACAGTTCTTGCCTGGTAGCCAATGATCTCTTCATAATGTTCCACCACTTGTTCCACCAAAATACAATTTTGACGATGGGTGAACATGACACTTCTCCCACTTTTTGTCTTTCCGGCTTGCACTGATGCAATCTTAATAATTGAGTAGTTAAAGTGCGCAAAATGGTTTCCACAATTTAACAAAAGTTAACTTAACGTTACAAGCGCATTTAAAGAATTTGTCCATGAAGGTTGATAAAAAAGGGCGTGAACTTTATTTTTCTTGAAAGATCCCTATGTCGCATTAGTATTTCAAAATAAAAAAAATTTCAAATGATTTACGGTCATGTGTTCGGTTATGCATAAATATTTTAAATTGAATAAATATTTATATAAATTCTTATTACATGTTAGTTTTGTCTGTAAAAGTAACAATTGTTATATATACTAGCATTAAAGAATACATTTGTTGCAATAGAGTAAAAAGTTACAGTTTGCATAGACACTAGTAGAGACAATTGATACAATAAAGATTATAAAGCTTAGGATGTAAATAAAAGTTACAATTAGTTTATAATACATATTGAAACATACATTGAAACTTATAAAAATAAAAATCTATATCAATATTAATTTAAAATATTGCATTATTTTATTACGCGTAATTGCGCATTTTAGAAATTAGTTCCGTTACTTGGGTACACCCTAGAAATAGAAATCAGCACAGCAAGATGGCAAGATCTAGAAAATTCTCGATTGGTGAACTATTGATAATTTCATATACAATGGAAAAATATTTTCCTAAAAAAAGAAGGGGAATTTACACCTTGGACCAGGATAGGAGAAATAATATTCTCTGTGAAATGGTAAGAAGAGTGAGGCGTATTTCTGGTCAGAGGAGAACGAGAAAGCAATGCCTAAAACGCTACAATGATTTGATTGAGGACACTAATCCGGTGTTACCCGCGCAAATGTAAGACTTTGACATATAACATAATTAATTTTTATAATGTATGTTACACAGAAATGTATGTATTACATTTGTAGTTGTAACAATTTCATAACATGTGCATTGGAAAAAACATTTATTTTCTAAAACTATCAAATTTACTTGTGTTATATAATTTTATTGTATCTCTTGAAATCACTTACAGAAAAGCATTTCTAGATATGCTCAGAGTCTGGTGATTGATGGCTGCACATTGGTCTATTGTGATTGGCTAACACATTTTAATAGAATTTTACTTTCACAGTTATCTTGAGTGTTGTTTCTAAAGTTAATTAACCTAAATTGTTTTGGTTATCAACTTTACAAGTTTGAAAAGAGATAGTGATGTAATTGTTTGGATTCAACAGTAGACACTGTCTCCCTTGAAGAATGACAAGGTTTTTAAATATGTCTGATTCTTTCTTTTATCTATTTATACTGAATTATAAGCCAACTTTGTTTTGATGTTTGTAAAAAAAAAAGAATTATGTGTGTGAAAGTATGTTGTGCACATCCTATAATCTAAATATTTGAAGGCGATTAGATAAAAAAAAAAAAAAATTTGCAAGATTATATAATCTATTTCTAATATTGGAAATATGGTCTGTTTAGAAAACATATGTACAAAATAATAATTTCTCTTTTCTATAAAATTGTGTATTACATATGATTTTAAATAATATAATCTAAAAAGTGCAACTTATTTGTTTACATTTTGAAATAGTTAAAAACCGTAGAGCACCGAGATATCTCTGTCCAATTGACGAAAAATCCTCTAGTTCTGGTGGAGAATCTGACCCCTTGCCAAGAGTGTTTATGGACAGGGAGGGGAATGATAACACAGGTATTTATAAATTGTAATAATTGAATTATATATAGATTGATACAATGTTTAAACTACAATGAACCTTTTTTGTGTTTAAGTAATAAGAAGGCAACAACGTAGGGCAAGGCCTATTATTGAAAATGATTCAAATAATTAGGTTAACATAATTTTATTACTTGTTATTGCATTTATAATAAAAATATAATTAAAATGAACTGTAAACCTTTTTTTTGGTATACATTTAAGATGAAGCAGAAATTCATGTGGAGAATTACCATCAAGATGGAGAGGGAAATATTAGTAATGAGGAGAGAGAAGAAGTGGCAGAAGATTATGAAATAGGACAAGTGCTTGTGCAGGAAGAAGATTTAGAAGATAGTAAGTAATAATATAGAAAAATAATTCTATTAAAAACCGAATATTGTACTTAAAGATTAATTTGTATTAATATATATATATATATATATATATATATATATATATATATATATATATATATATATATATATATATCCTCCATGTGTATCTGCACTCTCAATGTCCAATAGTCGCCAACCAGGGTGCCAGATCAGTAAGTATTCATAGTAATCTGCAACATAGGACTGCACTCACTGGATTTATGTAAAAAATCTCTTTAATTAGGTAACGTTTCGGAGCACGCAGGCTCCTTCCTCAGACCAATACAAAACATGCAACTAAACACTGTGTCTTATAAACATATTGTGCCCCACCCACCACCAAATTAACTGTGAATTGCGCCAAAACTGGGGTTGTCATAGTGATAACCCCTAACCCCCTCAGTGTTACCATACTACTAATCAAACAATTCCTAGGATAATTCATAAAAGCTTCAAAGTTGTATAGGTGGTACAATAAATGCATGAGCCACAAAAAGTGCCTATTACTACATGTAAAGCTAAACATCCATGTGTTCCAGTACATACATAAATGGATTACTTAGATAAGAGATATATGACTGCCAAAACATTTCATATTGGTGTAAATTAGACCTTCATATGTGATATATAGACATATAGATATATATGGCAGTACAGCAGTGCATTACACATAGTCACATCGGTTATACATGTATTAGTCATTACATCAGAGTAGCACTGTGTAACCCTCTTATTGTGTTTGAACTGTGAGTTCATATTAACGTTTATGATATGCCGTTCCCACCTAGCTACTCTGATGTAATGACTAATACATGTATAACCGATGTGACTATGTGTAATGCACTGCTGTACTGCCATATATATCTATATGTCTATATATCACATATGAAGGTCTAATTTACACCAATATGAAATGTTTTGGCAGTCATATATCTCTTATCTAAGTAATCCATTTATGTATGTACTGGAACACATGGATGTTTAGCTTTACATGTAGTAATAGGAACTTTTTGTGGCTCATGCATTTATTGTACCACCTATACAACTTTGAAGCTTTTATGAATTATCCTAGGAATTGTTTGATTAGTAGTATGGTAACACTGAGGGGGTTAGGGGTTATCACTATGACAACCCCAGTTTTGGCGCAATTCACAGTTAATTTGGTGGTGGGTGGGGCACAATATGTTTATAAGACACAGTGTTTAGTTGCATGTTTTGTATTGGTCTGAGGAAGGAGCCTGCGTGCTCCGAAACGTTACCTAATTAAAGAGATTTTTTACATAAATCCAGTGAGTGCAGTCCTATGTTGCAGATTACTATATATATATATATATATATATATATATATATATATATATATATATATATATATATATATATATATAGAGAGAGAGAGAGAGAGAGAGAGAGAGAGAGAAATATTACAGTTTTATATTTATATATCTACTGTAGATAAAAATATATTTCTCTCTCTCTCTCTATATATATATATATATATATATATATATATATATATATATATATATATATATATATATATATATATATATATATATATATATATTTATATATATATAGATAGAGAGGGAGGGAGGGATAGAGAGAGATAGAGAGATAAAAATAAAAATAAAAATCAAGGATACTGAACTATTTTTAAGATACACAAGGGGAGTAAAATATAAAATTTCATTTTACACAGTGATGCAAGAAGAAGAGGTGGACAGAGAGGTCCATGAGGAAAATAGTTCAAATGATTCCTCTGATACCATAAATTATGACTGGGGTGAGTATATCAGACATGTGTTTATATATGGATTTTAAAATACATAAGAATAACCTTATTCTTTATTGTATACAGTACCTGAAGATCAAAACATATTAATTAACAAGAAACAGTTATTGAAGGTATTAAAGAAAGCCGAAAAAGGACTTAAAGAAAGCTATTCAAGTTTGCATGAAATGTGCCTTAAAATAGAAAAAATGTAACAATACATTTTTATTTTTCATAATGTGACAAAAAAACTTTTTTTTTATTTGTGAGAAAAAATAAATATTTATGTTTAAACGTGTATTGGTGTCCTGATAAATTATTATAAACATAACACTGACATTAATATAACAATGTATGAGATTGAATAAGGGACAGTCTACCATAGAATTGCTATTGTTTTCAAAAGATTGATATTCACTTTATATAGTGAGTTCACTGTTTAGCATAACCAACACAGTTATATTAATACACTTTTTTTTAACTCTGTGGTTACATTGGCCTTCTTCCAGCCCCCTGATGACATGACTGTGACTGATTCTTAACTATTCTCTTGCATTAGCATTGTGTAGTAAATCTTAAATAACCCCCAGTGCCTGAACATAGTGTTATCTATATGGCCAATGTGTAATTTCAAACTCTTTTGAAAAGATATTTCAAAAGCCTGTGATAAGAGGCACCCATGAAATTAGCATATGAACCAAACTATGTTTCGTTTAAAATGAGATTATTTACAAAAAAGACATTTCACGAGAAAATAAATTTAAAATTTTATTCATATTAATAAAGGTCCAATGGAAATAATTAACTGTCCCTAGAAACACTTTTGCAATAGTCATGTGGGTCATGCCAAGGGGGCTTGCATCATGTCAGCTATGAGATAAAAACATATACATGCATATATATATATATATATATTAAAAATCAATATTTTAAAAACAAAATGAATATATGTCAATTAAATATTGAGGATGTAATGCTGTCAATTAAATATTGAGGATGTAATACAAGGCAGATTATATTCAAATTTATTAAACAATTTAGAAAAGTATTAAAATATTAGTTATTAAAAAACAAAGGATACATTTTTTTTTTTGATATTAGCATCATTGGCTCGAAATACTCGACATTGAAAGCTGTTTTAATGATAAATAAGGCGCATTCTAAAAAATTGCAGCGAAATTTATCAATAATCCGCCGCATCTCGACAATGGAAATCAGCATTAAAATACTACCGGTTTAATGATAAATATTGGCGCACATGTGCGCCTTTGCAAGGGCGAGATGCGGCGAGCTCATAGGAGAATTGAAAGTCGTAATTCTAAAATGAATGATAAATAGAGCCCTTGATGTTCTAAAAAAACTAAATGGAATTACAACTACTCCAAATATAATCCTAGTTGCAATTGATGTTGAGGCTCTCTATTCCAGTATACCCCACGATTAGGAGATAGAGTCATGCACATTCTTTTTAATACAGAGGTAAAGAATACAACAAACATACTAATTTTGATTTGGATATATTATCTTTCATTTTGAAACACAACTACTTTGTCTTTAGAGATAAATGCTAAGAACAAACCCTGGGTACAGCAATGGGGACTTGTTGTACCCCAACCTTTGCATGCCTCTACCTAGGAAAGTGGGAGCAAGACTATATTCTAAATTGCGATGAGACCTATAATGCATCAATTGCTCTATGGCTTAGGTTCATCAATGACGTGTTCCTCCTTTGGGAGGACACTGAGATAAAGCTAATTGAATTCATACATCGACTGAATAAGGATGACCTAAATCTAAAATTCACCTACAATTATAGCAAGGAGAAAATCACATTCTTGGATTTGTGAATAATGAATATGAGCAATGAATTGAAAATCGCTAACCACAGGAAGGAAAAGGCAGGAAATGTACTGCTATCCTTTGACAGCCATCACCTAAAAAAGCTTATCCAAAATATTCCATATGGCCAATATTTGAGGCATAAAAAAAATTGTACAGACTTTAGTCAGTTTAAAACAAAAGCAAATAGCCTAAAAAAGAGGTTTAAAGGGACAGTATACACTAATTTTCATATAACTGCATGTAATAGACACTAATATAAAGAATAAGATGCACAGATACTGATATAAAAATCCAGTATAAAATGGTTTAAAAACGTACTTAGAAGCTTTCAGTTTAGCTCTGTTGAAAAGGCAGCTGGAAAGCCCACTGCAAGTGGGAAATAAGACACTCCCCCCTCCCCCTTCTTTTGCATATGAAAAGAACCTTTACACAAACAGGAGCAAGCTGGAGAAGGTAGCTGACAGTATTCAAATAAAACTTTGGGGCTTGATTAGGAGTCTGAAAATCAGAGCAATGTTATTTAAAAATAAGCAAAACTATAATTTTTTAAAAAAAAATAAACTTTATGGGCTTTATAAATAGATCATTTACAAAACATTTATGCAAAGAAAAAATGAGTGTATAATGTCCCTTTAAGGAAAGGGGGTAGTCTCAACAATGTTTAAAAAATGCTTTTGACAAAGCAAAAAACAAAGATAGAGAAGTTCTTTTGTATAGTGATACAAGGTAGTGAAAATCCCTGGTTCAGTGTGTTAGCAACAATGTTGCAAAGTAAGGGGAGATCTTAGACTTACCA